>NW_020664598.1:10457371-10612486 GCF_002925995.2 Terrapene triunguis
AAAAAAAGCCGCGATCGCAATCGCGACCGGCAGCGGCAATTGGGGGGGGAGAGGGAGAAAGCCGCGATCGGCGGTGGCAGTTCGGCGGCAGGTCCTTCGCTCCTAGAGGGAGTGAGGGACCTGCAGCCCCCGAATTGCCGCACGTGCCGCCCCTCTCCCTTGGCCGCCCCAAGCACCTGCTTGTTAAGCTGGTGCCTGGAGCCGGCCCTGGCTCTGACTGCTCCAGCTCTAGCTCCACTGTGCCTCAGCACGGCTGCTGCTGCTGCTCTGCCTCCAGCTCCCTGGGCTGCTTCTCTGGCCCCTCTGGCCTTGGTTGCTGCAGCTCTGTTCCCAGGGCAGATCTGCTCTCTCTGGGCTAGGGTGACCAGAGGTCCCAATTTTATAGGGACAGTCCCGATTTTTGGGTCTTTTTTTTATATATGCTCCTATTACCCTCCACCCCGTCCCAATTTTTCCCACTTGCTGTCTGGTCACCCTACAGTCTGGGCTGTGCCTCTGGCTTTGGGGCTGCAGCTCTGCTCCCAGCATAGGGGCTGCTTTTCTGGCCCCCCTGGATCTGGCACAGCTCTGCTCCACAGCTCAGCTTGGGGCCCTGCTTTCTCCTGAGCTCAGCCCCACTCTGTCTGACCCAGGCAATTCCAGCTCACACGGAGGACGTGACCCACCCTGGCCTCCTGACTCCTTGATTAGCCTGCCCGCCCTGTCAATCAGGCTGACCTCTCCCCATTGTTCCTGGGGGCTGTCAGTCTCAGGGTCCTGATTTCTCATTGACCCTTCCCCTTTCTTTTAGTACTGGGAGCTAGCCAACCAAAACACCCCCACTGAATGTTAGTAAGGGGACACCTTATATACATAGATCAACCCTAGTGATGCTACCAGCAATACCCTTTCAATTTAACTACTCGTATTGCTGATTACATAGCACCAATAGCACCTCCTCCTGTAGAATTAAGTATATGCAGCACTTCCTCTTGCAGAAGTAGGTCACTGGAATTCTTGGGTCTGTACAGAGACATGTATGAAAGCCTCTAATAGCATTACAATTGTGTTTCTGTACTAAGCTAAGGAGTTCCTTTTAGGTGAGAGTAAATGCGGTCTGCTTGGCAACAAAGTATTGGTGGAAAAATGTTTACATGACAATAAGAACTACCCATATACCTTATTTAACTCTGCACAAAGATACATTAACTTTTTTAGTCTGTTAAAGGCAGTATGTATTCTTGAGATGCTTTTTGTGGTTATTACTATGTTATGCAAGAAGCGCAGCTCTGTTGCTGACCAAACATCCTTAAATTAAAGGGCAAAACAGAAGATACAGCGGAAGAAATAAAGATCGGAAGACAGAAGCAGGGGTGTCACCTAAAATCAACATGACTTTTTTGTAATAATCAAAAATGCTGGAAAAACTGCAGGTGTGGAAAGTTTGTAGATTTTAGCTTTTTCCGACAGACTCCAAGATTTATTTTTAAAGAACTTGAAGTTTATAAACTTTTCTTCACAAAAGCAGCCTGTCTTATGTCAAAGTGTAATTGTCCTGCTAAGCCAGTCTTCCAGACAACTGTCTCCAGCTCAACAATTTCAGAAGCAAGAGGTTTGAATTCTGCCCGTACCACATCTCTCCTCTATCTATACTCTAAAAGATGTCAACTACAAGCCAACGTGCAATTTGGGACTAATATTACCACTACATACATTTCAGTGTCTGGACATTCTTATTAAGTACATTTAGCATTAAGAAAAACATTGTCTATATGCTTACCCTCACCACTAATTTACTCAACAATTAGTCTATTTTTGTCAAATCATTTTGCCAGCATTAGCTCTGTGGCATGCTTTAAATAAGCTCAGAGAACAAGGGTAACTGGCAGCTAAAATTGCCCAATAATGGGTACTATGGAATGGCCTCTCCATAAAGAATAAGCAAATACTTGTTATAAGCTATTACTGAGCTTGAGATCAGGACTGCAGTTCTGGTTCCATTGAATTGAATTGCAAAATTCCCATTGACCTCGGTGGAGCCAGAATTGCACCCAAGAAAACTAACCCCAGCTTTGAACGTAGTTTTTCTCATTTGTTTCATGATATTGCATCATTTGAATTAGTTTAGAAATGTCTAGTGTAAGTACAGCTGCTAGCTGTCATTGATCTGTACAGTGGGCCCCATAATAGTAAACATTTAGTGGTGTACCATCTAAATATCTCACTCATTAAAAATAAACCCATAGAATGTGCATTGAACTAGGACCCATGTAGACTTGGTAAAATTCTTGTGTATAACGTTAATTTTTTTTTTTAATTCTTGGCTGTACTCAGACTAGGCTGACTATCATAAGTATGACTACCTCAACTATTTATAATAACTAATAACCTAACAATAGTGTGACTCAACTGATCTTGCAAACTTGGATGCAAAAAAGAACATTTGATTCTATGAACCTGTCATTCATGTTACATTATAGTGGTGTGGCAGCACCACTATTGTTAAGATTACATCACAACTTCTGTTTAAAGGTTAACATTTCTAAGCGCTCTCAAATCAAGTCAGATTCCTTTGAAATACAGTGTGCCTCAGGGGGGTTCAGGCTAGGGTTGGTGACCCAAACTTGGAATCCAGGGCTGCGCAGAGGATTCAGGGGGCCTGGGGTCTTCGGCGGCGGGTCCCGGGGCGGAAGGACCCCCTGCCGCCGAACTGCCGTCGAAGACCCGTAGCGGAAGAAGCTCCGGGTGGGGCGGGCCCCGTGAGAATTTTCCGGGGCCCCCAGAGCGAGTGAAGGACCCCGCTCCAGGGGCCCCAAAAAACTCTCACGGGGGCCCCTGAGGGGCCCGGGGCAAATTGCCCCACTTGCCCCCCCTCTGGGCGGCCCTGTTGGAGTCATCTGAGCTAGAGGTTGCAGAAAGATAGGCTCTTAAAAATAGCCATTTTTAAAAAATTTACCAGGGGGAGGGGGATTTTTTGCACAGAACTAGATATCAAACTATTGAAGTGATGCAGATCAAGATGGTCTCACTCTGTTGAGTTTTACCAAGGTAGGGCATGGCACCCATTACATCGTTGGGGGACCAAAACTGAGAATGGTGTTTGAGAAAATATACTCTTTTACAGTGTGCATGTGCCAATACAGAAAAACAGCTAGAATGTTACTGTTCCCCACAGGTACTGGAACTAGGGGTGCTGCGGGTGCTGCTGCACCCCCTGGCTTGAAGTGGTTTCCATCATATAGAGGGTTTACAATTTGATTCAATGGCTCTCAGCACCCTCACTAAAAAAATTGTCCCAGCACCCGTGCCGTTCCCACTATTTTGTATGCTTTAAAACTTGACACTTGTAACTGCTCTAAAATGCAAATGGTTACTTGAATTGCTTTGAAATTTGGTGTGACTCATGGGTGTATGGTGTAGCATCAGTGATCTAAATTTGGGGTCCTCTGGGGACAGGACAAAGGATGCAGTTGCTGAGGGGGCAGGAAATGAGGATGAGTGGTAGGTAAACCTTGGATTGGTTATTTGGGAAAATCTGTATTATACTAGCCCATGGAGGAGGGCAGGGAGTGGTTACTTCCTGATCTTAGAGCAGATTAATGTGGTGTTTCCACAGATATATAACAGAGGTTTGGAACTGATGGCACAGGTACCTTGACTGCTAAGGGAAAAGAAACATCTGCGCTGCCAGGATTGCAAACATATGGATTTTGGGTAATTCCTAGATTATGAAGTTGCAGAAATCTGCAGGAGAGAAAGGAATACACCATGACATGGTGATTTTGCTGACTACATGCTGATTGGGTGGAGAGAGATGGACTGCCTTGGCATTATGTTTCTGCCCACTCTGCAGCGTTTAACCAACGACTTAAGAGGCTGTGATCTACCAGACATTGAGGTGATTAACACAGGTGGAAATGATCTGGGCCTTGTTCTTGGTGTGCACCTCATACAAATGTATGAGATCAGATTTGAACCTCATCAAAGATTTGTGTTCAGGAATTGTGATAGTTTTCTGTGATTTGGCTGAGTGTCTGAATACAGCGAGAGTATGAAAGCTATTAATAAGTGTTAGAAGAACATTAATCGGGAAATGGGAGGGGGTCATGACAGACCAGAAAACGTGTGTGTGAAATTGTATGTCACAGAAGCATTACAAGCTCTGACACCTCACTATTTCTCAGAGATGGGGTACATCTATTGGACAGGGGTCAGAGAATCTTTCTCTCAAACATAAAACGGTCAGTATTTTGGAACAGAAACCCTGTCTGTGATTCTCTCACCAGCCCTGCCACAAACTCCACCCTCCAACTATTCTGAAACATGACCAGGAACACCATTCCACTGTAATACAGTTGTCCATCATTAAAGGCACTGCATGTCAAGTCACAGGAGGGAGACAAGCAATGGCAATAGAAATGTTTATATACCGAAGAGTGAGGACTTCAGGGAAATGTGGTCCCTGCTTGCAGGGAGGGGATAGGTACAGTAGTGGGGAGGGGATGAGGTTGAAAGGGTCAGGGGCATAGCAGGGGAGACATACCAAAGCAGGACTGATGCGGCCCAGCTGAAGTGTGTGTGGACAGGAGGGGGCTGTCTGGGTCAGTCTGCTAATTGAGGCATATGTACAAGTGACTAAATGACTACTTACTCCTACTAACAACATATCTTTTCCTGTTCAAAAAAACTAGGAAATTCAATCAACGCAGAGTTAAGGTTGCTTGGTGGTATGTCGTCTGCTAGCAGAACATTGAGAGGAACAAAAATCAAACTTCTGAAAAAAACAGAAAATGCACAGGTAAGGTTCCCCATGTATCCTTAACTCTGCCCTCTTTCGGTAATGCTCCAATACCCCCAGGTAACACACACATCTTTACTCTGCCAACGCCACAACTGCTGGATTGCACAAGCGCTTCACCTTCTTTTACAGTGCATTCACTTTTACCCACAGGATTCCACCTAACACTATTAAAGGAGAAAAAGGGAAGGGAATAAAAGGTTCAGAAAAACAAGTGGCAGCCCCAACATATTATCAGGATATACTGATGACATACTATATTGCTCTGGTACAAATCCTAGTCAGGATATTAAAAACCATGGAGAGCATCGTAAGCTGTTCTGCATTCTAAAAAATTAAGAGAAAAATCTCCGCTTTTGCTGATCATCCATACCGCACATGACAGATTAAGACACTTGGCCCTTCATACTGGTAGAAACTCCAGCAGTTACATAAACACCATCTTTTAAGTGTTGTATAAAAAGATTCATAGCTGGCAAGTTTTGTGCAGCTCCATTTGTAACTTTTCTCCTCAGGGTCCCACTGATTTGAAGGAGGCAGAAGCCTGGTTTTGCATTACTCAGAAGCCAAGGGATCTTTGGGGGAGAGGCAGCCAGAGAAGTTGGGGGACACAAATGGGACCGGAATTGGAAGGTGACAGGAGCCACTATGGGGATGGGTCAGTATTGCCATGGGGAGTATGGAGGAGGGAGAGCCTGGAAAGTTATTGAGTGTGGGGAGAGAGAGCCAAGGGCAACCTAGCTAGGAAGCTTCTGCAGGGTTGTAGAGGTTGTGGGGGAACTTAAGGTAGCTCCTTTCATTTGCTCCCCCTGAAATTCTGGCCCCATTTTCTCCTCTTTCAGCCCTTGCCCCCTCAGTTTGTCCCCTTCAGACTCCTATTCTGTCCCCCACTCTGCATCTTTGCCTTCCTAACCAGTTGCTGCATCTGCAGCCTCCATCTCCTCAGCCTTGCAGGCTTCAGTTGACCTGGCGCTCACCTGGCTGCCTGAAAGTAAGAGCCACACCAGCCCCTCCAGCTGTCAGCGGGAACTGCAACTCCTTGAACGTATGAGAGCTCAGCTGGGATGCAGGCCCACTTGTCAGAGTAGTCACGGGCATGAATGCAGTGCAAGATGTGTGACGTTCAGTTGTCCTCAAGGTTTCAGTTGTGAATTTCTAATCTCATTGATAGGCAAAATAAATAAAAAGTTAAGATAATGAGGCTCCCTAAGGGCTCTGTACTACTCCTATTGAAGTCAATGGCAATCTCTCAATTGATTTCCATGAAGGATGGACCAAACCCTAAGTTTTCATCTCTTCTTTTAAGAGCATTCAGATTTTGCTGAACAATCATTTAAATTAGCATACTAAGCTCACAGTAGATAAGTAAATAATACGGTGAGAAAAAAGAACCTAGGTTTAAGCTATGAACTTTTTAATATGCTCTGTTTCAGAGGAGAGAAGAGGTTTGGCCTCTAATTTTAAGACTGATTACCTGACTGACTAGTGGCAGTATATGTTGTACCCCCTGTAGTTCAGATGCTGCATATGGCAGCTGGTCAAGCTACTGCTAAGAGCAAAAGTCTTGCAAATTTGTGCATAAGAACAAATTGAAAAATTATCTTTCCTAACATTATTAAAAACACACATGATATGGCATAAAACTTTACAGAGTGCTAAGATTCCAGGGCTTATGCACCAGGAAATGCTCCTGAGGGACAATCTTGGGCTGCCAGAATGCCTTGGAGGAAATGAGTTCCTGGAGAGGAAAAGCAAAAAGGGAGGAGGAGGGGAGGAATGGTAGGCTTATTTCATGAAAACATGGTTATACCCTTTAATTTAATACAGGAAAAGCTATAGGCCAAACTCTGCATTTGTTAAATTGAGCAAAACTCCCACTGAAATCAACAGGAGTTTTGCTCAATTAAAAACCACAGAATTTGACCCACTGTGATTGAAGCAATACAGATATTTAAGAACTACACAATTGTTAGTATCCATAGAGAATCTTTAAACTTCTCCAAATTCCCTACACCAATAGAACTGTTAAATATATTAGGAGAGAAAGAAGGGTGGAAAAATAGGGAGTTTTACCACTGACTTAAGTGGGAGCAGGAGCAGGCCCAGGGTTTCCGTAACGTAAGTATATATATATTCATAACTGGGAATGTTGTTTGATAGATTAAATGGAAACAATGTTTAAAAGTTATGATGATGGAAAAAATATTGCAGAAAATGTGAAAAAACTCCCTTTCAATGGCTAAATAAAGCCATCAAAAGCCTCATATTTAACCAAATAAGAAGATAGTGGTCCATGGGGTAAAGGAGACACGACACAGACAATGACACTTTGGACTGTGTGTTACTTAGCAAAAAATCAGGATTACTTTCATCTGGATGTGACAAATTACTCCCCAGCCGTGAATCGAAGACTCCATGCCTTTCATTACAATGAAGCATGTGACAGCTACACACAATTAGGAAAAGAAAAAGGGTAAATTCCAGTTGGTCTGGTAAAACGATCATTTATGTAAAAATCAGGGGGTGAAAAAAAAGTTTCTTCTAGAAGACTATATCTTATTGTTGCCTGCATCCTGGCTCTAACCTGAATGTGCATCCAGGAGGAGTATTTAACTGGCCAAACCTCAGATACTTATAGAATGCTGGGATTGTGCAAACAGCAAGGGTGGGGAGATGGAATGGGTATACACTAGTTTTCTAATGACTATAAAATGCATAGATTGTGTAGTATTTAAAACCTTGACTGCATTGAAAGCCTTGATAAGCCTGCCTTGTTTTTTTCAATTCCTCCTTAAAAATGTTTTGTCATTCTTATTTGTTTTGATATACAAGCCTGATCTCATAGACATATATACTTTGTGTTCTTCTATATCCTGCAATTCATATAAAGGAATCTTTAAGTGTTTCTCCTAGTCAGCTCTCACTAGTATGGATTTAGTCTCATTCCTTAATGACTATTCAAATCTCTTTATGCATAGGTGTTAAAAATTGGTAATAAATGGGATTAAAAACATCTTACCATATTTCTTCTAGGGCTGAGATCCTTGGCCACAATGAAACACTGCCTTGGGCTATGTCTATATTAACCTGCTGTTCAGACTATGGGGCGGGGGGTGGGGGTGGCAAATAGCAGTGCACATCAAAGTGCTGCACTGTGATTCCCCCATGTGGATGCTACAGGTGCAAACTAATAGGTTCCTTGTTCACATTTGTACTACGTTAATGCAAACTAGGGACCTTTTCATTTGTGCCCACAGTATCCACATGTTACAGCACAGCACTTTGGTGCACACTGCTACTCACACCCGCAAAATCCAAACTGTGGAGCAGTGTAGACGAGCCTTTAGAAAGAGACTGGATTAAAAACTGAGTGAGAACTTCAACATTTAGCCCTTACTGATATATTAACAGTTCGAGTAAATAAACCCATGCCAGAAACCTTTTGTCTGGTTTTCCCATTTGGAGTTCACATTCTTTCCCATCTTTCACTATCCTCTTTATCTGGGGGAACGTACTGTACAGGAGACCTTTAGTAAGTCATTAAGAATGCAAACACAGTGTGAAATATGATGACAGATCTTTATCCTGAGAGGCTACAAATAATTCAGGAGCCAGAAAATTTTCAGAAAACACACTAGTTAGAAAAAGGATATTGCTGGAAAAAGGAAATAATTGAGGGAGAAATACAGACGGCTTCAGTCAATAGTTCATCTGAATTTTTACAACACTTAAAAAGAGAAAGAAAAGAGTAGCAGAATTCTGTAAGTGGTAACAAGTAAAGCTGAAATTTTCAAAAGGGCCTACCGGGAAATAGACACCTAAGTCTCATTGAAGGTCAAGGTGAGGAAAGTGCTCAACTCACTTAAGCCCCTTGGAGAGTCCCAACCTTCCATCCAACTCTTGCAATGAAGTGTGCACCTTCAATTCCCTGAAATTGATTGGGGCAAGGCCAAACAAATCAGATTTTCTGAGCATCTAGTGAGGCTGGAACCTAACAGAGCCTCTCAAACCTCCCAGGGACAAATGTTCAGAAGTGATCAGAATTTTAGGCCTCAGTACCTTGAAAATCACGTATAGCTACATTTTTGCAACACTTAGCCAGCTTAGTGAAAACAAGCCATGAAAGAGACAGAGTAATCATTCACATAAGCAAAGGATGCATTGACATTATGTAGACAAACACTTCACCGGTTTCAAACCTTGTTGGATCTCTTTCCAAAGGCATCTGTCTCAATCAATACAAAGGATTTTTGAAAACAAGCAGCAGTTTGTATTTCTAGGTTTAATAAAGATCACACAGCTGCCAGCGTACGGTACTATTAATGCTGTTCAGAAGCATGCATGGCTCTATCGATGTGTTAGTTACTATTATCATCACTCCTGCTCGCTTTATCATAAGTGCCAATGGAGCAAGTAATGAAGGAGGAGTGTAAGGTCAGTCAGTTCTCATATGTGCCACTCTTTCTACACTAACTCCTGCTGGTGCCCATTTTTATTAGTTTGTTTTAATGTGTTGATCATTCTGAGCATTTTTTTTCCCGAATTGGCACTCTTTTTAGTCATTCAACAAAAGTTTCAACTCTTCTTTTTTATAAGCTTCATGAAATAGTAAAGTAACAAAAATCCCCACTTCAATACACAACTATAAGAACAGCGAGGTAAAGCAAAAGCTCCTGGAACAATGGCTTCTAAATAGTAGAGGACTGCTGTATGATGTCAGAATCCTACTGTAGCTTTTAGCGACCATGTTGGATGTAGTAAAACCTAGACTGGTGGCTGCCAAGTAATCTGCCTCATTCGTTTTCTAGCATACATAAAAATTAGAGCTGCTTAGAAACAGGAAGGGTTAGAATTTTGAAAAGCCTCCCTTATACTGTGGCTCAGAAAATCCCAAACCAGAGGTGTATTCAACCTCTGTTCCATTTTATCTGAACCACCAACATTTGGGGGTTGGATAAGTAGTTGTAGTTCTAGCTGCAGCATCTCTCTATTTAAAATCTTAGAATAAAATTAAGAAAAAGAGATGAAAATCCTGCTGCTAAGTAGAATTTCTTTAAAGAGATGTTTGACCACCATAAGTATTTCCATGATGGAAGATCCCTTCTATTATTTTTACCTATCTTGCTCAACCCATCTTTGAAAACACTCAAGCCCCAAGTTTTAATTTTGCAAACCAATGAAATTCTGTTAGAAGAATAAGTTTTTAGACCAATGTCCTTGAACACACTTTGATGATGAAGACAAGTAACCAGCTGCTGCTTCACAGATGCTGAGAAAGCTTGGAACAAAAGATCCTGATTGTAATGATACATTGCAAAAGCTGTAGCAGCAGAGTACTTCTGTACAAGACAGCCTTCCTGTTAAATCAAAGGTCAAGCAGAGACTCTTCCTGTTGTTCTATGACAATTATAGGTTCCTAATATCTTAAACTGGCTCCAGGGTTTCTGACTAAACTCAAAAAGAAATTAAAAGGCAGCAGTTTACAGAGAAAACATGAGATAAGACTTCTGTGTTAATATGGATGCTATTCAGCTCTCTGGTAGGAAGTATGAACTGCAATTAGATAGTGTCCAAGTAGAGATTTTTATTTTATTTTAAATTACTTCTAGTGATCCTATTTTTCCTAATGTTTGCTGATTAAGAGAAGTTTGCAATGACAGCCACATGTTTTATTTTTAAACACAGCTAGCTTCTTCACCTGACCAGGTCTGCTTAAGCTTTCAAGCAGTAATAAGTGCATATTTTTAACAATGAGAATAAGTGTCCATTAGAACTTACCACAGGTTGCAGTGGATTCTCCATCACTAGCAATTTTTTAAGTCAAGATTGATTTTTTTCTTTAAAAAAAAAATAGTTCGCCCACAGCTGTTGGACTTGAAGCAGGAATTGATTCAGGAAAGCCCTATGGCCCGTGTTATGCAGGAGGTCAGATCAGATCATAATGATCCCTTCTGGCCTTAAAAATCTATGAATCCACTGAGACAGTTTGCCTCCTTGCTGCTTTTCTTTGTGTTATACTGAGCTTGTAGTTAGTTACATGCATGGAAACTGAGTGACCTTTTTACCTCTAAAAGTGGCTACTCCAAACATGGTCCCAATTGCTGCTTGTGCTGCACTTGTTCTGTGAAGAAATAGAGGCCTTCAGTTCTCCAGGTCATTCAACTGAATTCGCACACAAAATATTAAAGTCAGAGATATGCTGGGGCAGAAAGGTCCCAACAGTTCACCGGTTTTGCTGACCACTTACTAGCTGCTTCTCATGTGCAAAACAAGTACATCCATACAGGAGCCTGGCAAAGTTCTACACATGAATGCTAAAAGGCAAAACATGTTGATGGTAACCTGTCCTTCAAGACAAATCTATTTTAAAATATTTGCTTTTCCACAAACCAGTTTCTTTAGCTAAGTTTTTAGATGAAACAGAAGAAGACCCCCGTTAAAGAACAGAAGACTATATAATCCGTTTTTACACTATTTGATATTTTTCATTTTTGAATGTTGCGGAGGGAAGATTGTAGCAGTTCTGTGTTCTTGGTGATTACTGTGCTTTTATTATGGGAAAGGGTGCTCAGAGCATTGGGATAAAGGGTCCTAGTGTGTATGACTTCCAAATCAAAGTAAACAACGAATAAATACTAAATTGTGAGGCCATGCACAAAATTATGAAAGACACTAAGTCTAGCAGTCATGTTCTGATGCTTGGAAGGGTTATTTAAACATCGTGATTCCTTTCTGGCTAAAGAGCAAACTTAAAAAATTATTTCTATTGGCACACAAATTAAAATCAGAAGAACTTGCAAATATAAGTCTGAATACATAAGGAATATCATTAAATTTATTATTTATAGAGCATCATAATTGTGCATGCAGCATAAGATGTAATAGAAGACAATGTCCCTGCCAGAAAACAACTTACAATCTAAGTCCACTTGTGGGAGGAGAGCCTTATTTAATTCATAAAAAAACAAATGAAGATAGCCATGACTGAGTTACTGCAGAATCTTTTTACCATTACCCGTATCTTTCCTCAACCTCACTCCCCACCCTACCCTTATTTATTACTCACATTCAGAGAGTCACATCAAAAATTAGATTGTAAGTAAACTTGCCATTTTATTTTTCTGTAGAGTGCCTAGCACACTTTTGAGTGCTATTTAAATAAGAAAGAGGACAGGAGAATTACAGGATGAGCATTAAATCACTCAGTGTTCTTGCCATGACTATTAAGTGAGTGTCAAATTTCAGGAACTTTGTGTGCATTTTGTAAAGAAGTAATCTCTTTATAAATGGTGTATTTATCATTAAGATATATATGTCCCTATCCAGCCCCGCTGCTTAGATGCCACACTCAGAAGAAGACAAAAATGCCTACAGTATTCCTGCTTAGAACTTCGCTGCATTTCAAACAGAAATTTTGAAGACTAACCATGGATATTTGTATAGCTCTGCAGTGGAGCTACAGCTTGTTTGCTGCACAGAACTTTGACCATGGCAACAGAAACCAATAGTGCCCAATCCCATTGAAACCAATAGTAAGACCCTCAAATGCCAAAAGGCAGGAAGCACAAGCCAGACTCAAAAAGTCCCCAAAGCTCTTGAGAACAAAGTCTAAGAAGATGGCTTATTATGTTTTACGTATATAGCGTAAAAATATTTTATTCCTTGGAATTCAGAATAATAACAACCAAAGTGCTGCAAGACAGAGAGTAACAAAGCAGACTGCTCCCTAGAACAGAGAGGCACAACTCACCCCACCTTATTGTAGGCTGGGTAGCTGCTGACAGACTGCTGCAAGGTCAAGATCACACCTTAGCCTGCAAGCAGGACCAGGAAACCCCTAGATATTTTAAAGCAACAGCTTACAATTTTAACAATTTTCAGTACACCACAAAAGCAACCTTAGAAATTAACTGAAGGCCCCCTTCACTCTCAGTCATCCAAGCACAGGTTTTGGAGGCATTCACAGTTCACACAGGATCACTTGGGCTCAAAGAGCCCAAGATTGTCAGGAACCTGATATGCTCTTTACTGAGAGGCTGAGCCAGTTACTCTCTATAGTAGATTTCAGAGTGGTAGCCGTGTTAGTCTGTATCAGCAAAAAGAACAAGGAGTACTTGTGGCACCTTAGAGACTAACAAATTTATTTGGGCATAAGCTTTTGTGGGCTACAACCCACTTCATCAGATGCATTCAGTGGAAAATACAGTAGGAAGATATATATATACACACCGAGAACATGAAAAAATGGGTGTTGCCATACCAACTCTAATAGCTCACCTTAATTGAATAGTCTTGTTAGAGTTGGTATGGCAACACCCATTTTTTCATGTTCTCTCTCTCTCTATATATATATATATATGTATATCTTCCTACTGTATTTTCCACTGTATGCATCTGATGAAGAGGGCTTTAGCCCACGAAAGTTTATGCCCAAATAAATTTGTTAGTCTCTAAGGTGCCACAAGTACTCCTCGTTCTTTTTTCTCTATAGTAGGGGTGGTCAAACTTACTGACCCTCTGAGCCACATATGACCATATTCCGAAGTTCAAGAGATGGGGCACACCTGCTGGGGCTCGGGGCTTCTGCCCCACGGGAGGCACCTGCCAGGGCTCAGGGCTTCTGCGCCACTCCTGCTAACGCCCCAAGCCCCAGCAGGCATGCCTCATGTGGCTGAAGCCCCGAGATCCCTCTCCTCACTGGGCAGAAGCCCCTACCTCACCACCCTGCTGCAAGAAAGAGGTCCCGAGCTCCCCCCTCCCCAGTCTGGTAGGTGGAGAATGGGGGAGGGATGTGGTAGGGCTCCACCAGCTTCACTTTAACTGTAAAAGAGCTGCATGCAGATCATGATCCACAGTTTGGCCACCCCTGCTCTATGGGCTATTTTAAAGCCTGTGGCAAGCTGACTTCCCTGTGCCCCCTTGTGGCACACTGTGGCAGTGGTTCCACCTCCATTTCCCTCTTCATCCCAACAATAGCCCTGCGAGAGGCCTACCTTCCCTCAGCGAGGTCCTGCCAAGCAGCAGTCTCAGTGTTGCCAACCCTCGTGATTTTTCTGTGAGTGACAAGTTCTGGCTCGAGCTGGGGCTGGAGCTCAGACTCACAAGGACCCCAGAAGCTCCAGCCCTCAAGCGAATTTGAGTCCTGCCTGGGGAAAGCCACCCTTGGACTAGCTGCTGCCCGACTTGCCCATCTCCTGGGACAGAGCAACCCATCAGTGCTGTAACAGAAAGAGCTCTCTCCCCCACCCCATCCCCTCAGCAACCCCAAGCCATTCTCTGGGGCCTCGGGGACAGAAAGAGCCCAGCAGATCAGGGTAGCTCTGCCCCCTCCTCTCCTGTGAGCAACAGGGTCAGCTTCTTCCGTCTCCCCCCTTACAAACTCTGTCCAGGAAGAGGCAAATGGGGAGCTGCCCCTCAGCCTGAATGGGGGGAAGGGTATGCAGCTGCAGCCCCCAGGCCTAGAAGAGGGGGTGAAGAACCCCCAGAGGAGCAGAGGTGAGGGCAAGGGCTCACCTGATTGCAGGCTTGGGGATGCAGAACTGATGAAGATTGGAGCATGACTGATGCAAGTACTGGGGAACAGGATTGATGTGGACGTGGGGGGGACAAGCTTAATTGATGGGCAGATGTGGGGGGTGAGAGCTACTGCAGCAGGGGCCGAAAATCATCTTACCCCAGAAATTTGAGAGAATTGGCAAAACTAGCTGTCATGTACACACATACATTGGGGATGGCCAGGGAGAGATCAAAAATCAAGACCGGCCGAAAAACCCACAATATCATCTGTTTAATACACACGTGCACACACACTTTTGGGGGTCTGACTCATGATTTGGGATTTCTTATTGTGGGTAATACTGCAGTCTCTAGTCCAGAGAACATAAAACAAAAGGTTCTTCTGCCCCTTCTAGGCTATCCTTCTACCCCATTCACTCATAGTGCTGACCCTCTGGACTTTTCCCCTGGAATCCTTCCCCCAGGTTGGATCCTTATTCCCAGTCTACCTCCAGGCCATCTGCCTGGGGGTTGGCCTTTTCCCAGGCCTGCAATAGGAGTCTCCTTCTCCCCTATCAAACTTTCCCTAGGACCAGTCACAGGACACAACTTCCCTCATGCATCTCTCCTCACCAACTCAGCCTTCCCAGCCCTTGATGGCAGTCACCCAGCTCTTCCCCAGCTGAGTCCGATAATTGAATTGCCCACTTTCCCAGCAGATCATGATCAGCTGGGGAGGCAGCTGATCTTTCACAGGCGAGGCTGAGCCCTATCTCCCTTAATGGGCAGGCTGGCCAGCCAGCCCCTACTGATAAAATAATTAACAGAATTTTATCATACCACCTAAAATTCATGCTTGCCATAGCCGTTTTAATTAAAAAGACAGCTCATATGGGAGTCTTACCATTGAATTAAATGGATTATGGATCAAGCCCATTGTGACTGGGTCTTCCTGAAATAAAAATATTCAATTTATATTGCATACAACAATAAGCTTTTTGCTTGAAATTATTTTTCTAACCAAGAAGTTATTGTTATTTGTTATTCACTATTATCCTGTTTAAAAGTTCACCGTCCAGTCGCAGGCCAAAAGTAATACCAGGTGACTTAGAATCATAGAATATCAGGGTTGGAAGGGACCTCAGGAGGTCATCTAGTCCAACCCCCTGCTCAAAGCAGGACCAATCCCCAGATAGATTTTTACCCCAGATCCCTAAATGGCCCCCTCAAGGATTGAACTCACAACCCTGGGTTTAGCAGGCCAACGCTCAAACCACTGAGCTATCCCTCCCCCCTAACTTAAGTGATCAAGTTATACACCACAAACAATGAGTAGTGAATACACAAAGCAATAGTGACAGCAAATAGCTCATGAAAAGTGCATATGCCAGAGTTTGTTCATAAGGTATTCAATGGATAACAAATACAGTCACAGCAACAGAATCAATTTGCAAATTATTTCAAACACAAGAGAGGCCAGTATTTGTCAGATGCATTTTTCATAATGAATAATTCATCCAACTCTAGCTGTGATCCTGCATATGTACATTAGTAGTCTTTAGAAGTCCATTTCAAAGGAACTTAGAAAGTAGACTTGCAAAACCTATACCCTAGTTTTTAACCAATGCAATGAATGATAAGTGTTGTGAATACGTATCTCTGGTTCCAAAAATCCTGACTAAAATTTTCACTAGTGGATACCTAATATTCTACCTGAATAGAGATGCTTTCCAGAATTGGGGTCTATAGTTTGTCTGGTGGAGAAATATGTAATCTCTATTGACTGTTCATCACCTTTGCACCTTTTCTTGACATCAGAGCCACAGATGAAGCAATGGAAATATTAGAATACCACCACACTGCTAATTACAAAACAGCCAGTCATAGTGTAAATATCTTCCCAGTTAGCTCCTTGACATTACATGGAACCAAGAAGTTCTGTTTTACAGATCTCATCAAAAATTTGGAAAAAGTTAAGAATCCCTTATTACTCACTTTGTAAGCACCACTATTTTTGTAAGAGAAAGTGGAGCCCACTTCATATTTTTGTTATCAAAAGGAGAAGAGAGACAGACTTCCATCATAAAAGGAAAATTTAAATGAATATTAGAAAAGGATTCCCATAGAAAGAGTTTCTTCAGGTAAACCAGATAGTTTGGCAGTGTTATTCTGGCAGTAATACAAGCCTTGTCTTATTAAAAAAAACAACAACAAAAAGGATCTGGCTGGCATTTTTCATTTTTGTACCAAAACCTCCAAATCTATAGTTGAGTATTTGCAGACAGTATGAAAACTGTGTTGTCTGTGCTTGACAATCTTCCAGATTCACTAACCCCACAAGAAAGCAGCAATGAACAGCTAAAAAGAACTGAACAGCCCTACATATAAAAGCAATTTAATTTTAAAAGCACTGTAGCTATATCAGAACTTAAAACATTTTATTTTAAATACTGTGAGTTTTAAAATGTTGCTCCCAGGAAAAAAGGTGATGAGCTCTAAAATACAATTCATTCAGGAGACTATGGGTCTGATTCTCATTTACATTAATGCCTACTTACACTGCTCTGGCTTTCAAGCATCCACTAGGTTCAAGCCAAAGCTTCAGTCTGACTTTCATGGAGTATTGACCACATTCAATATGTTTTTAAATGAATTTTTTGCAGGACATCTGGTAGATTAAGAATTAGAAGAGTGACTATGGAAGATAAAATCGCTAATATTGGGACATCTGCTCACCCTACAGCCAGATCAGGTGAGTCCTGTTAGTACCAATCCAGCAGTAAAAACATTTGAGCCTCTCCCTGAGACAGAGGTAAACAGAGGAAGGTGCAAGAATCCTACAAGAATAATTCGAAGAATAGCTAAGATCAGGAGGAAGCTTAGGCTGAGATTTACTCTGCTATCATTTACCTTAACTGTAAAAGGCAAACCCCAGGAAAGGAGCAAGTTTGGTGGCTAGTGTGTAAATGCTGTTTGGTGGAGGTCAGAATGCCACCTGCATGAAGCTTCTTAACATAACTGGCATCTTCTACAACATCTTTGCTTTGCATTAAAAATAATTCTCTAAATTAGAAGCATTTTTATTTAGGCATTCTTAAACAAAAAAGGCATAACTTGGCAGAAGAGTGAATGAAAGCATTAATAGCAAGATAGGTATGGAACTCAAGTGGTGTCTTCATCAATACAATGCAATTATAACCTGGAAACATTTCATTTATCTCACAAAAAGTTTTTTTTCTACCAGTTTGTATAACAAGCATGACCTGTGATGGAAAAACACTGTCTTTTAATTCTGGATATTCTTCGGATGGTCTGTTAATAGGACAAGATGTCAAATTTGTTACTGCGAGTTCACATCATTCAGCACTTTATCCTGGAGAAGCCCTAGGGGTGATGCAATATATTCAGGACTTTTCATTTCTACCACAGGCACTGTTGGTTTACTCTAGACGGGACTCCTACTACTCATTTTTCAAGCAGAACAGACCATTATCAAGGGCAAAATCCAATGACAAACCCCTTGCTATTGCAGGAACACCATACCAAGCCTCCAGTACTAGCAAGTTATATTTTCCACCTGAAAAAAATCACAAGCAAAAGTGGTAACTCCTGATGATGATGAAAAAAATAATGTGATATTGCTACAGGTTTCCGAATCAAGAAATTGCCAACAAATAAGTCCATTTTCCTGTGCTTCTTTGGTGAGCAATCTTGTCTTCCAGGTCAAACTGTCCCAATCAGCTTTCAACTAAGAGAAAGGCACTACATACACTGCACATGGCCTAGACATTAGTGATTAAATAAACAATACCATTCTGTGTTAGTTTTATCTTGGCATTCATTTTGTTTTCACAGCTTTATAAATAAAAGTAGTGACATTATAGTTGAATGTGGTTCATGGTAAAATGGTCTAATAGGCTCATCTCTCTTAATTATTGGTAGACGCCAAACATCTTTCCCACTAAAAAAAAAATCTGATTGCCCTAGCCTGTTATCACGATCTCAATAGTCATTTTGCATCAATAGTATTATTAAAATACAATAGTAACAAATATACTTATTTTGTACAACTATGCCTGCTTTGTACTTGAGTTAGGACCAGAAAGAATCATGACTGGTTAAACCAGTATTGGTTCAACATTTAAACTATTTTAAAATCACTATTTAACACTTCGTAACATATCCTCTTTAACATATACAATATGATTAAGGCTACGTTTATGTCACGGAGGTAATGAAAGTCACAGAATCCAGGACTTCCAGAGACCTCCCTGACATTCTCTGTTTCAGCCCCAGGGTCTGCAGAACTCTGGAGCTGACAGCCAGAGGGGTCCTGGCAGGGTTCCGGCAACAGGCAACAAAGGGGCCCCTGCAAAGATCCAGCAACAGGTGGCAGACTCCTGAGGGGGTCCTTCTCAGGGTTCCAGCGACTGGTGACAGCCTCGGGCAAGCGGTGTCCCATTTTCTCTTTGGGAAATATGGTCACCCTGCAGCTCCCAGCCACCATGGGTGGAGGGGGAACCCCAGAGCTTCCAGCCACCATGGTGCTGGGGAAAATCATGGAGCTGCAGCAGCAAAAGTCACAGACAGGTCACGGCTTCTGTGAATTTTTGTTTTTTGCCCATTACCTGTCCATGACTTTTACTAAAAATAACCATGACAAAATCTTAGCCTTAAATATGATTGATAGAAGATTTCAGAAGATTTCTCTAGAGCTCTCAATCAGCACCTTCTACCAGCATTAAATTCACTTTAAAAAAATAAAATTAAAAAAGGGCAATTCAAATCTCTGACAATAATGTGTTCATTTGGATGCAGTATTCTGGGCAAACTGTGATTTCTTTTTTCCTTTAGTCTGTAACTTTTAATGTCATTAAGGTTATGTAACTTACATTATTAGTTTATTGTACCAAAAATGCACTCAAAATTCAAATACTTAATGACATTTTTAGGCCAATGTAAATCCAGGAAATGTGTACATTTCTATGCAACACAAATACAAACTTTGCAGAGCTGAAATACTTTCCAAAAGTACCATAAACATTCTCACACAAATATCTAAAATAATGGGAGCCAAAATGTTATTTCATGCCTCAAGCTACTACTACACTACCTAGACAAAATATTACATTTGGAGAACGATGATACTTTGGTGCATGGTACAATATATACTTTATAAAACTATACAGAATTAACACTTAAGGTTACATAACTATGCCTTCATACCTGAATATGGCTCAAAATAATAATACATTGTTTGAAAAGATCTCCCATTTTCTCTGACTTTCTCCCATGTATCACTAACAATACAAAAACAAACAGCTATGTGAATATCCTAATGGCAATAGTACCACATCCATTTCCCTACTTATATGAGAATGCTTGCTGAAATATCAGACTTGAAGTGCTTTTTGAGTTTCATCGCTCCAGCCATATTAAAACCACTTGCTTTATTAGACCAAAACAATAATACAAGAATGAAATACCACACCATGCATATGAATTCTACACCTTTACAAAATATGTATGTACATTGATCCAAGGTTTTGGAAGTTAAACTTTCCTTGCAAAGACCAAAAGAAGCAATGCAAGGAAAGTTTAACTTCCAAAACCTGGCACCAATGTACATACATATTTTGCATACATACCTTGGCAATAACAAATCAGACAGTAATTTACACAGCCAATTCTAAACATTGGACTACAGAAGTTTAATTTTATCTTAACAAAGATTAACAGGTGACTTGGTCATGGTCTATGAGAACCTAAATGTAGAAAAGATTTCTGATCGTAGAAGGCTCTTTGGTCTAGCAAACAAAGGTATAAGAGGATCCAATGGCTGGAAACTGAAGATAGATAAATTCAGACTAGAAATTAGGAGAATAATTTTAACAGTGGAGGTAATTGGCCATGGGAACCTTGTCTCTTTCGTCAATAAAAGTTAGTCCAGTAAAAGATATTGCTTCACCCAGCTTGTCTCTCTCATTGGACCCATACTCAAGGATGTGGTGGACTCTGAACCACTTGAAGTTTTTAAACCAAAACTGGATGCCCTTCCAAAAGCTATGCTCTAGTTCAACCACAAATTGTAGAGTAGATGCAAGAATCACTGTGTGAAATTCTATGGCCTGTGGTATGCAAGAGATCAGACTAGATCAGTAGGGGCAACCTGCGGCGCACGGGCCGCACGTGGCCCATCAGTGTAATCTGCTGGTGGGCCGCAGTTGTTTACATTGACCGTCCACAGGCATGGCCGCCTGCAGCTCCTAGTGACCACGGTTTACCGTTCCCGGCCAATGGGAACTGCGGGAAGCGACGCAGGCCACGGGGACGTGCTGGCCACCGCTTCCCGCAGCTCCCATTGGCCAGGAATGGTGAACCGCAGCCACTGGGAGCTGCGGGTGGCCGTGCCTGTGGATGGTCAATGTAAACAACTGTCTTGAGGCCCACCAGTGGATTACCCTGGCGGGCCACATGCGGCCCACAGGCCACAGGTTGCCCACCACTGGACTGGATGATTGTAATGGTCCTCCTTCCAGCGAAAAAAGTCTATGAATAATTTCGGAATTGTCACTAAATATTTAATAATTAGTATACCTATTACATTCTACCAGCTATATATTCCCGGATACATTTGTGTTCAATAAATACAATCTTTATTACTTTTGTATGTCAAGCAATGGTTAATCTACATCTGTATCTTATGGTCTGTGACATTCATGAGAAATCAACTGAAAAATATATAATTTTTAAAATGGACAACATTTATATTCTGTAGGTAACAGTTTCAAAAGCGCCTAAGACAATTAAAATCAATAGGACTTTAGCTCCAAAGTCATTTTTGAAAATGGGATTTAGGCTTAAGGTAACATTTTCAAAAGGACCTACTTGAAGTTTTAAACAATATAAACAAAGGCAAAAAATAAAAGTAATTATAACAATTCCCTTCCCCTTCCCTAAACTATAACTTTGGGATATCAGTTATGATGTGTATTAGCTTTTTTATTTCTTTAAGTGTCCTGAATCCAAGGGTATCACACATGTACACATTTTCATCAGAGCTCTAGTTTCCATAATATGGTCATTCCAGCATAAGCTGATGGTTTATAGACGACGAGATATGACACCCTTCCCAGCAGGTTATAAGAAGCTTCTTTGGCAAGAGGGTTTATGTTTCTTAAATCTACACAAAATAACAGAAGCACAAAAGGTTTCTTTGCTTTCTAATTTCTGTACATAGAACCATAGAGACCCCAGTCAAAATCAGTCTCCCCTTATGTTTAGGTGGCTTCTGCAAACTCAAATGTCTTGGCTGTCTACCTAAATGCCAAAATGTTTGCTACTTTCTAATTTTAAAAGTTCTGAACTCACCTCACATTTTCAGCCTCTTGGTGTGTTGAAAGGCCCAAAACGATGGCAAAACTGTGCAGCATTCAGTCTGGACAACAATATTTGCATCTCAAAACACAACAAGGATATTCCCATCCCTTTCACCCACTGCTCTCCACATTTCCAAAATGCAGATCAAATGGAACACTCACATCCAAAAGGTCAATATTTTTACTTAGCTATTTGGTTAATAATAATAATTAACATTTATATAAAACACATATTCCATTCTTTGAAAAACCATTAAACTAACACACATTTACAGCATTTCTATGAGGTAGGCACGGTGATCACCATTTAAAAAAAAAAATCAGTATTTGCAAACAGTTACCACAGAATGGTATGTGAGATATGTGGTACAAATTCTAATTATATTTTAGATTGTATGTCAGATACTACCAGGAACGTAGTTGAGGGTAACCTCAGATAAACTGAATTTACCCATTTTTCATTTGGGGAATATGGAGCTTAGTTTAGGTTAGTGTATCCACTTTTTTTTTTTCAAACTACTACACCACTAGATAGATACTACCTTCTGATAACTATTAATATGGGCATCTCTACACAAACATTTAGTCTGAGGCAAGCTTGAGTGTGAATCTACCCTATGCTAGCCTGCTGTACACTGTGTCTGTGTGGACCATGCTACTATGCACCAACAATTCCTTAATGCACTTTGATCTACTCCCATTTCAAAGTGTCCAGGCCCACACTAACGTAAAAACCAATGCAGACATGTTACAGTGGTGTATTTTCCACATTTCTTGGAAAAACTGCATCATAATGGTGAGACTCAACATTCACCATCATCTTAGTAAATATTTCCTACCACTAGAGGCAATGGCTAACCTGAAATTGGGAAATATCTATGGTTATCTATGGGAAATATCTATAATAGTAGCCTATTAGCAACACACAGTCATGTGACAGTAACTGGTAATGCAGAGATCTTAAAAATTTCATAAAGGTATTGATGTCAGCAGAACAAGGTAACCACAACAATGCTACTATATGCCCCAATTCAACAAAGTACTTAAGCGTGTGCCTACATTTACTCACGTGAGTAGTCCAGCTGACTTCAAGAACACTACTCACATGCTTGAAATGTAGACATGTGGTTAATCAATCTGCTGAAGTGGGGCCAGATTGCTTTTTAATTCTTTTAATAGTATGAAGCAAAATGGGGATTATTCACAAAGCCTCATTTTCAGCAAGGCTTTCTCACAGTTTCCCTATGTAGAATCCCTGCCATCAGCAGTCTCTCACTTTCAGAAGTATTGAGCACAAACATACTCCAGGAGAGTAATGTCTTGACAAGAAGTATTTTTATGGCTACATTTTTTTTTAAGTGAGAGGTCACACAGAAACACTCTTCTATTTAAAATGTGGCAAGCCCTAGTTTAAGCAAATTATTACAAGCTAAACTAATGTACCTCACTTCTGGAAGTGAAAGCTAATTAGATTGTGTAATTTATTCAGAGTTTAAATGTTAAATCCCCCACACCAAGACCAGAGCACCATGCACACCAAAGGGGGATTAGTTAAAAGACTGAGCTAATAACAACTAGCTCAAAGTTTGACTCCGTAGCAAAATCCAACTCTGGCTCCTTTCTTTAAACTTTTCCAGTAGAATCTAAAAATTGCCTCAGCTGAATTGCTATCCATTACTTCACAATTTTAAAAGGCCAAATTCTGTTCTCATTTACACTGTTGTAAATCCATAATAATTCCAATTACGTCAAAAAAGTTATTTTGTATAAACATCAACTGAGAGAGCAAAATTTGTCCCATTATTACCTCAGCTTTTATCACTAAAGTGTCTTTTGGACTCCCTTTATCTCACAGTTTGAAGCTCTACATCATTAACAAAAATGGCCTCAGGCTTGCTTTTCTTCCTTGTTCTTTAAAACTGCATTTTAACATAGGGACATAGTTGGTAGGCCAGAACATTTACTACTGTCAATGTTAGTCACTTTTTTAAGGGGAGGGGTGTTCTTTTGGGGGGGGTGTTAAATCAATTTTTCCCAACACTAGAATTTGTTTTACCTCTAACATATTAAGAGGCAAAATAAACAAACTCAGGTAAGCAGTGATAGACACCATACATTTTTGCCCACTGACTTTTAGCCGAAAAGAGTCTAGGTCCACATTTTAAGAAGTTTGCAGGCAATGATAATTTATTGGGCTGGATGCACAAATTATAAGGTGAAATTATGTAGATCAGTTGAGAGGATCATAAAGGGAGGGCGGCTGCAACTCTCCCTCAGTTCTCTCACAATTCATAGCCTGTGTATCTGAGGACTCTGAAAAGCAGGGATGGAAATTGTATTGTGGGATCCATGCTGACTGCAACATCTCAAAGAGCCTCAGTTATTATAGGGTAAGCAATGATACTTTCTTCTTCGAGCATGTCAGTGAGGATCCCATTGTAGATGACTGGCAAGCAGTATCCTCTTTCAGATGGTGTGTATGAGGTGTATCAGCTGCGTTAATCAAATAAGGATTGAAGAACCTGGTACCTGCCCTGACTGCCTTGTTAACTGCATAATGTTTAACAAAAGTTAGCGGGGGTTACTCCACATGGCTGCCTTACAAAGCTCCGAGACTGGCACATTTCTGAAGCAGGCTGACGAGGTCATCTGCACTCTGATGGAATGTGCATTGATGTTTGGCAGGAAAAGCTCACAAGTCAGCTGATAATATGTGGAAATGCACTGTGTAACCCACTTGGAGAGCCTCTGTGAGCCTGGCCTTTCAATACACCTAATATGGCCACAAAGAGATGGAGAGAGAGCCAGAAGGGCTTAGTCCTGTCTAGGGTATATAGTTGAGCTCTGGAAATGTCCTGAGTGTGAAGATTCTTTGCTCCTGGAGAGAAATGTTTCAGAAAGAAGACTGGCAAGGTGAGTGACTGACACTACTTTGCAAATGAAGTTCTGGTGTCATTTCATCACCACTTGTGCCTGTGAAATAACATGTGTGGCAGTCCAACCATGAAGGGTTCGGTCTCGCTGACTCTCTGAGCTGATGTGATGGTGACTAAGAAGACCATCTTGATAATAAAGGTGGTACAAGGAATATTCAATTATAGCTTCAAGGAAGGCTTCACAAGCTGTAAGAGGACCACATTGAGGTCCGAGATGGGATTTGCGTCTCTAACCCAAAGGCAGGCATGAAGAAGGCCCTTGATTAATCTCGACACTGTACCTCCCTGCCAAATACCATATGAACAAATTGGTCACAGTACCACCCCAAGAACTGCTAGCACTAACTTGATGGATAGACCTT
Source organism: Terrapene triunguis (assembly GCF_002925995.2). Taxonomy (NCBI): domain Eukaryota; kingdom Metazoa; phylum Chordata; order Testudines; family Emydidae; genus Terrapene; species Terrapene triunguis. The sequence goes on from NW_020664598.1 coordinate 10,482,321, forward strand.
TGAATATGAGGAAAGGCGGGGTGACAGGGGTATTAGAGAGACAAGGTGAGTAAGGTAATATCTTTTACTGGACCAACTTCTGTTGGTGAGAGAGACAAGCTTTTGAGCTTACACAGAGCTCTTCTTCATGTCAGGCAAACTTAATCAGAGGGTTTCCCAGACCTGAAGAAGAGTTCTGTGTAAGCTCAAAAGCTTGTCTCTCTCACCAACAAAAGTTGGTCCAATAAAAGGTATTACCTCACCCACTTTGTCTCTCACATATCCTGGGACCGACATGGCTACAACAACATTGCATACAGGAAAGGGGTGTGTCCTTCTCAACCCCATCTCTGGTAATGACTCTTATTATGGACACATCAGAGACAGGATGGAATGCCCACCTGAATCACCTCCAACTGCAAGGAATGTGGTCCCCAGATGACCTGAAGCTGTACATGAATGTCCTAGAGCTGAGGACCCCCGGGCTGGCCTGTATCGTGCCTGGATGCTGGCTGGATGAGCATCTCTGAGAGAGTGCTCCAAGCAAGTGCAAGAAATTCTCATGCAGGAAAAGCTGCCACTCAAAGGACCTGCTCTGCAAAATGAAGAAGGCTTTACAAATGGGTGACCAAGAACTATGTGAATCTGGTTGAAACCCTGATTCCAAGGATCCTGGATTATATGCTGTTTCTGAAACAGTCAGTACTCGCCTTTAGCTCTTTCAAAATCCATCTAGCAGCAATATCAATGCACCAATTTTGTCAGATTCCATTTTCCTCACACCTTACAGTGTCAAATCTGATCTCTCGTGCATGCGCATCTATAGTGAATCCACAAGGACACATACTAAAAGAAGAATCACAGCTCTCATTGACCTCCTCACACATTTTAAGCCACTCTGGAATATGAGAATCACAAAAAAAGAGAAAAGAAAGAGCTCTAATGTCCTTTTACCTTCAAATATTATCAGATACACATTGTTTGGTCTAGACACTGCAGCTGTTTCATACTTTATTGTCATATTATCTAGCCTCCTTTTCAATTTTCATACTTAACTGAACAAAAAATTCAAACAGTTTCAGTAAATATCAATACAAAACTGTGCTTTAGCTAATATTAATCTATAGGCAAAGAATTGGTATCTTACATATGGACAGATGACATTTTCCAACTTTAGAAGTTAGGTTTGAGTTTGGGTAGAACTTTGTCAGCCCTCCCAATTTCAGTTTACAATGGGTTCATGAGTTATGTGCAACAAAACCGGGTCTCAAGGGTTTACAGACTATAAAGTATGAAAATTCTAGGCAAAACAAAACAAAAACTTTTATTAGACAAAGTTTGGTTTACATGTAACTGGGACTAATGCACATGCTTGAAAATATTAATCAGTATTTTAATTTGGAGACTGAACAGGTTTATTTTTTTAAGAAGGGGAGAGAGCAAGTTTTTAAAAATACTTTTAAAAAATAAATGTGCTTTACAGAAGATTATTGAGGATGGTTATGTCTGAAAAGAATACTGGAGAGGGGGCACCCAACTGGTAGAATGATATTGGAATATGCAGGTAAATGCCTCTCCTGGTAAACTGGTAGAATGCAGTCTGGCATTAAACTATTTTTCTATAGGCTGTACCTGTACAGGTTTCACATCAATAGTGGTGTACCCAATGGCCACAGCTGAACCTAAAGAGATACACCTTTTGGTGGTATTGGAAAAACCCTCTTTACTCAAACAAGCAAATCAGCAAAGTATTCTTGCCCAAGCTGGATACAGCCTGGGGTCAGCTTGAGAGGGGAAATGCCCATTTAGTACATATCCCCGTCTTCCGTTTCCTCAGCAAGACCTGCAAGTCTCTCCGTGATCACCAAGTGGCCAGACAGCTTGTTGACTTGAGCCTCCCCTTCCCCACCAGCTAGCTGTAGGCCTAAGGTTTGTGAGCCCAGCTCCCTGGAAGCTCTAGGGGGAAGCATTCTCCTGCACAAGGCCAGTCCTGCTCTTTCTTCTCTCTCTTTCAGGCTGTAGATCCAGCTCCTTCCAATCTTAAAAGAAAGAGATCATCCCCCTAAAAAAGCAGCCAGTTCCCTCCTCAAATTGAAACTGCCAGATGTATAGAGGTGATGTCATGTAATAAATGTATGAGACTTTTGACTGCCTCACCTGAACCTTGCTCACTAATCCATCATGCTAGTTCAAACAGATGCCTATTTGTTTGTTTGTTGTAGTCTGTCAGAGTAATATTTTCTTCTCTCAATGTGAAAGTTTCTCCAAAATGATACCTGCCTGATGACCGGGCGGAGCACTATTCAGTCTTGGGCTAGTACATCTTTTACCTAAAAATGACAACTTTAAATATCAACTATTTCACAGCCATGTTGGGCTAGAAACTTTAAACCGTTGTGAAGTTGCCTCTAGCCCTAGAAGGTTCAGACGGGACGAACTTTAAAGTAATTTTTTTTTTTAACTAAGGAAATCTATTTTAGGTCATTATTGGAGGCATTTTAAATTTATTTTTCATTTTTCGCTCCTCTGAGCCCTGCAAAGTTGGATTCGTAGTAACTAAAGCCTCTCTGGCCTTCCTAGCTGAGGGATAAAAGAAAGTCCCAATAAAATTCTTTATAATGTACTAAGATAGTCTTAATTATACTATAACATGTGGCTTCTACAGAATACGTGGAAGACACTCATAACTCAATCATGGATTTGTCATTTGTGGGTAATGCTGTCATGTCAAACCTGTGCTTACACCACACCACCATGTATTCTATATTTTCCTCTCTCTCTCTCTGTCTCACACACACACACACACACACACACACACACACCCTGCAAAATAAGCCTCTTTTGTTTGGGGAGCTTGGCTGATTTAACATAAATACTGTAGATTGTGCCAGCAATGTCCCTCTGCCATATACATTGGCCAAACTGGACAATCTCTATGCAAAAGAATAAATGGACACAAATCTGACATCAGGAATCATAACATTCAAAAACCAGTGGGAGAACACTTCAACCTCTCTAACCACTTAGTGACAGACTTGAAGGTGGCAATTTTGCAACAAAAAAACTTCAAAAATAGACTCCAAAGAGAGACTGCTGAACTTGAATTAATATGTAAATTAGATACAATTAACTTAGGTTTAAACAGAGACTGGGAATGGTTGGGTCATTACACTAACTGAATCTATTTCCCCATGTTAAGTATCCTCACACCTTCTATGGGTCATCTCGATTATCACTTCACTTTTTTCTCCTGCTGATGATAGCTCATCTCAATTGATTGGTCTCTTACAGTTGGTATGGCTACTTCCACCTTTTCATGTTCTCTGTATGTATAAACATCTTCTTTCTGCATGTTCCATTCTATGCATCCGATGAAGTGGGCTGTAGCCCACGAAAGCTTATGCTCAGATAAGTTTGTTAGTCTCTAAGGTGCCACAAGTACTCCTGTTCTTTTTATAGATTCATAGATTCCAAGGCCAGAAGGGATTGTTATTATCATCTAATCTTACCTCCTATTTAGCACAGGTCTATAGAACTTCCCCAGAATAATTCCTGGAGCAGATCTTTTAGAAAAACAGCATCATTATAGTTCAAAACTGTTATTACAAATGCACTGCTCTTGTATTTGTACTAAAAATTGTCAGTTATTTTTGGTACCAAAAATACCTTCTTTACATTTTACTACATTTCTACTATTTTAGCCCCTTTTGTGATGGTTGCCAGTATTTCCTGAGAAGTGTCTTGATTCAGTCATAGGACTTACTTGATAAATCCTTGTTTGTTGGCAAAAAGCACTATCATTCAATAAGTCTGGGCTATAAATGATTAAAACTCAGAAAGCAAAAATGTAAAGTTAAAGTTTAAATGAAAAGGAAGTGTTAAATAAGCATCTTTTGATAACAATTATTTTATAACTGACTATTCATTACACACACCAGTTTTCTTCACAGAAATATACTAGCTAATGATAGTACCCAACAAACTAACAGTTGAGTTATTTCTTTCTAATGTAAAAGTATTCAAAGGCATATAATCAAATAAGTCATATGAAGCAAGGCTTTGTACAGTCACTATGTGACAAACATCCAATATATTCATTTTTATATGTAACTATTTAGTGTGTGAACCCATTTTAGTAAGCTGATGTTAAATGATTTCCTTAGTGTTCTAACAATGTTTGCCTGTTTAACAAACAAAAATGCAACAACAGGAAAAAATCCCAATGATCACAATTAGATATGCTTCTCTAACTCCAAACACTGTTGGCTTTCAAGGTCATCTATGGTATAAAGTTGTCTGACTTTACTGGATGTTAATTCATTAGAATTATACAAAATTATTATCTGCAAATAACATCCTTTAAAAGGTCACATAATAATCCACTCTTCCTACAGCAAGCCTAATTAGTGTGAATCTGATAGTATATATATATTCTAATATGTCCAATTCAGAAGTCAAGTATCTCATTTTCTTGGTACTACATTGTTGTGTGGTATATGTAGCTATGCTACATGGAACAAACTTTTGCATATTTAGTAGAATTTCTGTTCCCATTCATGGTTACTGATCTTGCAGGATTTATACATACACACACACACACACACACACACGTATTGTTCTCCCATTAAATATCAGCACAGACTACAATATGGTAACACAGAAAGTTTTCCCATTATCAAAAAGACCCGTAGCACATTTGCAGACATGTTCTATTACTATTTTAAAATATGTGAATGTAATACTTAATAGAACCACTGATTTCTCAATAAATGTGTGTTTAATTACAAGTAAGTCATGCGTACCAATGTCTAGACAAGTCTGTTATAAAACAACATCAATAATGATTAAAAGCTATTTCAGCAGAAACCAGTGATGTCTTGGGAGAGAGAGAGAGAACAATCAAGCGTGCAATTTAAATATAAATTAAAAATAGTTACTGTAAATGTTAAACTCAAACATTTATTCATTAACTTAAATAGCTAAACAGAAAATACATTTCCAACCCATGACCAGACAAGGTCAGATGGAAAACCAATTCCTTCTGAGCTATTAAATTAACAAGATAATATTCTTACTAAATACATACCTCCACTTACCTGTATTTCCCAAAGATTCCAGTTTTTATGCTGGATGCAGTAGCAAATCATGCAGTCAGATCCATGTGTCCTTTTTTGGGACAGGAGACATTGCTTACAGGTATATGAAGTCTTGATGATGGATATATCGCAATTTAGGAAAGCATTAGCAGAGTGTGTAGACATGAGACTGCATATGAGTGCCAATAGGAATGCAGACACTCTAATTTATGTATCTTAAAGGAAAACTCCACCCATTTTGGTTAGCCTAGAAGTCTACAAGTTCAAAAAGTAAAAAAGAGCTGTTGACCATGAATAAGCTGTTAGATTTATTTGAAAATAACATTTTAAATTACAGTTGGAGTCTTAAATCCTCAGCTGGTGGCAACCATCTTGCTTTGTGACATTGGCAGTCTAGAAACCATGTTCCAGAGATTGTAAATAAACTAATTTCAAACTTGTTTTAATACTACTTCAGCAGTTCAGAGAAAATCTTTAATGGCTAACTTTTTTTAAAACATTCAGTTTTTAAGCAATGAAGTTTGTTTAATGATTATAAATTGTTTAATGATTGTATTAACATAATATATCAACAGGAGGGTAAATTTATAAATGCCAGTCTATGTACATTTTTATTTTTGAGTACATTTAGCAGTTTATTCAGAATAAGAAGAGTTTTATAAAACTTTATGACCTTGTAGCATATTTTCAAGAAAGACCTAATTTCTATTTTTTTTTAAGAGAACTGACCTCCAATTTTGTGAGCACAGTCAAGTTATTAGATATATAAATGCTATAACTTGTGCTCACCATTAAATTCCGGGGGTAAAATTTAGAATTTGTAACTGAAATCAGACTTTAAGAGTTTGCTTTCTGAGTTTAGATAAATTAGTTAACTGTAGGTATCTAGCTTCATTGCTTTGTGTATTTTTAGTTATATTGGACAAGCTTTAATTTTATTAGTGTTCCGATGCCAAAGTTGCTGAAAACATTAATAATTTTTTTGAGGTATGGTAAAACAGGTGTTCTCAACCTTTTTCTTTCTGAGCTCCTCTCCCCCTACACATGCTATCAAAACTGCATGGCCCACCTGTGCCACAACAACTGTTTTTCTACATATCCAGCACATTAAAAGCTAGGGCCAGCATTAGGCGGTAGCAAGCAGAGCAATTGTCCAGTGCCACACACCACAGAGGGCGCTGCGAAGCTAAGTTGCTTGGGCTTCAGCTTCAGCCCCGCACAGTGGGGCTTGGGCTTCACCTTCAGCCCCACATGGTGGAGCTCATGCTTCAGCTTTCTTCCCTGGGCCCCATGACTAACGCCAGCCCTGCTCTCTGGTTTATCTTGGCGGACCCCCTTGAAAGCTGCTCGTGGCCACCCAGTCTCAGACCCAGAAAGTTTCAGACCCAGACTTTCCCTATTCATAATTCAAAGCCTTTCTGCTAGAGAAACAATGTTTTATTACATCATTCTAAGTATTCAGATAAAGACTTAATAGAGCTAGAGAAGTGACTTCTCCATATTAAAGAGAAGGTGGGATGTGGGGAAAGCACCGCCATGTACATTGACACTCCACTGAGAGAGATTTTTATCTCAATTAGTTTCATGGGCCCTTCATCACTCTTCTCCCCCCACCCTTATGCAACTGTTAGACTCGGAAGAAGAAACTATTATTTACTTTCAAGTAACTTGTTCTTTAAGATGTGCTGGCTATATTCTACTGTTAATGCACTTGTGCCCCAAACACTCGAGTTTGGATTATTTTGGCCAGCAGTGTCCACTCACAAGTTTCCTTGTGCCTCCCACCCAGGGCATGAGAAACACGGACAGGGCAACAACACAGATTCCAAGTGTTATAGACCTCCAGAGTGGTAGGGAAAGAAGGACACATCATGGAATATGTATGGACAACACATCTCAAAGAAGAATTAGTTATTTACCTACAATAACTGTCGTTCTTCAAGTGCTTGTCCGTATATATTCCACTCTTGGTGTCTTGCAATTGGTGAACTCCAAGTTGTTGCCTTACATATTTCCAAATATTGGAACATTTCTCAAAGAAGCTGCAGAAGCTCTTTGAGCCCTAGTGGAGCGGGCCATACTCTCAATAGTGGGTCTGTGTTAACTATTTCATAGCATAACCTCAGAGTCTTTTCTACTATGGATAAAAGTATTCTGGAGCTCCAAAGAGCAGCTTCCCTCTACTGCTGTTATACAGCCACAATCCATGCTGTGAGATGCAGAGAAATTGGATCTGGATGGAGGATCTATCCCTCACTTTGAGATACTATATCTGGCTGGAGATTGGAAGTTTAATGGAGAGATTCATCAGGTCCGAGAATCAGAATTTCCTGGGCCATATCGATGCCAGCATGATTATCTTGGCTGAGTCCTCTCCTAGATTCCTGATGACTCTTGGAATTAGCGGAATTGAAGGCTATGCATACATTAGACCCAAAGTCCAGTGGATCAGGAGCACATTTGACAGAGATCCCTCGTCCTGGCAGAATTTGGAGACAGAACTTGTGACATTTTTTGTTCTGATTTGTCAAGAAGAGGGTTGAGCCCACCTGGCAACCTTAATGGTTGCTCACAAATTGCCTGCTAAGGTGGTCTGCCAACATCCTGCAAGCCTGGTAAGTGAAGTGTACCAAAGGGGTACAGCATTTTGACAAAGAGGGGTGGATCTTGCCCCCCGCCCTGGCCTGTTTATATAAAAACATCATTATGATGTTGTCTGTCATGATACACTTAGTTAAACAGTTCAAAATTGTCAGGAATATGTGAAACCCAATGAATAGCCCTTAGTTTTAGGACATTTATATATAAATGAGCTTCTTGAGGACACCATAGCCCTTGAGTTTGAAGATTGTCTAGATGGGCCCCCTACTCTAAACTGAAGGCGTTGCAGTGTTCCAGGCCCCAACTAGGCTATGCCTACTGTGAAGAGAGGCAGAGGCAAACCAACATAATGGAGATAATCTTAAACTTCTAAACTTTATAAAGGAAAAACCAAGACATTGGGCAGGAACAATAATATAAAAAAAATAATAGAATAATAATATAATATAAATAATAATAAGTAACATCAAATACTTGCTTAGAAAATTAGTAAACTGCAAATTACCATCATAATAAAAGATGTTTCTCAACGCTGTGTCACTCCAAGAAGGAATCAGCTCCTTCTCTCCCTGGCTGCAAAGTCAAGCTTCACCCTAATTGTCCTGCCTTCGTCTCTCTTCGGCTTGCGATGCTCCTTTGCTTCAACATTGCAATGACCACATCTCTTTCCAACAAGTCCATCCACGAACAGCAACTCTTCACCCAGAGAGCTATACCCATTCCCCAAGGCCCTGGCGCACTGCCCTTCAGGGTCCAGCTTCCTCTCCCCAGCTTCCTAAGCAAATCCCTTTTTACCCCAGTGCAGTCTCTTTTCACCTCCTTCTCCTCTAACTGCCTTCCAAATGCTTGCTTTAGGTGTATTCTGAGCCCAGCTCAAGCTGCCCTCTCATTGGCCATCTCTCTCCCCAGAACAGCGCACTCTGCTGCTGCATCACAGCTGCAGACCCTAACATTACCTTTCTTAGTCAAAACTGCAGCAGCTGCTAGTGCCAGGGCTAGGTTTACCACAACATCATTCAAACGGATGTTAATGTTCGAGAGAAGGGTACAGTAACTCCTCACTTAAAGTCAACTGGTTAACGTTGTTTCGTTGTTACGTTGCTGATCAATTAGGGAACGTGCTCATTTAAAGTAGTGCAATGCTCCCTTCTAACGTTGTTTGGCAGCCGCCTGCTTTATCCACTGCTTGCAGGAAGAGCAGCCAGTTGCAGCTAGCTGGTGGGGGCTTGGAACCAGGGTGGACCGGCAGCCCCCCCTCAGCTCCCCGCTCCCCTAAGTTCCCTGTGCAGCAGCCACCCAGCAGGCTACCAATTGCCGGCAGTTCAGCTGTCCCTCCTCCCACTGCCATGTGCTGCTCCTGCCCTCTGCCTTGGAGCTGCTCCCGGGAGCCTCCTGCTTGCTGTGCAGAGGAGGGAAGAAGAGGGGGGCTAATAGGGTGTCCCCCTCCCTCCTACTCCTGTCCCCTGCTTACCCCATCTTCCATATAGAGCTGGGTGGGGACAGAACAGGGCTCAGGAGATATACTGTATATATATATATATATATATATATATATATATATATATATATATATACATACACACATACACACACACACACACAGTATAAGTTTTAAACAAACAATTTAATACTATACACAGCAATGATGATTGTGAAGCTTGGTTGAGGTGGTGGAGTCAGAAGGTGGAAGAGGGTGGGATATTTCCTGGGGAATGCCTTACTGCTAAATGATGAACTAGCATTCGGTTGAGCCCTCAAGGATTAACACATTGTTGCTAATGTAGCCTCACACTCTACAAGGCAGCACGAATGGAGGGAGGGGAGACAGCATGGCAGACAGAGACACACACCCTGTGTTTGGGAGAGAGAGAGAGATGTGCATTGCCCCTTTAAGCATGCTGACCCCACTCTAAGTACATTGCCTCTTACCACAATCCAATAGGATCCAAAGCAGAGGGGAAGGAGGATGGGGAGCGAAATATAGATAAGGACCACACATCTCAAAGAACCTCCAGTTACAGTAAGTAACATTTCTTCTTTGAGTGCTGGTCCCTATGTGTATTCCACATATGGGTGACTTGCAAGCAGTGTTCTGTCTGGAGGAGGGTGCGAAGTTGTCAGCAGACATGCTTGCAATATTGCCATTCCTACTGCTGCCACAGCTGCCACTTGAGTTAGAGAAGAGTGCACTGTAAATGTGTGGACAGAGCGCCATGTTGCTGCCTTGCAAATGTGCAGCAGCGGGACATCTGATAAGGAGGGTCTGCCATCATGGCTGCTAGCTCACTGACCCTCCTAGCTGAAGTGATGGTCACTAAGAACACCATCTTCATGAGGTTCGAAAGGCAGGACTGTGAGAGTTGACAGGACAAGCTTAAGATCCCTATTGAGGCATAGGTTTCATGACTAGTGGGAAGGTCCTGATCAAGCCTTTCATAAATGGCACTGTAACTAGGTGAGGAAAAACAGACTATCCCTCCACCAGAGAAAGGAAAGCACTAATTGCTGCTAGATGTACCTGCAGCGAACTAAGGGCTAGGCCCAACATCTTTAAGGAGAGGTGATAGTCTAGGATAACCTGGATGCCCATTGTATCAAGGGGATGTTGATGGCATTGTGCCCAGGCCAAAAAGCGATACCATTCAACCTAGTAGTAAGCTGTACTAGAATCTTTCCTACTTTGAGTAAGGATTTCCTGGTCAGGGGTAGATCCTGAGTGTTCTATTTCTGATGCCTATCCACATACCAAGCCATGACGTGTAGTGAGCCCAGGTTGGGGAGCTTGAGTTTCCCGTCATCTTGGGTTTGGAGATCTGGAAGTGGCAGATCCTGATGGGTGGGCATGTGGACATCCTTAGGAGTTCCATGAACCAGAATTGTCTGGGCTAGTAGGATGGTGGTGGCTCTTCCGTATGACTTGTGATATGAGAGGGATGGGGGAAAAAGGCATATCTGAGGCTGTCTGTCCAAGAAAGCAAGAGTGTTGCCCTGGGAATTGCTGCATATGGTTCCTCTGGAGCAATACATGGAAAGCTTCCTGTTCATCTGGGATGCAAAAGGTCCCATAGGGGTGTGACATGTTGGATCACAGAACCTCCCCAGGGAGCTGCCACCTGATGTGCCAAGACTACTTCTACCCCGCCTTCCCTGCCAGCTCGGGTCCCCAGTACCCTGTCTTGCTGAGCCAGACACTCCAGTCTACTTCAACGAAGACCCAGGGTCTGAATTACTTGCCCCAAAGCTGCAGGTTTACCTGAAAGCAGCTAACAGAAGTGTTCCTGTCTTTAACACTCAGATGCCCAACTCCCAATGGGGTCTAAACCCAAATAAATCCGTTTTACCCTGTATAAAGCTTATGCAGGGTAAACTCATAAATTGTTTGCCTTCTATAACACTGACAGAGAGATATGCATGGCTGTTTGCTCCCCCCAGGTATTAATATATACTCTGAGTTAATTAATAAGTAAAAAGTGATTTTATTAAATACAGAAAGTAGGATTTAAGTGGTTCCAGGTAGTAACAGACAGAACAAAGTCACCAAGCAAAACAAAATAAAACGCGCAAATCTATATCTAATCAAACTGAATACAGATAATCTCACCCTCAGAGATTCTTCAGTAATTTTTTTCCTCAGACTGGACACCTTCCAGGCCTGGGCACAATTCTTTCCCCTGGTACAGCTCTTGTTCCAGCTCAGGTGGTAGCTAGGAGATTCTTCATGATGGCTCCTCCCCTTTTGTTCTGTTCCACCCCTTTATATATCTTTTGCATAAGGCGGGAATCCTTTGTCCCTCTCTGGGTTTCCACCCCTTCCTTCTCAATGGAAAGACACTAGGTTAAAGATGGATTCCAGTTCAGGTGACATGATCACATGTCACTGCAAAACTTCATTGCCCACTTGCCAGCACACCTATACAAGAAGACTCACAGGTAAAACACAGCCATCTGCAGACAATTGTCCTGGTTAATGGGAGTCATCAAGATTCCAAACCACCATTAATGGCCCACACTTTGCATAATTACAATAGGCCCTCAGAGTTATATTTCATATTTCTAGTTTCAGATACAAGAGTGGTACATTTATACAAATAGGATGATCACACTCAGTAGATTATAAGCATTGTAATGATACCTTACAAGAGACCTTTTGCATGAAGAATATTCCAGTTACATTATATTCACTCATTAGCATATTTTTATAAAACCATACAGACTGCAACATCACAAGGGGAATACCCCATCCCATAAATATGTTGGTCAGAACTATGCTGTGCACCTTTCATTTGTAGTCTGTAGAGAATTTTCTGCTTAGCCTGACCCTCATAGGTCATGTTTTCTAGACCTTTAATCATTTTTGTTGCTCTTCTCTGAACTTTCTCCAATTTGTCCATATCTGTCCTGAAATGTGGTGCCCAGAACTGGACACAATACTCCAGTTGAGGCCTAATCAGCACAGAGTACAGCAGAAGAATTACTTCTCGTGTCTTGTTTACAATACTCCTGTGAATACATCCCAGAATGATGTTTGCTTTTTTTGCAACAGCGTTACACTGTTGACTCATATTTACCTTGTGATCCACTATGACCCCCAGATCCCTTTCCGGAGTACTCCTTCCTAGGCATGACCGGTACTGTGGCCAAAGATTGGGATGCTGTATCTGCAGCATCTACCATGGCCTAGAGAACTACCTTTGCCATCAATTTCCCTTCATCCAGAAAGTATTGGAACTGGGATCGATTTTCCATGGTGAGTTTACCTTTAAATTCAACAAGCCTGCTGTAGGTGTTAAAACTGCATTTAGCCTGCAGAGCTTGGTAATTGGCTATATAAAATTGGAGGCCTGCAGAGAAGACCTTCCTACGCAGAAGGTCCAATCTCTTTGACCCTTTATCCAGCAAAGTGGATTTCTGTGAGTGTTGTTGAGCTCTCTCCATAGCCACCTGTACTACCAGCAAATTAGTGGCAGGGTGGGAAAATAAAACGTCAGCACTCCTGGCTGGCACAAAATAGCATTTTTTGGCTCTCTTTTGGGTAGGGGCATAATATGCTGGTGTGTTCCAGACCACTCTGGCCAGTTCTAATATGGCCTTGTTGATCAGAAGGGCCACATTGGTCAGCCCCTGTGGCTGTAAAATGTCGAGGAGTCAGTGTTGGGGGTCATGGATCGCCTCTAAACAGGATTTGCTGGTGATCACGTGGCGGAGAGGTTGACAATGGGATGACTTCGTCATCCAGAGTGGACAAGGAGGCCCCAGTCAGAACTGGTGGTACCAGTTCTGATTCTTCCTCCTCATACACCAATGGAACTGGCTGCCGAGAGGGGGAAGTGGTATGACTCCCACAACAGGTCTGGGCACCAGCCATAAGGATCACAGGAGCCTCCATTAAGGCCAAAAGAAAAGATCCATCAGTAATGGAGATTCTCATGGGAATCAATACCATGTGTCCCTGAGAGGGGGTCATAACCACAGGAATAATAATGCTTCAGATGTCTGTCCGGGCTTTTGGACCTTCGCAGAGATACTGGTGCAGCTGTCTCCTCCAATTCTGAGGACAGTTCCATTGGCAGCGGTGGTACAATTGGTACTAAGGTGCTCCTGATCAATGGATAGGAATGGGGCCCCCTCCTGCAACAATGGCAGCGTTTCCTCTTCTGGGGTAAGAACATCTCTTAGTAGAGCAGGATCCAAAAGAAATGGAGACTGCAGGTAGGGGGAAAGATATCCTCTGTTGTTAGAAAGGTCTCTGTGTGGCCCAGAGATGCCTGAAGGGCCTGCTTCCTCCATCGTGGCTGGATAGTCTCTATATTGACGAGGTGGTACCAATGATGAATCCAGACCTGCACTCATGGATGAGACTAGTGAGTGTTTATCTTTCCACCCTGGTACCACAGTCACTACTGGAACTGGCGGATCCTCTTCTTTTGCACCTTACCCTCCAGCAGGGGGGGGGTCTTTGGTGCTAGTTTAATGGGTTCCGTATGGGATGTCTCCCCCAACTGGAGTGGTCTGAGGAGGAAACATGTTTGTTTCGGATGGTCTGCTGTGGAGATCTGTCCTTACACCCATGGGAATATTTCTTACTCTCATGGGGAGCCCTGCGTGCTGAGTCCTTGGGCTTTGGTGTTGGTGGCTCTGCTTCATGGCTCATGCTTGGAGGGGCATGGTTGGTCAGCTGAGACTGATGTACGGGGGGGTCTCCCAGGCTTGGGACAGAGTGGAGCATAGCCTCTTCCATCAAGAGCTCCTTTAGGTGGAGCTCTTGGGGCTCTTTAGTTCTGGGCGTGAAGGACTTGAAGATACTGCACTTTGAAGAGATGTGTATCTCCCCCAGACAATAGAGGCATTGGTCATGCTCATTGCTGCTGGAAAAGGAGCAAGGTCAAGAGATTAAATTCTTGAAGTCCAGGTCCCTGGGCATAGTTCATGGGGCTAGGGAGGATTTTCCCCCCCAAGTGTGAAGGTGTGTTATTCTCTTCTATACTAGACTATGTACTTTCAGCTGGGGAACTTTCCTCTGGAAGGTAGGCTCTGGCCAATTAGTGGTTGACTATAACTCCTATGAACTTTATCATCTGTGATGTGGTGAGGGATCATTTCTCATAGATCACAAGGAGTCCTAGCTGAGAGAACAAAGAAAGGATATATCCCCAAGGCTATTGCAGTCTCCTGTTGGGACCTGACTCTGATCAGTTAATCATCAAGGTATGGGTCTCTGTGATAAGGTGCTGATCAGAAACTCCTGAGCCAGCCATCTGTCACCCCAGCTCCAATTAAGGGAGATAAATTGGAGCTGGCTAGAGAAACCTGCACCTGATTGGCGAAGGGGAAACAGCTGCCAGCCTAATTAGCCTGGGGCTATATACAGGCCCAGAGGAAGGAAGCAGGGGGGAAGCCAGGGAGTGGAAGGAGAAGGGTAACTCTCCCCTCCTGGCTGCAGGACTGAGAAGCCCTTAAGGCTGAAACCCCCAAGAAGTATATGGTGAGAAGGTGGGATTGCAAGCTATAAATAAACTGCACTGATGATTGCTGAGCCAGAAGGTCACTGAGTGGTTTTTGGAATGGAGCAGAGGCAGGACCAAGGGGGGCCCTGCCACAGTCTCCTTAAATGTGCTGCCATTGCTAGGCATTTCTTAAAAACTCTTGGTGCCATGGAAAGTTCAAAGGGCAAAACCCTGTAGTAGTAATGGTTCGCCCGCCCACTTCCCGGAACCCAATAGGTACAGGGCCACTTAGGGATCAAAAAAAAAAAAAAAAAGTAGTAATGGTTGGATCCCACTGTAACTCTCAGGTACTTCTTGTGGGCCAGATGGATAGCTATATGGAAGTATGCATCTTGCAAGTTGAAAGCAACAAAGTAGTCTTGAGCTTGAAGAGATGGGATGATGGAGGCAAGCGTTACCATCCTGAACCTGAGATGGCTTATGTATTTGTTGAGTCTCCTCATGTCAAGGAAAGAATGAAGATCCCCTTTCTTCTTCAGAATCAACAAGATGAAACAACAAGGCCACCTGACTGTACTAGGCTCTGATGAGAAGGGTCCCTGAAGAGAGGCAGGGAAATGACGTGGGTAGGGAGTAAAAAGGGGAGTTGGATGGGGTAGCCATGGGCAATGATCTCTAAACATCCATCTGTCCAATTTTATGATAGATCATGTCTGGTGGAAAAGGGCAAGGCAGTTTCTGAAAGTAGCACTCGCTTGACTGAATTGGATGTGGCTCATGACTATTCTGTCAAATTTACTGATGTGGTTTAGGAGCAAGATGAGTTCTGGAGGACGAGGAGGGTTGGCTCCCTCTGTATCATGGGATTTTCTTGGCTTGATATTTAGGCTGCCTGTGATGGTAGGATGGTATCCATGACTTTAACTGGGATTAAGGACAGTACAGCCTGTTGTATGGGTCTGGGGAGTAAATCTCCAGGGAGAACAGGGCAGCTTTTGAGTCATTCAGTGACTGTAGAATGCTGTCTGTCTGCTCACTAAATAGCCCCATGCCCTCAAAGGGCAAATCCTTCATCATGGCCCGTACTTCTCTTGAGATACCTGATGCTTGGAGACACAATGCTCTGTGTATTGTCACCTCATTGGCCACAGACCTTGCTATGGCTGGGAGGAATTAGTCACCACCTGTAATGTAGTCTTGGTCACAAGTGAACTTTCCTTAATTATATCTCTTAGTTCCTCCCTGCTGTTATGCAAGAGCTTCTCTGGGAAAGCTGCCACCCTGTCCCAGGTTAGGAAGTCACAGTTGGCCAGTAAGTTCTGACAGTTAGCCACAGGCAACTGGAGAGGCAGAGGAGTATGACTTTTTCTCATGCAAGTTGAGCCATTTGGGGTCCTCCTTGACCTTGGGGTATTCTTGCTCAACTTGGATTTCTCTTGTACTGCTGACATGACTTAAGGAACCTGGCTGGGGTAAGTACTCAAATCCTGCTGGAAGTACTTGGTATCTCTTCTCTACCTACTTTGCAGTAGGTGTCATTGTGGACAGAATCTGCCATAAGGCCTTAGCAAGGTCCAGCAGTCCATCATTTGTGGGAAACACGATCCTGGCTGGACCAGAAGCTTACAAAAAATCAAATAGTTTATGGGATTTCGCTGATATTGCTGTGATCTCTATCTTTAGAGTGTCAGGAGCCTTCACATGGTCCTCCTGAAATGATTGAACATCATCAGGCACTGGCCCCAATGCCAAGGATGCCAATTCATCACAAAAGGTCCTTTTGGTGGCAATATGGGGCACTGGTGCTGCTCTGCTGCTGGAACAAATTCCTCCTGATACCTTGGAGTGATCCTGTCTTCTTCCTCAAATGTGTTGTGAAACCAGCCTCTTGATGCATGAGATGGTGGACTCCAGTAACACAATTAGGGCCATGGTTGCATACCATACAAGTATGGTTGATTCATTGGGTGTTGGTTAATCAAGCATCAGCCCCAATGAGCCAGTGGTGGTGCAGCTCTGTAGGGGAAGCAAGCAGACCTTTCCATGGTGTCAACCACTGACCTCCCAGGAGAGGGTACTCTACTTGAATATGGGGAAAATGTATGCTCCAGTGATGGTGTGGAGATGTGGATCTCCAGAGGCAGTGATGCAGCATATAGGGGTCTTGGTACTGGCATCTGTCCTGGTACCGTTATGGTTCTTGGGTACCCAGGACTGTGTGTCACCTTGTTACCTCCTTCCTCTAACGTCTTGCCTGTGATAGCTGGGTGTTAGCTCCCTAACACCACCAGCCTAACAGCCACTCAACCACTCTCCTCAGGACTATGCCAGCCCTTTCTTTTCCTTGCTGATTGACAAGTCCCCTTGAAGCATTCCCCTGTGCCAGGTATCTAGCCCCTGACACTGGCTACTAAAAGAAATCCCAGATCCTCTGATCTCAAAGGAATAGTGTACCCCAGATTTATCTTAAATCACTGCTACTGTATAACACACAGCACTTATGAACATTTATAATAAAACAAAACATTTATTTAAGAAAAATAGAGATTCCACTGGAAACAAAAGAATGACAGAAATAAATGGTTGTAACACAAAACAAAATCATAAAACACAAAGTAGGGCCTACACTTATTAATAGTTACTTTTTCCTATCCAATGAAGTAGGTTTTCCCTTCAGAGTTCAGTTGGTTGCAGAGCTGGCTGGCTTCACAGGAACCAGGTTCCAATCCTTCATGAAAAACACCTGTTCAACAATATGTCTTCTCAGTAAATGCATGCAAAGTGTCTTCCTCGACCCTGATATACTGAATCAGTCTTTTGTCTTTATTCACAGACAGGGTCATCCCCAGCCTGTTATAATGTTCCTATTAACCTCCAAGTGATTTTGATTATTTGCAGTTGTCTTTAATAGTTTTCCATTGACTGTTCTGGGATGAGGCAAGGGTAGACAACTAAACCTTCCATTACATCCGCAGTTCTAGGGAAGGGTGACAACTCTTTCCCATTTGAATGGACCATCACTGAGACACATGATTTTCTGGTGACTAACTTATTCCAAGACCATAAAGCACAGTTTTCAATATAGTTACATTATTCCTAAAATATTTCCCATACACACATCTCACAATGATTATGAATATCATAAGTTACAAGCTTTCAGTAGAGACCTCACCTACTACCTTTCCTGGATAAATACCAGGAAAGTAATGTATTAGATGGAGTGAGTTTGCAGGTCTGAGATAGGAGTTGCTTGTAAAGAACCTTTGCCCACTGGTACTAATGGGCCTCTGTCACAGATACTGGCAGGTGTTTCAGCACCAGTGGTGGTTCCAGTTCTCCCCGGCTCATTCTCTGTGTTCAGTGTTGATGCTGAGAGGTGCATGACCAGATTCATGATTTGTGTCACTGTAGGCTGCTCCTTATCCCTAGCCTTCAACACTGTATGAGGCCTGATCAATTTCTCTCCAGAGGCTTTGGATGGTCTGTCATTATAGAAGGACACCAAGCTCTACCTGGTGCCCGTGCATTCAGACTAGCCCCTTTTGATGCCAAACTTCGACAACAGAGGTGCTTAGTTCCTGTTTTGATGCTGTTGACATTGGAGTCATCTTTTGTGCCGAAGTGATGGTAACTGGTTCCTTTTTGGTGCAGTCTTCTTTGTGCCAGTTTTTGGTGTAGCTTGTCTGCCAGATGAGGTACTGGATGATATTGGCTTGTCCACTAGCAGGATCTTGGAGGTCATCTCCTCAGGTTCCAAGGAGACATTTGTGGATTGTTCCAGAAGATGGATGGGAAAACTGGTAAGTATGATTTAATGCAAAGGCATGGGGAAGCGTAAATAAAAAATCCTCTCTAAGATCTCTATAATAGTTGCAGAAATAAGTCCCACAAATTTCTACTTTTAAATGTCAAGAAACTAGAGGTAGGAAAATTATTGAAAGTTACAATCTGGTTCTGATTCAGCTCTTCATCCATAAAGATGAGCCAAGGAAAAGTCAAGATAGTTAAATACTTTTCTCATTATTCCCCGTCAGCCACTGTGACGTTATATATATTTATATATTCAACTTATATATTTTCTTTTTGTATTTGGCTAGTCAGCTCAAATGGCTCAGCTCATGTTTTGGCTCATAGAGCCAAACCAGACCCTTTGGCTTGACTCTATCTGCAAAATTTGTGGATTGTACAGTTTTATAGCAAGATGGTTTGAATTTCTGAGACCTTCTAAAACAAATAAGGATATCACCCATCAAAACTGCTTCATGATGGTCATGGTGTGTGTTGGGGAAGGAGCAAGATAATGGTATACTTGTTCTGTGCTTGCTTCAGAATTAACTAAACATCAAGCTCAGAAAACTTTCCTGTAGTTGAAGCCTCCTCCATTTTTACCCAACTATGGAGTTTCTCCTTTAGTAATCATGCCTAGGAAGAGCAAGTTAAGAGAAATTCAATGTGACCTAACCCAATAATTGTCTCTCTCTTACTGTACAACTTCTTCATTCGGAAAGAAATGTGTACACCAAGTTTTATACCCTCTGGTTGAGATCTTCAAATTCCTCTTAAGAATGAGTGGCAGAAAACACTTGAATACCCTTTTGAAGCTTCTATTGGCAACACGTGCAGGCAAATGCAGCACACTGCATACTATTCAGATTTTACTATTTTCCTTCAGTGCTGAACAAAAGACATCCAGATCTACACTTAACAGTACTAGTCCTTTGCTTTTACTCTGTCCAATATTACAAAAGCTGAGGATCATGGTGAAATCCATGGCTGGCAAACCCAACATAAATTTAAGCAAATACTACTTCACACAGCTTATACTCAAAACTGTGGAATTTATTGCTGCAATACATAATTGCGTCAAAATATTTAGGTGGATTTTCTAAGGAACCGATAATTTTATGATCACTAACAATTTCTTTAGTTATAAATGTCAAGGAAAGAACATGCCGTTATATTACTTCAAGACACTTGATTATCTCAAAAGTCACACACACATTCAACTGCTCTACCTATTTACAGCATTGTAGGAGTCAAGATATCTCCCTTGCTCCCTCTGCACAGTAACAGCATTACAGAAATTGAACAGATACATTATGAAGCGTTTTTAGGCAAACTTTTGAACCTCAAGACATTTGGTTCTCAGTCTGAAAGTTGAGTAGGTTCTGATTTTATGAGGATGTTATCTGTATATAACCGAAATATAGCCATCTGTATAAAACGTACAAAATCCTAGGTAAAAATCTTCTTGCAGCTATCTACCTGTTCAACAATTTAAAAGTGCTGTTTTATTTTAAATTTCTGCAATTGATTTTCTACCTAGGGTAGCTTCTGCTGCTAAAATATTTATATATGCACATACAGTACTATATATACACACTACAGAAAAATGTGTTTGTACATTTAAACACACTAAGAGACATATGCTTATTGTTTAATATGATTGCTTAAATAAGTCAAGCTAATTGAGAAATGTCATGGGAAAAAGAGTAGGTACACATAGGGTGAAATTCACCCACATGTAGCGGAACAGCACAAGTCCTGTGGAAAAAATAGGCCTTGTGCTGGGCTCTTTGCACAGGGATGAACTTCATCCAGAATATAGGGTCACAGCAGAATCTACATGGCACTAACAAGAGGCACCTATTGCCATTAAAAAAAAGATGAGAACTGTTGGTAAAACTGAAATAAAATATAACTTGAGGAAAATATTAAGTGCAAACAAAATTTTCTATAGCATGCTCGAGATTAATAAAATCACGATTCTATAAAACAGACCATTAACTCTGAATATGGAGCAAAAACCAATGTTGGTGGCTAAGGAAGGATAACTGAAAAACAGTATGCTAGTATAGAAATTATCATTGAACATGGATTTTGGCACTACGTCTAAAATTCAGTAATTTTTTAATATTTAAATATTCATTCAATAGTATGTCACACTATACTGTTTATTGCTTTTCATTTCACTTAAGTCTTAAAAAAACCCTGTAAAAAACAGAAAAAGTTTTACCTGGTTTTATTTATTGTTCAGAAACAGACAGTGCTTATTAGACTCAAAAGCTCAGAAATGAACATTAAGAGTCAATAAACTAACTGAAACAAAAGGTCTATCAAATATTTATTTTAATAGGCATGCAAACAGAATAAAAGATAAGTTCCAGCCGTATTAAGTGTCATCGACCAAATTTATTTACTTTTGCATTTCACATTAGATTTTAGATTAAGTCTGATTTCACAGTAACACAATTCCATGTAAAAGCAGGAGGAGTTACTGAAAATAATTGTAAATTACTGATGTAAGCGGTACTAAAAAGAACTAAGTTAATATTAAACGTGAAAAGAAAAGGCTATTTGATAACATACAAAATTTTAGGCAGCAATTTAGAATATGAATTTAGTTGTCGTAATTTAAAATATTTTAGTTTTCTGCCAGAAGTGGAGTATTTGAAGCCTAAAAGGAAAAATATACATTTTATTTAGATTGTGAACACCTAGATGCATTGGACACAGATGCACCCATTGAATTTAGCATTCATTTTGGTGACAACATACCCCATGACTTTTAGATAATAGGACTTTCCCCCCAAACAATAGCAACTGTAGAGTCCTTAGTAACAACAATGTGGGAAGGAAAGTGCCCTTCCCAACTCACAGATAAGTGGTTTTTTTTTTATTTTCTTAAAAAGGCTCAACCCAAACCAAAGCCTATCTCCCTTCCTCCCTCAGCCATCCAAGGATGGATTATAGCTCTACGAGGGGGGCAGGGGAGGGATAGCTCAGTGGTTTGAGCATTGGCCTGCTAAACCCAGGGTTGAGAGTTCAATCCTTGAGGGGGCCATTTAGGGATTTGGGGCAAAAATCTGTCTGGGGATTAGTCCTGCTTTGAGCAGGGGGTTGGACTGGATAACCTCTTGAGGTCCCTTCCAACCCTGATATTCTATGATCATATGATTTCATGCTGAGCAAAGAGAGGCGCCTGCTATTTTGATCAAACTGATCTAAAACATGAATTTTGTTGTTTGATTGAGAATTGAAAGCGTTTGGTAAACTTCTATTTTGAAGTAAGTTTTCATTAACCTATGATGACATTTATTATAATTGTCTGGAATAGAAGTAGGCACTGGTCCAGGTCTCTCCTTGGTACCAGTCAGTGGTGGAGAGAAGATACCTGCTGATAGAGAAAAAGAGTTAGTGCAAGAAATCACAATAGCG
Source organism: Terrapene triunguis (assembly GCF_002925995.2). Classification (NCBI taxonomy): domain Eukaryota; kingdom Metazoa; phylum Chordata; order Testudines; family Emydidae; genus Terrapene; species Terrapene triunguis. The sequence continues at coordinate 10,504,159 of NW_020664598.1, forward strand.
GTTTGATGCAAAAGTGAATTTTAGCCAAATATAAAGTGGGATTACAAAAAAATGTAAACGAGGAAGTAAATATTAAAGAAATTGGAAGAGGGGAGGTGCTCATTTTTTTGTTTACTCAGCTGCGTGGACAGTTTCCTGATGGTCTGGTACGTTGCTCTGACTAGCTGAGTGCCATGTGCATGCAGATATCTCTTAAAGACTGGAGTAAGGGTGTGTCAGAGCCTGTGGAAGACTGGCGCAATGACCTGGACATAGGCAGGCCAGCCTGCCATTCAGTGCAGTGTTCAGGAACCATAGGCCAATGGGCAGTCCAAAGACAGGAACCATGGGACCAGGGGCAAAAGTCAGAACTGGGGTCAAACAGGAAACAGAAGCCAAAGCTGAGGGTCAGTAGCATAGGGTCGGAGCTGGAGCAGTCAAAAACCAGGCCGACAGGGTTCCGCGACCAGAACGAGGCTGAGGGCAGACGCCAGGTACAGGGCAGGGTTGAAGTCAGGAACTGGAGACGAGACTGAAAGTCAGATATTGAACAAGAGGGTCTGTAGCAGCAGTAACCCAGAATCCATCTTGTTGCACAGACAACCCCCTGTTTCTCTTTCTAGCTTAAATAGTGTAACCAGCCAAATCAGGGACTCTGGTGGAGTGCAAGGCCTTAGGGCTCCCAATTCTCCTGTCATTACTATAGCCATCCAGTGGTGTTGGGGATGCAGCAGTGGCCTACGGGCCCGGGTTCAGGACCCGCAGATCCTCACAGGGTGGATAAACGGAAATCAGAACTAGTGCAGAGGTACAGGGTCACCGTGCAGATGGCCCTGGCATCAAATAGATCCCTTAGGGATCTGCTAGGTCTGGGCAGGCCCCTTACACTTTCCCCATGGGGGGGACAAATGCTGCCCCTCAAACAGCAAAATGTGGAGGAATAGCCACAGAAATTTCCTTCCATAGACCTTTATTGTGTTTCTAAACACAGGAGGGGATAATAGAGCATTAAATCTGGAAGATTATTTGAGGCAAAAATTGAAGTTTCTATTCAGAGTGGGAGAGGGAGGAACTTCTGAAATTATGATCTGGGTACTGACCTATTGGTGTTTGCGGCACTGATCCTTTCAGATGGGAAACTGCCTCCAAACTCTGACAAGTACATGTATCAGCAATGAGTGAGGATTGCCAGCTATATCTTCAGATAAAAAGGTACACAATTTACTGGACACAAGTTAAAGGTTTCAGCTTTGCCTGTATTAAGGCAACGGTAGTATTTTAAACCATTGCTACCTTCAAAGTTTTTTTTCAACTAGTTTCTAAAGAAGATTTGAAAATCAATTCCACTTTAAAATAGAGAAGACCAGGGTTTAAAACAAAATAAATTACTTTGCTGACCCTCCTTCTTACATGTATAAATTAGTTCTTTTTCTAAAACTGCCTTAAGTGAAAAGTAAAGCCTAATTTAAAAAGAGCATGTGTAGAGATTATGGTATCCTGTGAATTTTGCTAAAACTGATCCATTAAAAGGAACTACTAATCTGCACTGTTCTAAAAGTCTACAAAGGAGCTAATAACCCATGGTAAAAAATACCCATACTTAAGTAGTTCTAACCAATATATGGCATTACAAGTACTATTCAAAAGGTTAGCCTCTTTATAATGAGTCATTTATACAGGGTGAACTCATAAGCCACTGAAGTGGCTTCTATTCAATCTGTAAAATATATAAAGGTAGACATGATTGGAGAACACATTAATTTACAAGGGACATCTTTCTTAAATATATCTGAAACTTAACTTCTATGCAAACATTAAACAACTAAGAATGCATATTCCATCCTACATGTTAATACTAATTTTCTCTCTCTTTTCTCAAGGCTTTTTACTTTCAGTTTCGAAGTCTATGCGAAAGGTAGAAGATGATGATATGATACTAAATGCGCTCAATATAGGAAAAGCTGTTTGGAATGGAGGTAAAACAGAGAAGACCGAGACTACACCTACTCTTGAGCACTACAAGATGGAGGACAGCAGCTTTCTGGATGAGGAGGAAGACAGAAACCCAAAATTCTTAGTGAGTTTCCATTTTTTATTGAACACTAAAACATGAATATAAGCTCAATTTATAGTCCTATTAAAAGGGTTAAAAGCTTACAATTTTAAAGAATGTTGTGGTGGATGGTTTCAGTTATAAGATCATGCAATTACTGAATGCTAAGTTTTCAAATATAGGTATCTAATTTTAGTCACCTAAATCTGAGTTTGAGAAACTAAACAAATGACCGGATTTTTACCAGGATTCCAGGTGGTCAGAACCTGTAAGAAAGTATCAGTCTACTTTTTTATCACTGATTGAAAATTTTGCCCATTCTGTACTAAAAATATATCTTAGAATGTCAACAGGATTAGCCATACATACCAAGATGGTTTCAATCCCACTGAATAACTAAACTGAAATTAAGCTGATCATCCAGGTTATTTTAACATGCACTTTGATTTTAAGGTTTCTTAGCCAAAGTCCCAATGTGTGGCATTGTACGGCTTTTAAATGACTGTCTGTTATAATACCTTTGTTCTGAATGGGGGAAAGAAAAAGAAAACAAAAAAAGAACTAACACAATGTTAACATTTCATCTTTAAAATTTAAATCTTTTTTTCTTACTTCAGAATATAGGTTCCAAACACAATTTCATAAGCCATGGTTCGCCACTGAACCTAGGTATAAAACAGCTACCTTATCTTGCATTGAAAGGATCTATGGCTTTTCCAGCTGACACTGAAATTCAGAATATTGAATCAATACAGGAAAGGAGAGAGACCGGGGATGAAGAAAACTCAGCTAAATTTCCTATAGGAAGGAGAGATTTTGACAGTAAGTGTATGTGTATTTTTCCACAGAAAAAAAATATTTCAACTTAGAATATAAAAAGAGTAAAATGATTTTTTTCTTCAGTGCTCAGGTGTATGTTGGGAAGAGTCTATCGACCTTGTTGGCAAGTTTGAAAACTGTTGGCCTCCTCTCTAAAGAAGCATTGGTTACCAATTTAATGAAACTTGAAGTTACTGTGCTTTTAGTATTGCTATATATGTACATCTAAATACTTCTATCTGTATTTCAAAATAGAGGGAAACATGATTGACATTTTCACTAGATAAGCTAGTTGTAATAGTTATGATGTATTGTTACTGAAATTGAGAATGCTGCACAATCAAGACTTGTCACTATATTTGTCTAATGAATAATATATGTAACCTACGTTAACATAATATATTTGGACACTATGAAGCCAAAATGTGTTAATGCACCTGTTATCTTGTTCTTTCAAAATGTACAATGTTTATTATGGAATAGTAAATTTACTATATACATCAAAATAAAAATAAGATTCATAGTCTAAAAAAGTCAGTTAACTTTTTCTGACCAGCAACCAATTTATTCTTGGCTGTAGCCTTGTTGCCTTTTGCTGCTCCATCTAGTTTGCTGTCCAATTTCTCCTGTAGTATGTTTGATATCTTGGGTCTCTTAATATTTGTGTACTGAGATGGTTCATTTTCATTATTGCAGATGACTTTCTCACTATTCAGAGCCATGTGTTTCCTCTTTGAGCTCTTGTTTCTTGGCTGACAACTTTTTGCTTTTTCATTTTTACTTCCATTCTGAAGAACATTTCCAGAACTGGTTCCAAGTGCTGGTCTTTCAGGAGGTGACTTTACACCTTCTATTGTGTAAGAGAATAAAATATTTTGGGAAGGAAAAAGAAGTTATTACTCCTAAAGTAGTTAGCCAGGATAGTCCTAGAATTTAAATGGCATAAAGGTCATGTATTTTAGCAAGAGAGTGCTTTCTTAAATAAAATGAACAATAATAATTGGACTGGCCATCAGCTAGCCAACGACTATAAACAAACCTAAACATAGACACGTCACCATTAAATTTTAAAATGGCATTCATTACACATGCATAAATGTAACCATCAACAACTTCAGGAAATAAATTTATATACAAAGGTCAAAATGTTGCAAAGGATGAATATTCTTATGTCCTAACAGTAATTTATATAATACACATCTTGTAATGTGTTCTTGTTTAAAAAGTAAAATTAACAATTAGCCATAATTTTCCCATTCAATATATAAATTTCCCTCAAGCACTAGGTCATCTCTGTAAAATAGGTAAAAAGAAACCTGACATACTGTTGGTTAAAATTTATTTGGGGATTATGATGGCAGTAAAAAATAAATAATTTACAATCTATGCTGCTAATTTCAAAGCACTTATCTCACATAGCATAGACTAAAAATATTTTAGATTAGTTTTTACTGATTGTAACTTGTGCAAAGCTATTAAACTCTCAGTTTTGTTTTTCCTTGAAAAAAATCCTTTACATTTGACTTTTAATAAAGATTGATGTAGTAGTCTATTTGATAAAAATCAACAGGTATAAGACCTGAAAAATCAGGAATAAAATTTTCTCATTCACTCAAACAGAATTCAGTTTACCTGCAAAAGTCTCAGCCTCTAAACAGAGAGAAAGCATTTGTTTTGGTGCTGGATGTATGCAAGTCGGGATTTGGCTCCTACTGAAGAAGTGCTGACCCTTCTTCTCAGTCATCAGGTCATCCTTGTAGGTACAAGCGAACTGGGACCTGATTAAGGGTTGCTTCATCTATGAAGGGTGAATGACACTACTTTTAATTGTTAATGTTTGTTTAGAAAATTATTTTAAACTTTTTTATTATCGGTAAAATAAAAAGTCTTGGGTATCATTATTTTCCCCTCCCTCCCTCCCAGTTTTAACTTAAAAGGTAAAATTAATCAAAAATTACCTAAACTACCAGGAAAGTTAACACAACACAACCAAGGTGAAATAAATTGTTTATGATATTTTGTAATTATATATAAACTAGTTCTAGAAAAAATTTATTTAACAGTAAATTGAGGCATTCTAAAATGAATATTTGTTTGATTTTTTTTTTGACTGGTCTCTTTTAGAAAGCTGCATATTTAAGCCTTTTAAAAGTCCATCAGCCTGAAAGCCTCTCTGTAAGAGATTTTTCTTTTGCCTTGACATTTGGTAGCATCGGTTTGCCATTTTGAGCTGCTATCATAGCGAGTATTTGCCTAGAGCCAAATCATCCCTTACACAAGCTATGAACAAGATGAGCCCACTATTTCCTTTGAAGTGTCAACAAGCAACTTTCATTGGAATAAGGCTCCCCATCAAAACAAACTATGTAAAAGAATGGAAAAAATGAAACCTCAAAAAAGCACACCCCCCCCCCAAAGAGACAAATAGCTATAGTCCAATATAAAATTTGACAGGTTTCAGAGTAGCAGCCGTGTTAGTCTGTATCCGCAAAAAGAAAGCTTATGCTCAAATAAATTTGTTAGTCTCTAAGGTGCCACAAGTACTCCTGTTCTTTTTGCGTATAAAATTTGAGTCAAATATACTAAAAATTGGTCTAACTGTCGAACACTCAATATTATTCTATCCCTTTCTTGTTAGATGAAAATTTGAAAAATTTTCAACTCCCTCACAAAACCAAATAATTTCCATACAGAGTGTAAAAGGCAGGCCATATGATTTCCACAGATATACTGTCCAAGAACTAAATGCGTTAAAAGCATCTGCATAGCCTGAATTGTCAGAATTCTACAATACCAAAGAACACTATCATATCTACCTCTGCTGTATTTTTAGAGAAAATTGATTTCCACCCCTAAGCTTCCAAAGCCAGAAACCCAGCTGATTAGTACTGATCAATCAGAAAGTATGGTTCAACAATAAAAAGAGAATAAAAGTGACATTATGGGCTGTATTTCCATATTCACTGGAGTCATAGACTTTAGACTTTAAGATCAGAAGGGACCATTATGATCATCTAGTCAAGGACTCCAGATCAAATTTGCTCAGTTTATATACAAAAATATGGTTTCCCCAGCTAGCAGCACTACTAAATCAATCTGGGATTTGAAAAAAATATCATCAATAATATAGATTCTGCAGACCAAATTCTGTCCTGAGTTCTAGCTATAGAATTCAGCAGACTTCAAAAGTGGCTAACAGGTATCAATAAAGGAGATAATTACTTTATAATTAGAATATCCAACTAACAACTCTACTGATAATATACAAGTAGGGCTGTACGCGATTAAAAAAATTAATTGCAATTAATTGCACTGTAAACAATAATAGAATACCATTTATGTAAATATTTTGGATGTTTTCTACATTTTCTAATATATTGATTTCAATTACAACACAACACAAAATGTACAGTGCTCACTTTATATTTATTTTTGATTACAAATATTTGTGCTATAAAAAAAACAAAAGAAATAGTATTTTTCAATTCACCTCATACAAGTACTGTAATACAATCTCTATATCATGAATGTTGAACTTACAAATGTAGAATTATGTACAAAAAAATAACTGTATTCAAAAATAAAACAATGTAAAGCTTTAGAGCCTACAAGTCAACTCAGTCCTACTTCTTGTTCAGTCAGTCACTCAGACAAACAAGTTTGTTTACATTTGCAGGAAATAATGCTGCCTGCTTCTTGTTTACAACGTCACCTGAAAGTGAGAACAAGATATTTATGTGCCAGATGCACTAAAGATTCATATGTCCCTTCATGCTTCAACCACCATTCCCAAAGGACATACGTCCATGCTAATGAGGGGTTCTGCTCGATAACGATCCAAAGCAGTGCGGACCGACATGTTCACTTTCATCATCTGAGTCAGATGCCACCAGCAGAAGGTTGATTTTCTTTTTTGGTGGTTTGGGTTCTGTAGTTTCCACATTGGAGTGTTGCTCTTTTAAGACTTCTGAAAGCATGCTCCACATCTCATCCCTCTCAGATTTTGGAAGGCACTTCAGATTTTTAAAGCTTGGGTCGAGTGCTCTGGCTATCTTTAGAAATTTCACATTGGTACCTTTTTGCTTTTTGTCAAATCTGCAGTGAAAGTGTTCTTAAAATGAACAACATGTGCTGTGTCATCATCCAAGACTGCTATAACATGAAATATATGGCAGAATGTGGGTAAAACAGAGCAGGGGACATAATACTCTCCCAAGGAGTTCAGTCACAAATTTAATTAATGCAATTTTTTTTAATGAGCATCATCAGCATGGAAGCATGTCCTCTGGAATGGTGTCCAAAACATGAAGGGGCATATGAATGTTTTGCATGTCTGGCACGTAAATACCTTGCAATGCCGGCTACAAAAGTGCCATGTGAATGTCTGTTCTCATGTTCAGGTGACATTGTAAATAAGAAGCAGGCAGCAGTATCTCCCGTAAATGTAAACAAACTTGTTTGTCTTAGTGATTGGCTGAACAAGAAGTAGGACCGAGTGGACTTGTAGGTTCTAAAGTTTTACAGTGTTCTGTTTTTGAGTGCAGTTATGTAACAAACAAAAAAAATCTACATTTGTAAGTTATACTTTCATGATAAAGAGATTGCACTACTGTATTGTATGAGGTGAATTGAAAAATACGATTTCTTTTGTTTATAATTTTTACAATGCAAATATTTGTAATAAAAATAATATAAAGTGAGCACTGTACACTTCGTATTCTCTGTTGTAATTGAAATCAACTGAAATTGGTTCCTGGCCAATGGGAGCTGCAGAGCCAGTGCTTCGGGGTGGGGGGCAGTGCACAGAGCCACCTGCTGCGCTTCTGCCTAGGAGCAGCAGGGACAAGGTGCCACTTGCAGGGAGCCCCCCGAGGTGAGTGCCGCCTGGATCTGGCACCCCAAGCCCCCTCCCACGCCCCAACCCCCTGCCTCAAGCCTCCTCTCCCAGAGCCCGCGCCCCGCACCCCCTCACCTGCCCCAACCCTGCACCCCCTCCTGTACCCAAACTCCTTCTCTCTTAGTTAACCAGAATTTTTCACTTACTGGCACCCCCCCATTTCCCTAAAATGCTGGATAAAAAAGCTTTTACTGTATTATTCTCACAGCAAAATGACTGACCAAGTATTCTACAGTTGATGAATAACAGAGAAAAAGCATCCTGACTGGTTAATAACTTACATCGGTTAATAATTAAATCTCAGTGTTTTAATATCATGTGCTGCAAAGAGACACAGGAGACACATTAAAGAATCACTTGCGGCTTCCAAGCCTCAGTCTGAGTATCACTTGTTTAAGGTTTCCAGCCTGGAGGACTCTTCCTCTCTTCTCTAAGCTAGCAGATGTTGTGCCCTATTTGGACAGGGACAAAACCTCAAAGGCCTTGACATTTATATTGTCAAACATTGGTTATTAGGCTAACACCACTGACTTTGAGTCTTGCCGATGTGCAAAACCACCTAAGACAGAAATAACCCTCACTTATCCTTAGGAAGCAACACATTAATCATCAACCATCCAGAGGGTCACATAATATTCATAAAAATATTACAGATCTTTCCCATGTTCTTCATGGTAACATGGATGAGTTACAATTTGTGCAGAGATGACTAAGATATTTCATCTACATGACAGAACCAGTACGTAGAACATCACAGTAGTCAAAGAAACCACAAGGGTTTCTTTTTTACTTTCACAGGCCTCAGTAAGGCAAGTCAGCTCTGAAAGCTTATAAGAACATAATGAGTCAAATGTCATGGGTGATGTCCACTGAGATCGTTTCAAGCTTGGACACTTTAGGACTTCAACACTAGAAGCCTGACAAAAACCCATTTATTTATATTCTTCATTGGGTCTTGGCTCTTGATCTCAAGGTCTAGTTCTCCTCTGCATTACTCCCTGTGTAAGTCATTTCCAACTGTGCACTGGAAAACCCTAAATAAAATAATTGTCCACTTGCTCACACTGGTGCTACTGTTTCACACCCATTTTACATAAGTGTATATGACTACACAAGGTGCAAGTCCATGTTGAATCAAGCTTTAAGAGTTTCCTGAAGCATCTAAATGTGCCAGCTGGTCAGGGAATGGATATTTACTAGCAATAAATTATGGTATATTCAGAGTGCAGCAACGAAAAAAATACATTAAAGTAGCCTGAAGGCAGAATAGCACCAATAGTTCTTAGAGATTTGAACTGCCCTTTTCATTTCACTGTGATATTAAGTCCCAAGATCCACTGAAGCAGATATACCCCAACAGCTGTACTACGGGGTAGATCTGCTGCCACCAGAGACGAGAGGGTCCTGCTGTGCTCCTATGTGGAGGAAAGGGAGATCATGCCGTTTCCCCTCCCTTGCTAGAAGAGGAGAGGGATCCCCTGCCACCGCCACTCCCAAAGGGGGTCAGGACAATGGGCTTGGATGCCTCATTTTGTGGTATGCCGGAGGCATATGTGGGGCCCTAAGGGCCAGATTAGTTAGCATATGCTCTCACTTGGTCTTCTTGTACCTTTTAAAAAATGCACTTTATTTAGTTTGTTTATGATATGCCACTGAGAAGCCCATATTTTCCCTTGTATTAATTGTTACTAATGTATGCCCTTCTATTTATTTCTAAAAAGTTACATCTGATAATCTACTCCAGATCTCCCTCCAGCCTCTGCATACAGACAGAACTGCCAACACTTAGTCAGTATAAATGCTCAGAGTGGGTTTTTATATACTGGAATAGCATAATAGAATTTAAAAGATTACATCAGTAACAACAAATACATGTTTTTCTTTTCTGGCCAACCAATCAAGATATCCTTTGGAGAAGGAAAAAAGAGTGGAGAGAGAGATAAAAAGGAGGAAATCTTTTCCTCGCCCTTTGTGGAAAAAATAGGAAGGGGAGGTTGAAAGAGGTTTAAAAGGAAAGAGAAAGAAAGAATGGCAAAATGTCATTTGCCTTGACCAAACCAAAGTATCGCTTTATTCAACCATGAAAAATGTCTTGGCTATCTCTCAGGTAATAGCAAGTTTTTCTTTCCCCAAATCCATCAAAATCTTTAGCAAGACACCATACCAGCCTTTGACTATCCCAGGTTTACTCATTATTGTTTTGAGAGCATTCAGTCTTAAATCACCACATCACTGGGATTTGAGGGTGCCTTGAGACACACAGGATTTGGCCCTAGGAGAGCTGTTTAGGTGGTTCCTGGAACCACAAATACTGTTCTCCCATGTAAGTAGGGTTTATCAGATTCTAATAGAAATTAATGGATAGCAAAAAAAGGCTAGAATTATTCTTACTGCAGAATTTCTATTGTGTCAAAAAACAAGAAAAAATGCTTAGTGCACTCCTCAGAGGTTGAAGTCACTAAGCAAAGATTTTCCTCATAATTCTCCATTAAAAACACACAAATTTTGTTTGGTGCAGTAGATGAGACTAGTATCTCAGAAAGATAGCTTTTCCTTAGTCAAATGTTGAGTTTTTCTGCACAAGTGTATTGGATACACAGAAAATCTTGATAGGTTCCTGTTGATGGCCTTCCAAGTCTCTCTTTATTTGTACTGGAATCATAAATAGGCAAAACAATTCTCACTAGCAACAGCTCTTGGAGAACTAAACAACTTAGAATAATATCCAGCTTCATGCACTGCTGTCAAGTCACTTTATATAGACATAATCAAGTCACATGAGAAAGGCAGATTGAAATTCTCTGCTTTAAAGAGCTTTTTCCTTGGAAGAATTTCCATACACAGTAAAATTATAATGATCTTCAAACTTGACAGGTTTTTTTTAAAACTGAAATTAGTGTTAGGTTCCTTTTTGGAAGAAAAGATTACCTCATATAGGAAAGATTGTCTCCAGTTATATTAAGAAGCGAAATAAGCCAAACTACTGAAAGTTCACTACAGTTGTTTTGGGCTAAATGTGCAAACAATGAAAAAATGGTTACTCACCTTCTCGTAACTGTTGTTCTTCGAGATGTGTTGTTCATGTCCATTCCAATCAGATGTGTACGCGCGCATGTGCACAGCAGCAGGAAGATTTTTCCCATAGCAGCATCCATTGGGTCGGCCTGGGTACGCCCTGGGGTCACTCCTTCATGGCGCTCAATATAGAGCACTGTTGACCTGCCATCCCCTCAGTTCCTTTTTGCCGGCTACTCCGACAGAGGGGTAGGAGAGTGGGTACTGGAATGGACATGAACAACACATCTCAAAGAACAACAGTTACAAGAGGGTGAGAAACCGTTTTTTCTTCTTCGAGTGCTTGTTCATATCCATTCCAATCAGGTGACTCCCAAGCCTAAGTTCTGGAGGTGGGGTTGGAGTTATGCACTGATTAGAGCACTGCTCTACCGAAGGCAGCATCATCTCTGGCCTGCTGGGTAAGCACATAATGCGCAGTGAAAGTATGTATGGAGGACCACATCGCTGCTCTGCATACTTCCTGGGTGGGAACTTGCGCCAGGAACGCTGCTGAAGAAGCCTGCGCCCTGGTGGAGTGCGCCGTGAGCGGAGGAGCACTCCCGGATGCAGGATGTGATCCACGACAAAATTAGTTGGGAGGAGACTGGAAGACCTTTCATCCTGTCTGCCACAGCCACAAACATTGAATGGACTTTCAGAATGGTTTCGTTCTCTTGATGTAGAAGGCTAGCGCTCTGCGGACATCCAATGAGTGAAGCCTCTGCTTCCTGCCACATCAGTGCGGCTTAGGATAGAACACAGGGAGGAAGATGTCCTGGTTGATGTGAAATTGGGAAACAACCTTCGGGAGGAAAGCTGGATATGGCCTGAGTTGAACCTTGTCCTTATAGAACACGGTATAAGGAGGTTCCAATGTTGGGGCCTTGAGCTCAGACACCCTCCTGGCTGAGGTTATTGCTACCAGAAACGCCACCTTGTACGAGAGATAGAGCAGGGAGCATGTCGCCAGTGGTTCGAAGGGCGGCCCTGTCAGTCTAGAAAGGACCAGATTGAGGTCCCAGGCTGGGACCAGCTGTTGTATATGTGGATATAGTCTGTCGAGACCTTTCAGGAAACGGCTAACCATAGGGATGGCAAAGACCGACCAGGTCTCTGCGCCTGGATGGAAGACAGAGATTGCGGCCAATTGAACCCTTATTGATGACATGGACATTCCCTGCTGCCTGAGGTGCAGAAGGTAGTCCAGTATGAGTGGTATAGAGGCGAGCATCGAGGATGAATGATGCTGCGCCGACCAGATTGAGAATCTCTTCCACTTGGCAAGGTAGGTAGCCCTGGTGGAGGGTTTCCTACTGCCAAGGAGGGCTTGTCTAACTGGGTCTGAGCAGGAGAGCTCGATGGGGTCCAACCATGGAGCTTCCATGCCATGAGGTGCAACGACTCAAAGTTCAAGTGCTGAAGACGGCCATGATCCTGAATTACTACGTTTGGGAGGAGCAGCAAAATGACTGGAGCTTCCATGGATATTTCCAGGAGAGATGTGTACCCAGTGTTGGCCGGGCCAGGCTGGAGCTATCAATATCACTGAAGCCTCTTCCCTCCATATCTTGAGGAGCACCTTGTGAACGAGAGGGAAGGGCGGGAACATATAGAGGAGACGGCCTCCCCATCGGAGGAGGAACGCGTCCGCGATGGAGCCCAGGCTGTGATTCAGGAAGGAGAAAAACTGCTGGTAATTCCTGTTGCGTCGCGTGGCGAACAGGTCTATCTGGGGAAAACCCCACCGTTGGAAGATTGAGTTTGCGACGTCTGGGTGTAAGGCCCACTCACAGCTGTGGAACGACCTGCTGAGATAGTCCGCCAACTCGTTCCGTACCCCGGAGAGTAATACTTGCAAGTGTATTGAATGCTCTACGCAGAAGTCCCACAACATGAGGGCTTCCTGGCCCAGGGGAGAGGAGCACGCACCCCCCGTTTGTTGATATAGAACATCGCCATGGTGTTGTCTGTCATGACTGATACACATCTCCCTGTCAAGTGGGCTCAGAAAGTCTGGCATCCCAGGCGCACCACGCTCAGCTGACATTGATGTAGAGAGCAAGTTCCTCCTGAGACCAGAGGCCTTGTGTCCTGAGGTCTCCCAGATGTGCTCCCCAGCCCAAGGCGGACGCATCCGTCACTAGCGAGAGGGATGGCGGAGGACCGGTGAAGGGGACCCCTGCACCGACTACCTGCGGGTCGAGCCACCACTGGAGGAAGTCAAGGACCGGGTGAGGTAGAGTCACAACCCTGTCCAAACTGTCCTGAGCCGCCCGATACACCAAGGCTAGCCACAACTGGAGTGGCCAGAGTCTGAGCCTGACATGTTGCACCACATAGGTACAAGAGGCAATGTATCTTAGAAGTTTCAGGCAATTCCTTGCTGTGGTGGTGGGAAACTAACTGAGACTTCGAAAGATGTCGCCCAGGGCCTGAAACCTCGCTTCCAGGAGATATGCCTGTGTCGAGTCCAGTACCACCTCTATGAACTCTATCCGCTGAACCAGGGACAGGGTCAATTTCCTCACATTGAGGAAAAGGCCCAGTTCGTCAAACGTCATTCTTATGAAGTTGACTTGTGCCTCCACTTGAGACCTGGAGCGGCCCTTGATGAGACAGTCGTTGAGATATGGGAACACCTGTTCCTGCCGCCTGCGCAGGAATGCGGCCATGACTGCCATGCATTTGGTAAACACCCGAGGTGCCGCTGACAGGCCGAAGGACTGTGAATTGACAGTGGTTGTTGTTCACCACAAACCTGAGGTACCTTCTGTGGGACGGAATGATTGCAATTTGAAAATACGCATCCTTCAAAGAGGGTGGCATACCAGTCCCCTGGATCCAAGGAAGGGATGATGGAAGCCAAGGAGACCATGTGGAATTTGAGTTTCTTTAAGAATCTGTTGAGCTCCCGCAGGTCTAGAATGGGCCTGAGCCCGCCCTTGGCTTTCGGTATTAGAAAATATCGGAAATAGAAGCCCTTGCCCTTCTGCTCCTGAGGAACTTCTTCCGCTGCCCCTAGCAATAGGAGCGAGTGCACCTCCTGTACAAGGAATTGCTCGTGAGAGGGGTCCCTGAAGAGGGACAAGAAAGGGGGGGTGGAAGGGGGGGAGGGCACAGAATTGGATGGAATATCCCCTCTCTACCGTGCGGAGAATCCAATGGTCCGATGTGATGCAGGACGACACAGGGCAGAAAGGGGATAGTTGGGACAAAAAGGTAAGGCAGGTTGGATTCAGTCCTTGGGCTGGTACACCGTCCTAGATCGCCCCTTCAAAAGGCCTATTTCAGGCCCGAAGGTGGCTTCGATTGGCCAAAGCCCTGGCCTGAGGTCGGGTGCAGCCTCTTTCTGCCACTCCTATTCCTCCTCCTTTAACCATCCTGTCGGTTCTGTTGTTGGAAGAACCATGGCGGAGGTTGCGGCCTGAAGTGTCTCCACTGCATGCCGGGGGTGTGAAGGCCCAAGGATTTGAGGGTGGCTCTGGAGTCCTTCAGACTGTGAAGCCTTTTATCTGTCTTTTTGGAAAACAGAGTCACACCCTCAAAAGGAAGGTCCTGTATTGTCTGTTGGACCTCGTAAGGGAGGCCAGAGACCTGGAGCCAGGTGCCCCTTCTCATGGCCACCCTTATAGCCATCACCCCCAGGGTCGCATCAGCTCCGTCCAGCGCTGCCTGCAGGGAAGCTCAGGAAGTGAGCTTACCCTCGTCGATGAAGGCCGAGAATTTGGCACAGGAGTCTTGCGGCAGCAGCTCTGCAAATTTTGCCATTGCTCCAAATGTATTATAGCAGTACCTGCTGACAATGGCCTGCTGATTTGAAATGCGGAGCTGCAACCCACCCGTAGAGGAGACCTTCCTCTCAAAAAGGTTGAGTCTTTTTGCCTCCCTATTCTTAGGGGAGGGTCCCTGGTAACCTTGCTGCTCACGCTGATTGTCAGCGTCCACGACAAGGGAATCAGTGGCGGGTGTGAGTACAGATGCTCGTAGCCCCTAGATGGCATAAAATAGCGCCCTTTATTGCGCTTAGCTCTGGGGGGCAACGAGGATGGGGGGGTCTGCCATAAAGTTTTGGCCGTGTCCGATATGGGGTCTCACAGTCATTGGCTCTTTAGACTTGTTCAGGGAAGAATGATCCCTTTCTGACTGCTTTTTCTTCTGAGGCAACGGTGATTGAGACTGGTGCCTACCCACCAAAAGGACTCGGGAGGAGCCATGACGGTGCTGAGGGTCTCACACAGCGTCCTTTCTCGGCACCGGTTCCTGGGATGACGGCACCGGGGCGCTCCACACCAAGGAGGTGGTGCCGGGTGTGGGATCCCCTGAACCTGCGTCTGAGTGGGGGCACGAGCTGCCTCCATGAACAGAACTTTGAGCCGCTGCTCCGTCTTTCAAAGTTCTGGAGCGAAACTCGCGGCAGATTCTGCAATGGTCCTTTTGGTGACCCTCATCTAGGCAGCTTAAATATGTGGTGTGTGGGTCACGTTTTGGCATGCACTTGGCGCAGACCTCACACTTTTTGAACCTCAGGGACCGCAGCATACCATGGCTCAGGGGAGTCAGGGAGGGGGGACCCCCAACACACTCTAAACTAACTATAAAACTACAGAAGAACTATAAACAAACGGGGGGAGGGATAGCTAAGTGGTTTGAGCATTGGCCTGCTAAACCCAGGGTTGTGAGTTCAATCCTTGAGGGGGCCACTTAGGGATCTAGGGCAAATTCAGTACTTGGTCCTGCTGGTAAAGGCAGGGGGCTGGACTCGATGACCTCAGGCCAAGGGCAATTATTTCTAATTCACTGGTGCAAGGAAGCCAAATTCTGTTTCATACTGGGGACTCTATGTCTGTGTCACACTACACACTTGAACGTGAGGCTTGGCTGTGTGGAGGAACAGGACAGGGGGGCCTCCTTTCCGATAGCCAAAGTTCTGGGCCTACAGGCCCCAAAACACCTCCAACAGAAGGCTGTCATGATGGTGACCTTTGTGCAGAGTAGAGAAGGCCTAAAAGCCTGAACAATACTGCTCAAATCAATTCTCTGCCAAAACCCAGACAAAAGTAGTAACAGAAGAGGGGAAAGGAAGGAAGGAAGGAAAGAAACACAGAATATAATAACCGCAAGTTTATGAAATACATTAAGAAATTGCTTTTGCAAAGAGCTAATCACTCTTGCAGTTGTAGCTATCTGCAAATTCTCCAATTCCAACTATCTGCAAATAACCTATAATAGTTCCCCTTTAAGCGTCTCCTGGAAAGCCCCCCCCTTAGCCTGTCGCCGAAATCCCCCGGAAAATGACATGTACCAAGTCTTAAGAAATGTACCCAAGCTAGGGCCGAGCACCACCCCTGCGGAAACCACTGAGCGCCCCTCTACACCCACCTCTCGGAAATTGAGAAAGTAGGCAAGGGGAGGAGGGAGGACTGACCACAACCCCAGCTTCTTAGCTCGTGATCAGCTCGTGTTCACCCCATGCCCAGCTTATGATTTGTCCCCAATTTCTTAACTCATGACGTATTGTTTGTACCTTGCTCGTGGTTTGATGGAATAAAAGCCCGCCTGCGTGTGGGGCTCGGGGTGTTGGTCTTCGGACTACACCCCAGTGCGCACTGGTTTGTATGTCAATAAACTGGCCTCAGGCTTGAGTCTTTAAACTAAAATGACTGCGTGGGGGTCTTTGACCACGACAATTTGGGGGCTCGTCCGGGATCACTCGAAGTCCCACCGGACCGGAGGACCGTGGACCGCTCCTACACCGATCCCAGGCGCCAGGTAAGAGACCCTTGTCTCTATTTGGGATTCGGTAAGGGGCTGCCCATAGGCTCCAGGTTCAGGTGGGAACGCGCTGTGATCCGAACCTTTTAAGGTTAGACTCATTTGCCTGACGCCTGTTCGTTTTGTGTGTGTCCGTTCTGTAACTTGTCTGTTTAATGTCTTGCATCATGCTGCGCTCTCTCTATTATTGTTTCCTTAGGCTATAAGCTAGGGGGGAGGGCGTAGGGAACTGTCTGTTTTGTGGTGTGTACACGAGGTCTTAGACCCAACGGTTTCCTTGGAACAGCCTCGGTGAAATTACTGGGACATCTGTCTGGCAGTTAAACACTTTTAGAGTGCCAGCCCAGAATAAAAACAAGTTTTGGATGACAGGAGATTATTCAGGCAGGAACAGAGGCTGAATAGGCTGGGTGATCTCTCTGGAACATAAAGGGAACCACCACTGACTCAAGAACTGAGTGGCCTGAGGACTAGAGGTAAACAACTGAGAGGGTTTCTAATCTTAATAAGAACAAGAAGTACGCCAAACTCCTATGCTTTGCCTTTTTAAGCTTTCTACTTTGTTTTTGTTGGCTTTGTGGCGCTGCCCTCTGGGGGGTGGTTTCCCTGGGGGGGGCTGGTGAACCGGCTGCTGAGGAACCCCGGGGAAGTGGACCCCATAGTGAGTAGAGTAGGGGCTGGATCCACTGGACCTGTAGGACGCGGGTGGACCCCTTAAGTAAAGTGGGGAGTAATCCCCGGATTGGAAGGGGGGCGGAATCCACTACCTGGACCCTGACAGGAGGCGGGGCGTAATTCAGGTTAACCCGGAGCAGCCGAAGGGGCCGGAGTAGCTCCCACTAGCAATAGGCTGGTGGACCCCGCACAGCAATAGGCTGTGTGGACTAATGAGACCTGCGGCCCGGGGATTGACAGTTTAGGCAGTTTAGGCTGGTGGCCGAGTAGGACTGTTATAGCAGTCCCGGGAAAATTGGTGTGGCTGTGATTGTGAGTCGTGAGGTGGTTCCGGGACCTGCTGCGGGCAGGGTAAGGTACCGAAAAAGCAGCGGAGACCCCCGTCTTGTGTAAGCAGTAGGTCCCCACCCTTTTCTACCCATTTAAGTGACAATTGTGTCCCTTCTCGCTCAGAGAGCGGGAAGGCCCCGGGAAACCGTCCAAGTACTTCTAGGCAGTAGAGCAACCCATCCCGTTCTCTCGAAGGCGGGCCGGTGCTCTCTGCTGGGGGAGGAGTGTACGGGGACCACCTCCTTGCTCGGAGAGCGGGGGGGCCCCAAAGGAATCCGTCCGCGTACTCCTAGGTAGTAGAGTATCCCATCCCGTTCTCTTGAAGGCGGGCCGGTGCTCTCTACTGGGGGAGGAGAGTACGGTGACCAAGGCTTTCCAAATCTTTCGTGTGATTGACCTATGACCAAAACCCCTTCCCCAAATCTTCCTCTGGAGCAAGAACTCGCGTGTGGAGTGAGCTCCCTCCCCTTGCTGAGTTTGAAGGGGAGCCCCTGGAAATCGTCTGCCAAAACCTGGGGCAATCGGGCATCCTACTCCGTTCCTCTTAAAGGCGGATTGGTACTCATTGCCGGACAGGGTGCATGCGAGGACCACCCTTGTATATCCTCCCCAGTGGTGTGAATGTTGAGGTGGGCCTCACCTGAGAAACGGAGGCTGGGAAATTGTTCTCGCTCAAATGTGGAGAACTAAGCTTATTGCTGTGTTTTAGTGTTGTTTAATTATTCTTCAAGCATGATAGCAAGTGTTTTAGTGTTGTTGTGTTGTTTAACCACTCTTTAAGTATAATAATAATTGTTTTGCTAAATAATTAATCCTCTTCTACAAGGAGAGTTGGTAAAAGCAGCCCACCCTCCTTGCTGAATTGATAATAAAACAATGCCTGTGCCCATGAGAAAAAAGGATTGGGCCCAAACGGGCAGACAACCGCAGTTTAAGGAAGTTAGGAGGGGGGGTTGAGGGGTTAACTCTGTAGTTGCTGATGGAAATTAAGTAATTGCAGAGTTGGCTTCTTGCTTTCTTTCTTTTATAAAGTGATTGCTTGAATAATGGTGTAATGTGCAGTCTATATGGTTTTATAAAAAACTTGATAATAAGTCAATATAATGTAATTGAAATAGTTTTAGAGAAAATATGGTAATAAGTAAATATAACGTAACTGGGATATGCTTCATGCAAAAGGTCTCTTGTAAGGTGGTATTACAAAGCTTATGATCTACTAAGTATAGTCATCTAATTTGTACCACTCTTGTATCTAAATCTAGAAATATAAAATGTATCTCTCTATCAGTGGTATGGAGGGCAAACAATTTATGAGTTTGCCCTGCATGAGCTTGTGCAGGGTAAAACGGATTTATTTGGGTTTAGACCCCATTGGGATTTGGGCATCTGAGTGCTAAAGACAAGCACACTACTGTGAGCTGTTTTTCAGGTAGACTTGCAGCTTTGGGACAAGTGATTCAGCGGGGTCTGTGTTAGAGCAGACTGGAGTGTCTGGCTCAGCAAGACAGGGTGCTGGAGTCCTAAGCTGGCAGGGAAAGCAGGAGCAGAAGTAGTCTTGGTACATTGGGTGGCAGCTCCCAAGGGGGGTTTCTGTGATCCAACCCGTCACAAATGGCATAAGCGGTAAAACTATGAATAAATGTTAAAAAAGAAATTCTTGGTTTCTTTGCAGCCATTCCTTTGGGAGTGTCTGTAAATAATCCAGCCAAAAGGTTATTAAGGTAAAATCATTTGACTATAAAAAAGGTTAGTTAAATTTGTTAAAAAAAACACTCCTGGTGTGTATAATTTTTGATTAAGATAAGTTAATGGTGTTTTCTAGTGTTGTTTAGTTTTGGTGATTTAGCATTTAACCCTTAAGGTAACTTAATGCTTTATAAGCTATAAATTGTTTTTAAAATAACCCCAGTGCGCACTGGTTTGTATGTCAATAAACTGGCCTCAGGCTTGAGTCTTTAAACTAAAATGACTGCGTGGGGGTCTTTGACCACGACAATTGCCTTCTCTGTTGTCCTTTACTTCCATCCTGGAATGAAATTCTAAGGGGTAGTGACACAGGGTTAACAGTGGTGGGTCGTTCAGTTTTGATTGTCCTCTAATCACATGGAAGCCCAATGGGTAAAGAGTTGGCTACCACTCAGAACAAGCCAGTTTCCGAAGTCTGAACTCCAGGGGAGTATGTAACTAAGCAACAGATCACCTTGTGGGGCATTTTGATCACCTGACAAGGTTGATGGGGGAGGTCACATGACAAAGGAGACTGGCAGTTATAAAAAAATGGGTCCCACCAGTCATTTTTGAGAACAATGTACTAGAAACAGACAACTGACTACAGAAGTGAGAGGAGACTTCATGTTCCCAAGGAGAAGCCATGTGCAGAAGGAAAGGGAGAGACAGAAAGGATCATGAATCCATAAAAGACTCTGACCCAAGCCCAAAGCAAGCTCATCAGTGAGGAAGCTGAGGTAGGGATTTCCCAACCGGTGTTTTAGTGTTTTGTCTATATCTGTATATTTCTTATGCTAGCTAAAATAAAGAATCATTGTGTTAGAAACCTTTACAAAGACTGTGCGTTATGTGCTTAAAGTATCATGTGTTTCTGAAGAAATAAATGGTAAACCAGGATGACCCCAAGGTTGGAGCTCAGGGAAACTGTGTATTTAAGCAAATAGGCTGTCAGCACTGGTCCTTGGTGCCTAGGGCAGCCGGACCACAGGCAGAAAGTCTGTGCCCAGGAACTGTGACAGAGAGGTCAAAGAAAGAGAGAGTGCTGGAGCTTACTCAGACCAAGGGAAGTTTAGAAACACATAGTTCAACCATGTGGGACTCAAACAAAGTCTCCTGGTGAGTGTCCAGCAGGGGGAGCTTTAAAAGGGCTGTTGCACCATGTTACTCCCATGTATAACAAAATCAGTCATCCTGAACAGATATCTTGTGTATCCAAACTTACAGGTGAGGAGTTATTTGGGGAGACAGAGAAACTAGTAGCTGAGACAGAAGAGAGTCCACAACCCTCACTATCATAGCCAGCATAGCAATCCATTGGGTTTAACACCACCAAGGGTATTCAAGTAGAGACTATTACTCTGGCAGAGGAAAAAAATCTAGAGCAGACACTGCAAGGAATCCTAGATAAATTTTCCTCCGAACCAACAAAATCTTCAACATTCCAAAGACAATATTTGTATACGAGAACTCATAATTCCTGTATAAGACTCTTCCTTCTTATCTATCCTCCAGATCCAGAATCCTAAGAAATGGTTGGTAGTTGTCATAGCAAATTACAGGTCACACATTACATACCTTGTCAACATGCCAATCAGAGCCCTGCCCAAAGAAACAAACCCATTCACAACTGGACAGCTGCTGGAAAGGATTCACATCCACCAGTTGTTCAAAGTCAAGTAAAGCTTTTGAACCCAATGCAAAGAATTGCTCGCCCAGGAGTCTTAGCAGGCATGTCTCTGGCCATAATTTTACTATCATAGAATCACAGGGTTAGAAGGGACTGCAAAGGTCATCAAGGTAAAGATCCAAAACTTTATTGCATCAGTCATTCCTTGACAGTGATCATCTGTAGCCAGTTATCTCCAATGGCTAGAATTGCAGGTGCCATGCATTGACTTCATCACGAGTGGGTTTTTCAAAATGCACTCGCAGAAATTTCTTCTGAGAATATGGACCCACACACCTGATACAATGCCAAGTTAGGCATCATACTGAGATCACATCCTAATGTCTCTGTGAGCAGGTAAGTACAAACATGCTGAAAGCCAACCCAATTTTCACTCTAGATTGCGCACACTCACTATGGAAGGAAGACTCGTAAGGCAGGAAACATACTTGGAAGACAAATTTCCAAAATTTCAGAATACAAATCCTTTTAGTTCACCTTGACACTACATCACAGTCATGTGTTTGAACAAAAACAAACAATCCCACATGTAAACATCATCCTATGGAATCGGATCAGTTGTTCATTGAGTGCAGTATCCTGCCTATGAGAGTGGCCAGGGACCAGCTGCTTCAGAAGAAGGTACAAGAAGCCATGTACTAGGCAATTATGATACTCTCTCATAGAACTGGAAGGGACCTCGAAAGGTCATCGAGTCCAGCCCCCTGCCTTCACTAGCAAGACCAAGTACTGATTTTTTCCCCAGATCCCTAAGTGGCCCCCTGAAGGATTGAACTCACAACCCTGGGTTTAGCAGGCCAATGCTCAAACCACTGAGCTATCCCTCCCCCCCAGGGGATGTCTCCTCCTATCTCTCATTAGAGGTTGGCTTATGATTGAGACATGAATGTTTTTATCCCTTCCAAAACCAGGGAGAAACCAGAGGTCAAAGGTACTCCATGGCAATGGAAATAATGTCCTGGGCAGAGAATAATCTGCTACCTTGCAAGACAGTTCGCATAAAGGATACAAAAGAAAAGGGGAAAAGAAAGTTGAAGGGTTCCTAGTCCTCCACTGGCTCAAAAGGCACTTTTGACTTGCTAGTTAGCCAAGGAACACACCTACCTGAAGAGAAGACCAGTTCTCTTGAAGCAAAGACTCCTTCATCCAGACCAGCAACACCTACAGTTAACATCCTGGACATTGGAAGAGAAGTGTACTTCAGCATGGATTCTCCATTAACCTATGATGTATTTTGGTATCCAGCCAGGGATTTTCATTAATTGATTTGGTCAAATTTACATTTCTGATGAAAGAGGAAACAGAAAGCTCTTTGGGGCACTGACTACCTCTTTGTTTGTATAGTGCCTAGCACAACAGGGCCCTGACCTCTAGATGTTACCTCAATATAAATATTATAATAAAAATAATCACAAAAGTTCTGATTTGAGTCCTACAGCCAAGCACCATGCAAACATGGGAACCGGCCCTGGTGGTGTTCCATATGCAGGCACATCAGACATCAGAAGCCAAGATTAATCAATGACAGATTACACAAGCCTATAGCTGGCCTTTTTAGTTGCCATTACCTCGATAGGCAGGTTTTGGAATTAGTTCCTCTACCTATACAAGAACCAAATTGGTGCTATTGTGAGGAGGATTCTTATGGCTCCGGAAACCTCTCTATGTAAGGTAAGTTCCTCTTTCCTGGGAAATAGTTCTACCACCATTTTATTCTAACTCTTAACATTCCTAGCACTCTAAAGATGTATCTCAAGCATTTGGAGAATGCAGAGAATTGCTCACATCAATTGCACCCTGTTCATCTCATTTTATCCAAAATACCAAGGCCTCAGGGCGCCAAGGTTGCTGCAGGCAAGAGGTTAAAATCCTGCACCAGCTGGCATGCTAGGCATCTGAGAGACTATTCACAGAAATGCCTAGGGGCACTGAGGAAAAGTGTATGGGCCTCATCTAAGGAAGATTTGCAAAGTAAATTTCCATTGCTCTGCAGAGACAGCCTTTGATAGAAAAGTGCTACTGGGTTGGTTTCCACATAATACCTTGCTTTATTGGGTGGGGAGAGGACTTCTGCAGCCCAACATCTCCCACAATTCTGTTACATCCAGGCAGCTCCCCTTCACTGTGCAGTTTCTGGAGGCAATTTAAAGTTGCAGCACTGCTCATGCTGGCCACACCCCTTCTCCTGATTGCTGCCAGATCTTCTACCTTTGTGGTACCAGGTCAGTGGCAGTTCATTTTATTCCCATATCTTCCTTTTTTCAACCATTTTTTGAGCGGTGAGGAGCAATTTTCTGGTCTTCCAAGTCTCCTTCTGGTCAGGGTCTTAACAGCATGGTGCTTATAGCCATGCAGAGCCTCTGCTGCAGCACCTCCCTTCAGAACTCCTCTGCCCCCTTTCAGGCATGGCAAAACAGCTGTGCAAGCATTAGGCAAAATCCAAACAGTGCTCTATACATAAGATAGCTTTTCCAGGCTTGGCAGAAAGTGAATTAGATCCAGCCTGTTCCCATCTAGCTGACCCCATCTCTTCTAGGCCATGGGCTCTGAATCAGATAAGGATGCTGGAGACCATACTTCTCCAAACAGCTGAAACTACAACACAGAAAAACCCAAACCAGAGAGACAGAGCAGAGCAGGGAGAAATTCTAACGATGAATTCAGCCAGCTAGCCCAGGTGGTAAGTCCTGGAGCGACACAGGACCGCAAAGGTAAGACCCTTGCAGTGCTGCCAATGGGTCTTAAATGCTTTCAGGAGAGAAGCAGGGCTCATATCCATCCTGCCCCCTCGTTCCCAATTCAAGTCAGAAAACTCAGGTAATGAAACCCCCATCTCCCACTGAGGGGGAGTGAGGCCCTGAAGGGGAGGACTTCGAAGGAGAAATTTCTAGAGAGCTCCAGGCTCCGCATAAAGGCAAGCTGCAAAAGGACTCACAGTCAGCCACACATGCCCACAAAATGTATCAGAAACCCCCAAAAGGGGGAAAGCCAGTTCTGGCACTGAGCCAGAACCTGTTTTTGATTCCACCACAGTCTAGTCAGTCCTGCCAGTCAAGCACTGGCAACCCTGATTCAGGGGAAGGAACCTCGGGTAAGTGTGTAGATAAATTTTCAATTACAGGGTAGCACCCCCAAAGTAGCAGGACACACCTTTTGACTTATTAATTTACTCATGCTACAAGAGGTAGTTATACAACAAAGAGAGGTAGAGTTTCTATCTGCTTTTTATTTCCCTCTAGAGTTAGGCAGGAGGGCCACGCGGAGCAATTTGTTTATGTACATACAGATGTCTCATGAATCCTTCTGAGACATCTCTGTGAAACTTTCATGTAGGTACTCTGCAATTCTCTGCTGAATGTTTCTAGGGAGGGGTGTCTTATTTCTTCCTCTGCGGTTGAACACTTTCCCATGCCACTCAGCAATAATGTCAGCATGCACCATTGCAGTACCCAGGCTAGCAGCATATGGGCCCATGTGGCTTAAGGACGCCAGCAGCAGCTGTGCTTTCTCTTGTCTTTATTATCCTCAGGAGCGAGAGGTGCTAAAGTCACCGTCGCCTGTGGAAAAGAGTCCCAGTATTCGGTGTCACTGCCCTATACTACTAGAATTATGCAACCAAGCAATTCCTTCCTCATTTCCCCAACCCCCGGCAGGCCATGCTCTCCATAGCTGCTGCTGTGACTGGCGCCATGCACAAGCAATCCCAAGCAGAAGTGAGAATGTAGCGCTTTAAACTTTAGGGAAGCAAGGGAGTGAGTTTAGCATCTTAAGTTTTGCTTTCCATAGAGAATTCACTGACAATGGTAACTGTGTGTTTTAGTTGCAGCTGCTGCCATTGTGGCCTTCAGGGTCTCCTTCCACTCACACCCACAGAACACCTGAGCCAGATAAGAAGGAGAAAGAAGAGGATGCAGGATGACATGTTCAGTAGATCCTGCAAGCCAGTGCTGCATCACACAGTGAGCACGGGGTCTGAAGGATGACCACTGCAGACAGCCTGGAGAAGGATAGAGTAGAGAGGAGAAAGGTGCAGGAAAAGGATAGGGAAATGCACCAGGACATAATGGGGCTTCTCAGACAGCAAACAAAGAGGCTGCACACTTTGGTAGACCTTCAGGTTCAACAATCCTGTGCTCACCTCCCTCTGCAGCCTACTGAGAATCAATATCAGGACCTCTCTCCCCACTCCAACATTCCATATGGCATTAGTGGTTGCTGCACGAACCTTATTAACCCTGAGGGACATTAAAGACAGTAACAGCTTCACATACACTGACCTTTGAAAGAAACCGTTCCTGTATGTGTAGCTGAAATGGACATGAATGTTCATTCCCCTTCATAAGTTCTGTTCTCTTAATTTATTAAGCTTTAATGTATTTGTTCTTAAATTGCCCAGGGGTATTTTTGCATAGATTTTGTTATAGAATAAAATTCTATAATTGGAACATAATTCATTTTTATTAGTCCACAATATATGCTGGCTGGTGCTCAACAGTTTTGACAGTGCCCACTTACCTGATACTGCATGGTGTCATACAATTCATAATATTCGCAAGCAAAATTAACAGGTGCATTAACAATGTTACGTTCCTACATATACAGCAATCACCACACAATTAATACCAGGCTGCAAAAGAGCAGGGCCTGGTAGAGGACACTACCACACACACACACACACACACCTCTGTCTCACTATTAAAATGGTCTTTCAAAGCCGCCCTCAGCCTGCTAGCTCAGTGTTGAGCTCTTTTAATAGACTTGTATCTGCTCCACCTCCAACCTCTGCCTTGGCTGAAACTTTCTCCTTTGCTTTCCAGAAATTATGCAGGTCACCGCAGGCAGCTGGGATATTTTTCTCACTGAGGTCCAATCTTGTGAGTAAACAACAGCACCCCTTCAAATGACCAAAGGCACATTCAACGGCCATTCTGCACCTGCTGAGCCAGTAGTTGAAGCATTCTTTGGTGCTGTCGAGGTGGCAGGTGTACAGCTTTCATGAGCGAGGGGAGCAAGGAATAGGTTGGGTCGTCCAGGATCACTATCAGCATTTCAACATTGCCAGCGGTAATCCACCAGTCAGAAAACAGAGTAACTTGAGTCAAATTAAGTTTGTAGTATAGACATGACCTCAGCCTCAAAGCAAATATCTTCCCTAAAAATCCTTCCCCAAGGCAATGATTCCCCTGTTGTCCTCCTTTCTTTGAAGATATGATCAGAGAGGAATTGGAGAAATCTGACAAAGGTAAATTCATTAACAGACAGGACCTTAGACTCCACAAGCTGCAAGAATCAAAAAATGCTATTACTGAAGTCCCAAAGGTTGACGCTGCAGTGGCAAGCCTTAGCTGCGGATATGGATATCCCTTCAAAAAGGGAATTCTTCCATAAATACCCAACAGACAGGAGAGTGGAAGCTCCCCTCAGAAAGAATTTCAAAGCTTCCTCGCCTATCCCCAGAATGCCCCTCACTGTGACATGCTTTGCAAAAGCTAAAAGGTCCTTGATGGAAGACATTAGGGCCCTGAAGGACAGTAACCACCCTGGCTCCAGTGCCATACTTAAGAAACTTTCCCTAGCAACAGCATTCGTGGCTAATGCCTCATTGGATACAATGAGATTTTCTGCCAGAGCCAAGGCATCCAGCTCAGCAGCCACAAGGTACATATGGCTACAACCCTGGAAGGTAGATGCCTTCCAAAATAGGGCAAACAGTGGACTCCAAAAAAGTCCTGTGCTCATCTCAGTTCACAGAATCTCTCCTCTTTGGAGAAAAGTAAGGTAAAATAGCACCAGAAAATGCTGCAAAAATCTAAGCAGTCCCTTCCCGCACCACAGAGTGCTGTCAGAAGGGAGTACAAATCTGTTTTCAGGCAGAGACACTCCTTTCGTCCATCTTCCTCATAAAAGTAACAGAGAAAGGACAGCAGATATACCAATGGAAAGTTTTGGAACCGAGGCTTGGCTGGAAAGGCCTGAGGTGATTCTGCAGCCCACCAAACCACATTATGACAATAAGTGAATGTGCTTCTACACAGATCTGAATCTAGGAGGCAGAATCTTCCATTTCTCAGAGGAATGGTCCACACTGACCACAGACAAGTGGGCAAGGGAGATAGCGAGCCAGCGATACTCACTTGAGCTGCAAGCTCCATCCCATCCCTTCTTCTTCCAGTCTCCCATCTCCAGCAACACTGCAAAGCATGAACTGGACTGGAATGAGACCTCTGATCTTCTGGATTTGGGAGCAATAGAATGAGTTCCCTCAAAATAAAGGTTCTCAAGGTTCCACTCCATCATCTTGATTATCCAGGAACCAATAGGGGAGTCAGAGCCATCCTCAACCTCAAAAGATTCAATAAGTTGATGAAGAAAATGATATTTTAGATGGAGACCCTAGCCTCTACGGTGTCATTCCTGTCTCAAGGAGACCTCCTAACTTCAGGGGATTTGTCAGATGCTTATCTCCACATTTCCATATGACTATACCACTGCAGGCTCCTGAGATTTACTTGTGGTACAGATCATTACTAGTACAGTAACTCCTCACTTAACGTTGTAATTATGTTCCTGAAAAATGCAACTTTAAGTGAAACAATGTTAAACTAATCCAATTTTCCCATAAGATTTAATGTAAATGCGGGGGGTTAGGTTCCAAGGAAATTTTTTGGGGGCAGACAAAAGGCATTATATACTGTACAGTACTGTGGTTGGGAAGTGCCCCTGGCTTACCCCATACAGGCACAGCCCGCTGCAGACAAGGATGCTAGGAAGCACCTTTGCAGCAGCAGCTTCCCCGGAGAAGAACAGGCTCGGACTTTGCCGGGAATGCTCCAGGCCCGCCTCTTCCTGTCCCCACTCCACTCCAGGCCCACCTCTTCCTACCCCCACTCCACCTCCTCTCTGGAGCATGCCACATCCCTCCCCCGACACACAAAGTCTTAAACGCCGCCAAACAACTGTTTAGTGGCGTTTAGGATTTTCTGGGAGGGCGGTGGACGAGCAGAGACACAGCGCTTCCCTGCTCCTGCCCCTCCCTCCCAGAAAGTCCTAAGCACGAAGTGCTGGGAGGGAGAGGGAGTAGCAGAGAAGCCCCGCGTCTCCACTCCTCCCCCGCCCTCCCAGAAAATCCTAAACGCCACTAAACAGCTGTTTGGCGGCGCATAGGACTTTCTGGGAGGGAGGGGGAGGAGCAGAGACACGGCGCTTCCCTGCTTCTCCCCCTCCCTCCCAGAAAGTGCTAAGAGGGAGGAGGAAGAGGCGGAGAAGAGGAACTTGTGCAATGCTCCCTTGTAAAGTCGCTGCTCTGCCACAGAATCTTACAAGCAGGCAGTCAAACAACGTTATAAGGGAGCATTGCAAAACTTTAAACGAGCACGTTCCCTAATTGAGCAGGGACGTAACATTGAAACAATGTTAAGCGGGACGACATTAAATGAGGAGTTACTGTACAAAACACTCCCATTTGGGCTCTCCTCAGCCCCCAGGTTCTTTACAAAGATGCTGGCAGTGACACTGACCAGACTCAGGTCATAAGGTATGCACCTACAACCCTTTCTGGACAACATCTTGATCAGAGCCTTACCTCAAGCTGCAGCTCACAAAGACATGATTCAGAGTCTGGATCTCCTACAAGTGCATGGTTTTGTAATAAACATCAAGAAAAGTTTCTTGATTCCTTCGACAAGGATAACTCACCTGGGAGTGGACAAAAACATCTCAGTGGCAAAAATCTAGCCATCATTTGACAGAGTCCAGAAGAGCCAGGATCTCATATCCGTACTGCACACATGCAACAGGCCAACCATAGCTCAGAGTCTTCAGCTATTGAGCCTCCTAATGTCATGCATAGAGATCACTTCATGGGCAAGGCCACACCTCAGGTGTCACCATACTTTCAAAAGGAAGATATGAGATTTCTCCTCAGTGCTCATGATAGATCAGGTGCTCAATTCTCTAAGGCAGTGAACAGTCCCAGTAACCATCCTCAAGGGCCTCCCCATATCCCTTCACGATCCGGAAGGAGAGATGGTGGCTCAGTACTGAGATATCATAGAATCATAGAACTGGAAGGGACTTCGAGAGGTCATTTAGTCCAGTCCCTCATGGCAGGACGAACTATTAGCTAAACCAGTGGTTCTCACAGCCGGTCCGCCACTTGTTCAGGGAAAGCCCCTGGTGGGCCAGGCCGGTTTGTTTACCTGCCACGTCCGCAGATTTGGCCGATCGCAGCTCTCACTGGCCGCAGTTCGCCGCTCCAGGCCAATGGGGGCTACAGGAAGCGGCGCAGGCCGAGGGATGTGCTGGCCGCCCTTCCCACAGCCCCCATTGGCCTGGAGCAGTGAACTGCGGCCAGTGGGAGCCGCAATCGGCTGAACCTGCGGATGCGGCAGGTAAACAAACCGGCCCAGCCCGCCAGGGGCTTTCCCTGAACAAGCGGTGGACCGGCTTTGAGAACCACTGATTCCTGACAGCTGTTTGTCTAACCTGCTCTTAAAAATCTACAATGATGGAGATTCCACAACCTCCCTAGGCAATTTATTCCAGTGCTTAACCATCCTGACAGTTAGGAAGTTTTTCCTAATGTTCAACCTAAACCTCCCTTGCTGCAATTTAAGCCCATTGCTTCTTGTCCTATCCTCAGAGGTTAAGAACAATAATTCTTCACCTTCCTCCTTGTAAAAACCTTTTATGTACTTGAAAACTGTGTCCCCTCTCAGTCTTCTCTTTTCCAGACTAAACAAACCCAATTTTTTCAATCTTCCTTCATAGGTCATGTTTTCTAGACCGTTAATCATCTTTTGTTGCTCTTCTGTGGACTTTCTCCAATTTGTCCACATCTTTCCTGAAATATGGCGCCCAGAACTGGACACAATACTCCAGTTGAGACCTAATCAGCGGGGAGTACAGCGGAAGAATTACTTCTAGTGTCTTGCTTACAACACTCCTGCTAATACATGCCAGAATGATGTTCACTTTTTTTGCAACAGTGTTACACTGTTCACTCATATTTATCTTGTGGTCCACTATGACCCCCAGATCCTTTTCCACAGTACTCCTTCCAAGGCAGTCATTTCCCATTGTATGTGTGCAACTGATTGTTTCTTCCTAAATGGAATACTTTGCATTTGTCCTTATTGAATTTCATCCTATTTACTTCAGACCATTTCTCCAGTTTGTCCAGATCATTTTGAATTTTAATCCTATCCTCCAAAGCACTTGCAACTCCTCCCAGCTTGGTATTGTCCGCAAACTTTATAAGTGTATTCTCTATGCCATTATCTAAATCATAGATAAAGATAATAAACAGAAACGGACCCAGAACTGATCCCTGCGGGACCTCCCTCCTTATGCCCTTCCAGCATGACTGTGAACAGCTGATAACTACTCCCTGGGAACAGTTTTCCAACCAGTTTTGCACCCACCTTATAGTAGCTCCATCTAGGTTGCATTTCCCTAGTTTGTTTATGAGAAGGTCATGCGAGACAGTATCAAAAGCTTTAGTAAAGTCAAGATATACCATGTCTACGACTTCCCCGCATCCACAAGGCTTGTTACCCTGTCATCTCTCCTTCTGAAGCAAGCCCAGAAGATGACCTTTTCATGAGTTCCAGCACTTCTTTTTTTTAGGACTGAAGCACTGCTTACAATGCTAACTTTATTGCAACATATTTAATATTAGCTAATATCCCTGTTAACACATGGACATAGTCACTACAACTAATACCAGATAATAGAGTTGCCCTTACATATATATCCTCCATATTACAATCGCTGGTTGAAGGGAAGGGGATAGGAGAAGAAGAACGATAGTATTCTAAAACAAGCATTACTTGGCTAAACTCTTGTCACCTATATCCACTGTTTCTATTCCTACCAGATTCAACTAGACGTTAGAAGCTAACTGCCTTCCATGAGAATTATCATAGAAGAAATATCTGAAGTTGTTTTAGAAGCAGTCATCATACAATTATCTTAGCAGAGTAAGGACTACCACAGATCACTCTCAAAGGTACCTAAACTCTCATTCCATGTTCATTCTTCTCTGGTAAAATCTCAACCCCAGATTTACATGTGTGATCCACAAATAGAAAATGAGGTTTTTCTTCAATGAAAAAAGAAATCCACTATGAATCTATTAAAAGAAATCATCCAAGGACCAAACCCAATCCAAAAAGCATCATACAGAATTATGAACACCTCACTCTGACCACTAAGTAAACAACTACAGGTAAGTTTGTGTGACTAAAGAGAAAGCTTGGCTTCTCAAAAAGCAGCCCTCTTAGCCAAAGGAAACAGAGGCAAGAGTAGCCCGAGGAAGAGGTAAGCAGTCTTCAAGTAAGGTTGCCTATGGGCCTAAGTCTTTGTAGCACCTAATTGCTAGAAGTCAGACTTTGACCACCTTACTCACACTGATGAGTAGATAGTCATACAAATAATCCCACTGAAGTCAGGGAAAGTAAGGCAGGCACAATCCAGCCCAAAGAGCACCTAAACCTTTCTAAGCGACATAGCTGCATGATTCAATGTACCTCAAAAATAGGGCTGAATGAATTAGTCCAGATAAATTAATAATCCTCTTTCTCACCTGACAAAATTTCTTAGATCTTTCAGACTAAACATGAACTTTGAGAATGTTTAGATATTTGATCTGCCTCCTTATTTTTTTTTTCCAGAGGAAGATGCAGGAGATGCAAGTATCTCTTATCCTTACCAGCTCTTGCAAGTCTGGTAGGGAGGATGAGCAGGAGCATACTTTCTCCTCTTCCTTTAAGGAGTCAAGAATAATAGGCATACTTCCTCACTAGATCTCCTTTTGAGGAAGGTTTGGTCTTTTTGTACCACCTCCAATAACTCTTCAGGAATGGGATGTGCAAACATTTCTGCGTCTTCTGCCCCCGTCCTGAATTACAAAGCAGCTATGGGACTAACATGCCCCAAAATATACTGCATTATTCCTCATGCTTTCACTTACGCTTAGCTAACTCATTCAGCTGAAATTTGGCACAATGGAAACTCTCCACAGATTTTTACTCTAAAATCACAAATCCACAATAATCTAGTTGCTTTGTCCACCATCTGTATTTTTTTAAACCACACACACACACACACACACACACACACACACACTCACTTTGCTCCAGGTTTCAAACTTACAAATCTGTAGTTCTATTCATAACTGCCTATAGAGATGCTTTGGTAAACAACTGCTTTGGAGGATACATTTCTTTTCAAAAATTAGTGCATGCAAGTGTTCCACTTTTCGTTTACCAGATTTTCTTAGAGATCTTTATTACACAGTATTACATTAAAGCTCAGCAGGGAATTTTAGTTCACACCAACAGGGTCTACATGAACCAATTAATGCACACCATGTCAGCAAGATTTAGAAATCACACTCCTGTACTTTGTATTACTGCTCTGTATAGACAAGCCCATAGACAGATGCTTTTAAGTGCAATATAATATGTTAGACCATTTGGGGAGAAAACCAAATTTGCACATCTTAAAAAGCTCCTGAGGAGAAGCATTAATGAAAGAACAACTCCTAAGTAATTACTGACTTATTGAAATATGTATAAAACTCTTCTTAGCGATGGCTCTAATATTTAATTGTTAAAAAAAATGCTTAGTATGTGATGAGATAGAAGAGTAAATTTTACTTTAAATAACCCCCTATATATTCTGTGCCAATTCTCTGCAGCTACAGTAGATGCTGGTCCTGTAACTATGAAGTATCAATGTAAAGAGGCCGTATACATTCTAAAAATAATACAGTAGATCACTATTACTATAAGATGCCAATTTGTTTGCTTTTCACCCCTAAAATAAGAGACTTGATTGTAGGTAGTCTTTAGCCAACAAACTTACATTTGTCTGAATATTTTGCATTATAATTTATGCTTCGTAAATAGAATATTTAGGATACAGACATTCTTCAAGTTTGATGGTTTGCTTTATTTTAGTTCCACAAGGAATTGTACTGAAAACCCAATAAATCTACCTGGGGTTGAGACTCCGATAACATTATGTCTCAGAGGACTACACGCACTAGGCTGCACCCTGTGAATAACTAAACATTGCCCCAACATGCCAAGTTAATTCATTTTGGCACTAGGAGGGGGTGATTGTTTTGTTTCTTCCCCACACACCCCAAATATATATTGTGTAAAAATTATTCCCCACTTATGGAAAGTTACTTTTAGTTATGCTAGTCTACTGTTTGCTCTATTGCTAAATAAGTACATTTACCACAAATTGATAATACCGGTATATTCTTTCTTCATCTAATTTATTTCCTCATCTATTGCTAGAACCCATCTGCCGGAACTTAGATGGCCAACTTTCATTTAGCTCCCAACATCCACATGTGAGGGATTAATCCTGGCATAGTCCCAACACAGACTAAATTTTGCACTTCTGCTAAAAAAGCATTCATGAAGCTGTCAGTGCTGTTAAAGACATTCTCCTAAATGATGTTTCTAACAATATAACTCACTATTATAAAGTAAGATTTCTGTCTGAACAACACAACGAGATATAGAATTTAAGTTTTTAATTTTAAGTATTTAAGTTTCTTGTTCAGAGAGTTCTTGCTTTGTAACAGGATTTTGGAAATTAGAAACATAAAAAGATGCCCATAAAATGATACTGAAAAATTCCATTATTGCTCTTTGGCAGAGCCCAATTTAGCAGGAATGCAAAATTAAGAGTTAAGGAGCATGTGTTTGTTGTCATTTTTGCTTTTATTATACTTTTTTAAACTACACAGACTATGAAAATATATAGATTAATTCAACATGCCTCCATTCACTAGAATGGCTTGTCCACAACCAAGTTTTTAAGCCTCTTTTTCCTACAAACTTTGCTGTTCTCATTTATCATGTCACTCTTCTAGTCAGGCCTATGTCTGTATTGCTTCCTCTTTAAGGCGATATAACTAATGTAATCACCAATATGCTTCTTCATTTATGAAATCCTTTTTCAAATTGGGATTTTGGTAAAAATTACCAATATGTATTAATATTATTTACACACACACACACACACACACACACACACACTTTATTTATGTCTGTCTGTCTGAGAGAGAGACTGAATGCATAACACAAAAGTATTATTATATTACATTCATACAATATATATTATATAAAACAACCATACAACACCTTAATTTTTCTTTCA
The DNA here is from genome assembly GCF_002925995.2 of Terrapene triunguis. Taxonomy (NCBI): domain Eukaryota; kingdom Metazoa; phylum Chordata; order Testudines; family Emydidae; genus Terrapene; species Terrapene triunguis. The sequence continues at coordinate 10,538,338 of NW_020664598.1, forward strand.
CCAACAGATGTTTTAATACGTTGTCTGAGAGGTTTTGGAGAAGACCCAGTGGATTGTGCTGGAGATCTACATTTAAAAAAAAAAAAAAAAAAAAAAGGGATAAAGTCTTAACTAATTACACTTCAGCATTTTGTAACAAAAATTCCTAAGCTTAAGAGCTCCTCAGAAACAGGGAGAATGAAGGAATCCAAGCTTCTGTTCCTCTATCCTTTCTCCTGCCCCTTTCCCGCACGTCCCCACCCTGAAAAAAACCACCCTGTGTGCATGTGAAGTACTGATGGGAAGTACAATAAAATTTCTGACTTAAAGTTTCAGCAACCAGCATATGCTGTTAGGATTTAAGTTTAACCACAAAGTTGTGATTCTGCAGGCACATCATTGTTACTTGTGGCATTGGCAGTGCTACAGGAAGTTTCTTCCCATGATTGTCTTCAAAGGCTTCTGGTCAATCTCCACAGTAACTTCTGTCTGTCTGTCTCTCTCTCATCCACCCACACTTTGATGGAAGTTCTCATAGACAATTACACTTCTATTTTTCAGTTTGTGCATAGTTCATTTCCATTGACACAAGACTTGGATGCATACACAAGTGGTTTTGCTTCTTGCAGTAACAAAATCTGTTCTTTGCTTGGAAATATACACCTAATGGTTACCTCTTTATTATCACTGTCAGCCAATGTGCCTGCTCTGACAAGTAGTGGTTTCATTTCAGCAGAGACGGAACCTTTCTAGGTGTTCCCCTGAAGATCTGAGTCTCTTTAAGATGCTTTTAGCTGTGCCAAGACTTCTGCAAGATGAGGTACAAATTTGGCAAGATGAATTGCCAACATTAGTAGCTTCTCTAGCTCAGTGAGCTAGTTCCTTCCACAATGCCTACAAAAAGTGGGTCTTCAGGATATTAGTAGCTTTGCAGACCAGTATAGGAAGGTGTCATGGGGTGCGACTCACCACTCCAACACCTTCTACTGGCTGTCATGGGAATTAGCTCTTCTTGCCAGTGTGCCCTCTTCTGGTGGTGCCTCGCCGCCATCACTTCTGCTCTGAGACCCACGTCACTCCCAGTACTGTGGCATCCCCTTCACTGACACAGCCCTCCGGCCAAGTTACACTCTGGGTTCAGATATTGAAGAGCCTTTTGGGGGCTCTGCAAGATCTGTCCAGCCACTTTCCTCAGTGGCAACTGCAGTCCAGTATCAGGGGGTAGCCGTGTTAGTCTGTATCTACAAAAACAACAAGGAGTCTGGTGGCACCTTAAAGACTAACAGATTTATTTGGGCATAAGCTTTCGTGGGTAAAAACCTCACTTCTTCGGATGCATAGAGTGAAAGTTACAGATGCAGGCATTATATACTGACACATGGAGAGCAGGGAGTTACTTCGCAAGTGGAGAACCAGTGTTGACAGGGCCAATTCAATCAGGGTGGATGTAGTCCACTCCAGATGAGGAGGTGTCAATTCCAGGAGAGGAAAAGCTGCTTCTGTAATGAGCCAGCCACTCCCAGTCCCTATTCAAGCCCAGATTAATGGTGTTAAATTTGCAAATGAATTTTAGATCTGCTGTTTCTCTTTGAAGTCTGTTTCTGAAGTTTTTTTGTTCAATGATAGTGACTTTTATATAATGCCTGCATCTGTAACTTTCACTCTATGCATCCGAAGAAGTGAGGTTTTTACCTACGAAAGGTTATGCCCAAATAAATCTGTTAGTCTTTAAGGTGCCACCAGACTCCTTGTTGTAACTGCAGTCCAGAGTTCCGCCATTTCCCCATGGGCAATTGGAGAGGAGGGGTCCCAGGTTCGCCCATTACTCCAGGTGCCGGACCAGGAACCCTGTAGATGGCAGCTACTTGCTGCGTCCCCTCCAACTCCTCTTTAGATCTCTCTGGGCCACTTCCCCGCGGCCCCAGCATGCTCTTTGCCCTTGCCTCAGGGCCTCAGCCTGCAGATCCCTGCAGCCCGCCAGAAGCTGTCTTTAGCTCCCCGGGTCTCTGCCTGCAGTCCTGATCTGTCCAGAGTGCTTGCTGCCTTCAGCCTGCAAGGCAGCCAGTCTTCCTCCCTTCTCAAGCTCCAGGGAGTGACTGAAGCTGCTCTGCAGCTCTTCTTATATGGGCCAGCCCAGCCCCGACTGGCTGCTCCTCGCAGCCCATCCCTGATGGCTGCCTCCTGTGCAGCCTCCCAAGGGCTCTATTAACCCCTTAAAGCCCAGTGTGGGCCAGGCACCCCATCACAGAAGGGCACTTGATGAGTAGGAGGCAACATGGAAGAAAGCACAGAAACAGTTATGGGAGAAGTAGACAAATGGAATGCCAAAGATGGCATCCTTGACGGAATGAAGGGGATGGGAGTAGCAACATAACTTTGACAATAGAAAACTGGGAGAAGCAAAGTTACGTAGGACCTTGAAGGCTTATCAATGAGGCAGGGAAGCCAGAGAAGAAAGAATTGTGTACATTTTCTTAATAAATTATGGAAATATTTAGTTTACGTTCATTCCAAATTTACCCTAAAAAACACAGATAGTAGCCCTAACTGGAGCAGTCTCCTTATTTTGATATTATCTTCAATGCATTTTCTCCGGTGGCTAAAAAAGAAAAGCTGAAAATGCTATGGGAAACACAGCAGGTAACCCTTTTCTGTCATCAATAAGACTTCACAATAATTACAACCACCCCTTATTTTTCCTTAAGTATTTGCACTCCAAGAATATATACATACAAGAAATTGTTTCAATATAGTCTCCAGTGGAGAGCAGCAGGGATCCATATAATAAGGGAAGGATGAAACATCTTCAGTCAGATTTGCAGTATACACAGAAGAGACTGATTCAGTGAGAAAAATCTCACTTTGTCTGGAAAATTCTAAAATATTTTTGATGATTTATTGTTAATGTTGGTACTTTCAGTGCCAAAAGATACATAGATGCCAGAAACAAAACACTATCAAGATCAGATAAAGGAGATTGTAACCACTCCTTACCAGTACCTTTGTGGAAGGTTTTTTTCATTTTGAACTTCTTGCCAAGTTTAAGAATCAAAAGATAAAGCCCTGGAACCATCCAGTCTAACCATTTAAACTGAAAGCTCTGACAAGGCCAACACAGAGCTACAGGGGAGGGATAAAGAGAAATGATCTGAATCTCTCAAAGTTTCATACATGAGACACGTTAGTTTTCTCTTCCAACCTTGGTCCTAAAAATAAACACAGTTTTCTGGAAAGTGGTCAGATCCCAGGCACAGCTGACCATAAAGTTTAAACAGATTTTTGGGACCTTTCAGTATAAAAAATAAGGAAATCTCTTGACACAACAAATAAATTTGTTAAAATTCAGAAAATACTTAGAACCAAGTCATTTGATACTAAAATTGAGAATTTTAAATTAACAAATAAGATAGCAAACTATAGTAAGGTTTAATATTTCCTATGTTTCTACCAGTGACCAACCTGGATTGCAAATGTATTGGTAGTGTTCTAGATTAGCAGAATATGGTATTTTTGAGGAAAGTGATACATTTCACCGCATAGGTAAAACATTTTTATAACATAAGAACTTACAAAGAGTATTATACCCCAGATGTGACTGTATTTAGGTGGAGGATGAAGTGATCCCTTACCTATCACACAATGTTGAGAGTTTTATTGTTTGTAAAGCAATTGAGAACCTCAGAATAAAGGTGCTACAGAAGTACAAATTGTTAAGGGATTTTAGAGTCTGAAGGGAGGAAAGGAAAAAAAGGAAATAAATGTGATTTCCAGTATTTTAGCAAAAAGAATCCCTCAGTTTGTGTAAAGTTTCTTACTTTTACTTAAAAGTGACCGTTTAGTGTGGTAGATTCACTTCTTTGAGTAAGTTGCTAGTGTTAAAATTATGTTTTTTGAACTATGAACACACTATTCTCAAATGAAGTGAAAGTGAAAATGAGATATACTGAGTAAACAACAAAAAATGGAAACTAAAAAGTTGACAGCAAAATTGACAATACATCTCTTAGTTTGCTACTAAGTAATTTGCTTTGTATAAACAAGAACATTATTCTTGTTCTGCAGACCATTTACTACAGGGGTTTGTTTTATTTTATAGATTTACTAGTACTCACCTAAAGAGTGTTAAGACAGAGGTGATTCCAAATGGAGTTACATTTTCATCACCATATAATAGTTCTGCTTTGTTTTTGGTAGGAAGATTGGCAGCTTCTTCATCCAAAAGAGCTAGTAAGGCCTTCACAGTTTCTCTGCCACAGTAGGCAGTGCCATGGTTTATGACATGTAATTTTGGCTGAAAGTAAATAGAAATTATTCCATCTAAGTAAATATTAATAGGAGCATATAATAAGAAATGCTACAATGCATCAAACCAATCAACAAGGATCTTCAACAGCAGCCAGGTGCTTCAGAAGAAGGTGCAACAAATCGCCCACAGACAATTATGGAATAACCTACCAAAGCAAATTTTCCTCCTAACCCCAGGCAATTAGTGATATTTAGCTAATTGCTAGATGGAAGCATGAGCTTAATAAGATACACAGATAAATATCGGAGTCTGGGCAATGAGACTGCACTACAGAAGTTAGGTTGGGAAGAAAATGAACAGTTCCCCATCACGTATTCTTGAGTGCTGTGGGGCACACAGATACATTCTGGGGCAGTCTAACACCAATCAGCCAACTCTTTTCACAGACCTGACCAGAAGTGTGTTAGGTACAACAGCCTCCAGATTGGCATAAAATAGATCCCTCAGGATTTTCCACAACAATGGAGAAGTTCTCAAAGAAAATAATCTACATCTGGAAATGCTCAATGCTGCTCTCAGCAGCAGAAATGTAGAACTTCATAACCACTGTGGTACTGCAAGAATTGCAGGGTTGCTATAAAAAAAAAATAGAAAGTTAAAAAAAAGTAACAATCCTGTACAGAAGTTTAGGGTTTGTTTTTTAAATGTACAGTAGTAGATTTTTAAAACCACAGGGTTTCTTGTTTACATGTAAAAAACACACTGCAATTTAAATTTGTTCTAAAAGATAGGACAAGTAGCAACAGAATTTATAGAATCAGTTAACTAATCTTAAACAATCTCCTTGAATAAATCAAATTCTATTCTTCTATCTACCTGATTACATCAGTTAGCGTATCTATCTTTCAAGAAATATAGCAATATATATGTCAGACATTTACTATAAGTTAACAACTAGTAAATAGAAATAGCAACTACAGCTATGGTTGTCACCTAAAATTAAAATAGAATTGTCTATTTCAGTACCATTTAACTTCCCTAAAATTTTATTCTGAGCCAATGCAGCCATTACATTATCACATAATGACTTTTGTACAATATCATGTTGTGTCATAGCACAACTGTTTTACTGTGAAAACTGCAAAAAAAGAGCAGTCTCGACTATAACTATGCACACAGACTAAAAAAAGCTCCACTACAAATTAAGGCATTCAGACTTAAATGGAAAAAGCAGCCACATGCAAGCATAATTTCTCTGATGCTTGTTAAAGCTATGCCCATGGCCCATTTCTTCCTGCCTCCAAAATAAATTGACTAGTCTCTCTTGAATGACTTTCTGCTACTCCAGGTCCTATATTGATCAATCCAGGTCAAAATAGCCAAATTCTGGCCAGAATAGTAAACTTCTCAGAAAGTGATGAAAATTCCCATTAACCATTAATTCAGGCTTCACATAATTAAATTAAAGCAAAGCTTCCTCCCCCTGTGGAATAATTATTTAGCTGAAGCCCAGGGATTCCCACAACATCGAGCTATGGCAAAGAAAAATATTGCCAGGTTAAAAGTTTTGTATCTGTTTGCTGCAAGGCAACTGTTTTCAAGTGCATTTTATTCAGAAATGAATTAGACAGACAGCCTTCCTAGCAATACTATATTGTTAAAGCACTAGTTGTGGCTCCATAGTTAAAATGAAGTTGAATTTTGCACTTAAAGAAGGGATTAACCTTTGTTAGGTACAAAAAATACAGCATACCCTCCCCAAAAATCACAGCACTTACTGTGAATAAAAAACCTATTTTTCTGAGACTTTATAATGGAAACTATTAGTGAATCCTATAAGAAATATAGCACCCAGTGTCGGGCCTTTTTTGTCCAAAAAGATCTTCACAGAATACAGATGCTTCATGTCTCCCATACAGTTAAAAAAACCTCATTGAACTCATAAACATAGGCTATATTTGATTTTTTTCAAGAATTAATGGCCATTTTGCCCCTATTATTCTTAATAACTGTATATTTTTTCAGCAGACACTAAAGAATAATATTCTTCTACAAAGAGTTTCACCAAAAACTCACTTTCAAAATTGCTGAATCTCTCATTGTTCTCAAAGGAACTGACATTACAGGCTGCCCTCAGTTGCCCATTTAGAGAAGGGCCTCTATTCCCCATTGTTCTCAATGGACCCAAGTATTCCTCTTCACTTCCTCACAATATAGGATGCCACCATCTTTGGCTTCTCTCCTGCAGGGAACAAGGGAAATGGTGGCCATGTTGATAGGGGACATCGACCTATGATTTATGTGCCATTGAGAACAACGAGAGATGGCAGCCATTTTGAGATAACAATTCTTTGAGAGTTTTTCTGAATAATAAGATTTCATGCAGAAGCCTCTGCTGGCAGAAAAACTTTCAGTTATGAAAAACAACAACAAGAGTGACTATTAATCCTAAATATTTATTTTCAAAAGCTACCTGTTGCACCAGATCTATTCCGAAGGTAGGATAGAGGAGGAAAATGTTCACATGCAGAGAATCAGTGGGTGGGAGAAGTAGGATGTGTTTATATGGAGAATATGGAGGACAGGAGTAAAGGGGAAACTGCACAAAGGGGAAACTGAACAGGGAAACGTAGAGTGGGGCAAGAAGTAGAAACTGGGGGACACGAAGAGAGAGGCAAATGCAATATAAACTCTAGCTGCTTGTGCTCCTTCAGAGTGGCACAAAGCAGCCAGTCCATATAGGTCAATCTGGACACAAAAAGTTAAAACTATAGAAAATAATTTAAGGCATCTCTTCAAATCATTAGGAATATCAAATGGTAGCATTCTGACGTTTTTAATTAAAATTTTATACATGAAAACTAAACAAAGAAAATTCCTAGACAAAACTGAAATGAAGATGAAGTTAAGGTTGAGAGTACATATCAGTAATCTACGGTAAAATACATTACAGAGATGTTAGAGAGACAAAGTGGGTGACAAAGAAGAGATATGTGTGCTCGAAAAATTGTCTATCTCACCAACAGAAGTTGGTCCAATAAAAGATATTACCTCACGCACTTTGTCTCTCTAATATCCTGGGACCGACACGGCTATAACTACTTATTACTGCACTGAAGAGATCCCAAAACAAAACATTATAAACCAGGAAAATTCAGAATTAATATTAAATTTAAAAGAAATCCAAACATTTTAAATTATGGAAATCATAGTTTCACCACCTAAGTAACCTGAACTCTGCACTGTAGCGATACCCCCCTTTTTTGGGGGGGGGAGAGAGAAATGGGGAGGGCAAGACAGAGAGAAAAATCTAATGAGTCTTTACAAGTCAATTTAAAAATCACTAATATAATCTGGGACTACAAATAGTAATCATCATATAATTATTGCATGGTATCTACAGAGCAGAGTTAAGGTTCTTTGGATATGCATTACTCTATCTTAACATGTTTGGATTTAAATTTAACGTAGAGTGTTCGGCGTTTATATTGATTGATTTTGGGATAACTATGTCATCAATGTATTTTATCCTAAATTACTTATATGTACTCTCAGCCTTAACTGCATCTTAACATAAATTGTCATTTAAATTCCCCGATAAAATTAACTGTATTCATATTAGTAACAGATGAGTTATTTTACAAATATTTAATATTTTACAAACTGTTATGAATTGGAACAATAAACTGCATTTAAAAAAAGTTATTTTAATAGGTTTATCATTTTAATGTAAGAATTTTTTAGTTGAAGTATAATGGCTTTTTGAAAGCCACACTGTAATCCTAAAGGACTTAAAAGAGTCTTTCAACAAATTTAAGTGTACTATGCTACACAGGAAATGACACTATTCTGTATTATTGGAAAAAGATTATTCTGTATTTCAAGTTATTAAAAAAGACATTGGCCTTCTTGTAAAGCTATATAGTAGAACAAAAGGAGGCCCATTACCCGGGCTGGACTAATTCCAGTGGTGCTAGCAGTCACAGCTTCATGTTGAGAATTGATAATATTTTTAATCCTCAAATCCAAATCTTGTAAAACTTCCTCTGCTGCTCGACAGAATGAATCCCCACTGTTTCGGCCTTTTATCAAGTGCATCTTGATTGTTGATAGAATTCGCCCCCCTGCAATTCTGAAAATAGGCATAGAGTCATCCCCACATTAATCTTGGCAATGCTTTAATACACCTATTAGTTCTGAACACAGAGTCTTCACAGTTAATCAAAAGTGTTCAGAGAACAGCTTTGATCTTTTAAATAAAACAGCAGTGTGCAATTAAATACTATCCTTTGACATAATAGTTTACTAAAATATTAAAGATTAGAAAAATCAAAAGGAAAAATAAAAAGGTAACCAATTCAACATTTGGCAGTACGCTGATCTACAAGACAAAGAGGAACTATCTTGGCTGGAAAGAAAGTTCTGATAAAAGTATCTTCTGCAAATCCACATCTTTCTGTTTTACTCATAGATCATGAGCGTGTGACAAAGTTCTAGGAGAACTGAACCACTAAATAGTAAGGCATAATACTTTATTTGCAAATATATTTCTATTTCACATAAGCCCTTCCAACAATCAGTCTGTTTTCAGTTTAACTAAAATATCAGATTGCCAAGGAGACTAGTTGAGCACTGATATTTGTTATAAAGGTGTACAATTTCCCATTCCATAACAGAGCAGGAAAGATTCCTCCACAATCAGAGAGCACATACTGAAATACAAATTTGACTATGAATTATCCATACACTTTTGACATAACAGATGCTATTGTAACAGATGAGAGTATGTAATAGGGCTCAAGTTCAGCAGTTTTTAATAGAAAGACCAGAAAAGAAGGCATATATTTTCCCAATTATATAAACAAAAGTTTTGAACTCATGAAGAATGGAGGGCACTCCTGATTGTGCTACAGAAGCTTTGAAGTAGGCGTCATATCTTAAACAGTTTGCACAGCAACTAACACAATGGATTTGGGGGCCCTCAACAGTACCAAATTATTAAATACCAATAAAGGTTTAAACAGAATTTAAAATGAGTGGCAGAGATGTACAGAGAGCAAACAAAATGAGGCAGGCTACAATTATTACCAGTGCTCAGGTTTAAGGAAATAAATAACGTCAAAGAATCAGTTTTCCAATCCTCAGATACCATCCCACATCTCCATCACTTTTCAAATATGTTTGCGGTTTGGTAATTTTGTTTCCAATTCTCTTATCACCTCAGGATGTATGTCCTCCATGGCTACTGATTTGATTATGTTCAAAGTTTTCCCCAAGTATTCCCTTACTCATTTTATAAAAATCAACTATTTATACTAAGTATTCATTATTTCAGAGACAATTTTTAAGAGAGGAATCCTGTAGCGTGGCAATTTTAGTCATTATTGTAATCCTCTGCATTCATTAATATGCCTATTTGTTTTCTAGTCCTTTTCTCTTCAGTATTGGGTACTCTCATCTTTTCCTTCAAGCCTTAATCAACTTATATTCCTGTTTAGTTTATTCTTTCCTTCCTCAACTTTACTATTTCCAGTAAAGGGTTATTTTTATCCTCAGATCTTTGATTGGCTCAAAATAGAGCTGCCAGTTGGTAGTGATGTGGGGGTGGCCAGGGGGAAGATTTGGTTTAAAGATCATTCCATATCAACAGGGAGCAGACAGGACCCATTCTTTAAAAATATCTGTATAAGAATCTCACTCCTGGGTCTCATGCTCTCAGGAAAACACAGGGTAGAACTCCACAACTCAAAACTTTTGATCTTCTGATGCAGTGGTACTGGCTAGCACATGAACACCAATACCTCAGCTTCCAGAACCTTCCAGTTGGCATCTTCTTAATCAGACTCTGAAGGAGCTTTCTTCAGGGGTGGTTCTCACACTTGCTTTGGCAGCTACTCCAGCAGAGTTAATGGGCGGCTTCTCTGTCAGAGAGTTCTCTATTTTGATCTTGCCTTTAATCTGAGACTGACCAAAGTCTAAATTTAATTTGCTTTTCACAGTCTGATGCAACTTAAGAGTACTATTCTGGTCGGGTCCATAACTTCCTCCTTTCATCTGCTCCTGACTTCTAAACTTTTGGACATATTTGTCAGCATGTTACATCATATTGATGAGAATTTTTTTAATCGGAGGATGGGCTAACTACATCTCCCATTTTAGAGAAAGTTTCACATGCAAATAAGCTTCTGATACATTGGACTCAGAATTCTGAAACACTGGGAAAAATTATTCTACAGAAAACCTGTCAGGATTCAGGGCTATAGACTCCTGAAGTCCAAGAAAGTGTACAAATTGACAACACCCTCCAAAAAGGGTCTCAGATCCCTGACACACACTGTCCAAACAGTGTTCCTATGAGGAGTACCATTTCATTTGTGCATTCAATTTCAACAGGAGTTTACAAATTCCCTGGAAGTGCCTCCATCAAACGCAATTTAGCCTATTCAGGTTCACACCCAAAACAATAAAAAAGCTAAAGAGGCTCAGGGTGAGGGGAGGTGAAGGGCAGAAAGAGAGGACTGAATATCTAAGACTGAATATATAAGAGATGATTTGTTTATACTGCATGAAGGAATATGCCCAGGGACTTTGCTGTTTTGAATTAATCCGACTGATCAAAAGTCCTATAAATAAATTATAAACCCTAAAGAAGTTAACTTGAATCTCCTATTGCTTCTGTCCTGCTACTCAGGCCCTACTTTGCCACACAATCCTTAGTCTCAATTTTTGTAGAAGACAGATACTTATTCATTTTATCGTAGTCAAAACTGTATTATATTTTACATTAAACTACAAGCTTTAAATCAAAATGAATAAAAGATCTGCTTCGTGGAAGTGTAGTGAGGCGGAGTGGTCTCCCACTGAGCCAAAGGGGGAGGAGCCACTCTGATTCCCTAGTGGGCGGAGCCAAGCCAGGCCCACCCCCCTGACATAAGCTAAGAGGTGGGACAGGAAATATAAAAGGCGAAGCCGTTAGCCCTGTGGAGTCTGAACCAGGGAAAGATATGTCTCCAGCCCCCTGCAGAACCCTGAAGCTGAACCTGCGCTGCACGAGACTGACCCAGGCGAAGAGCTTCCAGGACTGCCACTCGCCATATACCCCAAGGAGATGGAGGACTCCTGGACTATGGAGTCCCTCGTCCAGACTATGGTAGGAAGTAGCCCAGGGAAACCAGATGTTGGTCCAGTTTAACTGTTAGAACCCGAGTCAGTGTGTTGTGGTAGGATTCCCACTGACCCAGTGGCGGAACCCTCCGCCACTGATAGGGCCCCAGGCTGGGACCTGGTGGAGTAGGGTGGGCCTGAGTCCTCCTACCTCCTGCTGCCAACCTCACCCCTGGGGTGGCAGCCTCCCCACCTTAGGCCAAGAGACCTGTGTTTGTCTGCCATCTGCCTGAGCCACGACATCAGGTGATAGACTGTTTGTTCTACCCTGACCGAAGACCTGAGCCTCTAGACTGCTTATAGCTTTCCCTTGCCTGAGGGCATGAGCTCCCTAAAACTGTTGGTTTGCTCTGCCCTGCCTCAGGGCCTGAGCCCTTAAGACTGTTTGCTCTGCCTGGCCTGAGAGGCTTAGACCATGATATTGCTTGGCCCTGCCCCCGCCACCAGGGCCCCTTATGTTCAATTTGTAATTCTCCGTTAGTGGGCGACATCCCAGTGATGCAGTGAGGTGAAGTGCCCTCCCACTGAGCCAGAGAGGGAAAGGGACAACTGCTAACCCACTACAAGAAGTTTAAGTGTAATGCTTGGATGTAGCCAAAGGGAAACACCCATGTGGAGTCAGTCTGCCCACAAGTCAAGGGCTATCTTATTTTAGATAGGAGAGTATATTAAAAAAAAAAATCTCCTAGACGGTGGTGAACCTTTGCTCCAAAAAACAGTCATATTTAAGTGCAAAAAATGGAAAATTCCAAAGAAAAAAGTCATCCAATGAAGTTAACAGGTAAGAGCAGAGCATTGCTGAAGAAAATTCTGTGTTTGAAGGATTTACACAGTAGGAGCGCTAGCCAACTCTCTTGAAATTTCATGCCAAACTGCTTATTTCTTACAGTGTTTAATTGGCATCTCCAGAAGCAATGCTTACTGTCAATGAGAAATGTACTATGATAACTGTAGTAAGGCCTATTCCATAAATACTGTAATCAACCTGAAGTACATAAGGTAGACAAACAGATGAAAACCACCTAAAGTTAGCAGTCTTTAGTAGCTGGATTGAGTCCTCTAACTGCAAAAATCCTGAATTTATGTAAAAAAAATATTACATATTTCTCAAGCATTTAAATAAAGAATTTGGATAATTCAAATGAACAGAATTCCAATATTTATGTGTATACCTTTATCACAGGTTTATTGATATTTTTAGTTCCCCACAAATGTTTACCTACTTTACGTGATCCTTGATTACTCTACAGTTTTTATTCGGGGGTGGGGTGGGGGGAGCAGTAAAATCACATTCGATACTACTTTTTTTCTTAGTCTCTACCTCATGCCAATTGAGGATATTTGCTACTTAAAGTAAAGTTCATTTAATCTCTCTTTCTGCCATGTTCCTCCGTCCTTTCCAGGAAAAGAGTTCCAGTTCCCCATCAGATATACAAATTCTAGCTGGAGCAATGAAAGGAAAAGTTTATTCATTCTTCAACTAGAATTTATAAAAACAGGCCAAGGCATAAAGTGCTAATCTAATGTGTGTGCGGAGTATATTAAGACATTGTGCCATAGTTTATTTCATTTTGAACCAGAGTACACTATAATAGAATACTCTACATTTTGAGATTTGGTTTTATTCAAGGCTGGAATACATTGCCCAAAGGTTGATTTTACCTCAATAGTTATATTTCATGAATGATTTAAAATGTATTACAGAAGGGTCAAACTACCAAAACTGTTGACTTTAGAGAATATGGCCTCTACACAGTCCATGGAGGGAAAGGTATTATTTTAACTACAATATTTACCCATATATAGATGGAGGTGGTTGATGAATAAGTTATTACAATGGGAAACATGGTTAAGGGAATAGCAGCTTTTGCCCAAAATGACAATACACCCTACAAATATGACAAGGCCTGGGTTAAGGAAAACTAGTTTAACAAAACTGCACAAGTTATTTTTCATACTGAAAATGGATCTGGAATATTACCTCATAGTTTTTGTTAAAGGGCTACTGTGAATAGGATGACTAATATATTTTATAGAAAAGAATGTAAATTTAACTGAGGCTTCAGTGACTCAAATAGTCACACTAGAGTGAATGCATGCATTCATATATAAATACGGACAAATTCATGCTAACAGCCAGAGACCTCTTTACAGCAGCCCCTTCTCTTCTGGTTTAGTGGAGGGAGAGTAGGTCCTCTAACTGATCCATCAAAAACAGTTACTAGCTTCAGTCAGTGGTATGGGAAGTAAAATGAAAAAGAACCTGGAACTTCCCTTGAGATACAAACTTGTAGGGTAAAAATTTTTCCTAGACTAGACGTACGCTTGAGGCAAGGTGGAGAAGAAAAAACACTTATGTAAGAGAGCTGAGGTCAGGGGTCTAGTCACATGTTGCTTTGAAATTGGAGCTTGCTGTATTGCCAGGAGCTCAAGGGTTGTGAGTCAGTGTTGCGGGAGAAGGACAGTCTGAACTTTGGCTAAGGGACAGAAAGCTGGAATGGAGAATATGGAATGGTTAAAAAGTGCAGAAGAAACAAACAAACTATACATAATACGATGTAGTAGAAATTAGACCAAACTATGGTGTTTGTGAATTTGTATGGAAGAGGTTGCTGGTTAAGAAATGTGTAAATGTAAGTTGAAATTTGAATGTCTATTTAAACAACAGTACATAAATAAATGTATTAACCCATCACATCGTCAATGACAGAAGAGCAATTCTACAATATCAAATACAAGGAAAAGTGAGTGCACATAGGTATGCAGAAAGTGCAGAAGTATTTTGACATGTTGCTGGTAAAGAAGAACTAGGAAGTTGCTTCATATTTTGTAGTAAGAGAACAGTATATTTGTAAGTTGTCCTGTTTTTCCCCGCAAGATTGCCCTGAGATTTTAAACACAGTCCTAGGTGAATATAGTCCTAAAATCCTGGACAGCTCACTGACCAAAGAAGACTTCACTCTGTACCACTAGAGGACAGTGTACAAACCACTTGGAAGGCATGTTGCCGGTTCCCACACCCACCACTCACTCCTGTCTCAGCCATACCATGCTCAGAAGACAGAAGAAGAGAGCATCTTAGACAGTTCAGTGAGCAATCAGACATAGGCCTTGTACCTGCTCTGCCCACTCACTGCCTTCTCCTCACACCCTCAAACCACCCTGCTGCTGACAGGCACACTTTTCCCCATGGTTCAGTGAAAACAAAAGGAAGACGAAAAGAGACAGAAGGAGGGGAAAAACAAAGAAAGGACAAGGAAACCGGAGAGAGATGTAAAAAGCAGAAAGAGGTGGGACACAAATGGGGAAGACACAGAAAGAGTGTTTCACAGGCCAGGTCATGGGCAGCCAGACCTAGTAGGCAAAGGCAAAGTCTGTAGTCATGAGACAGGAGTCAAGAGTCAGCTGGGTCTGGATTCCGGGAGGTGAGAAACAGGAGACAAACTGGAGGTGAGGAACCACAAGTCAGATGTCAGGAGTCAAGCCAGCTCAGAATGCCAGGAGATCAAGCTGGGGTAGCAGGAGAAGGTAACAGGAACCACAAGCCACACAGTCTGGGGCAGGATGGAGCTCAGTTGTCTGACCTGCTGGCTGTTCTTAACACAGCAGCAGGAACTGGAAACTGTCAAATCACTCACTCTTGGACTCGGTCAATCAGATCTCAGGGGAGAAGCCTCAGACTGAGGCTGGGCTTCATAAGTCTCAGGTAAGCTATTACCAGCAGGCAGCCAGGTACAGGGTTAGAGTGTGGCTGATCCCAGCTTTGAGACCCCTGGATCATGACATCACCCTCTTCTGTAGGGGCAGGTATAGGGATCCAGGTTTCTTACGGTGGTTCCTGTGGAAGGCCTGAACCAGAGTGAGCACGAATGTTTTCAGCTAGCTCCTAAGTGCATTCCTCCATGCCATAACCTTCCTAATAAACAGGTACCATAATTTGCCCTGCTTGATCTTAGTCAAGGATTTCATGTACAATGTATTCCTCCTGACCCTTTATTTGTGCCAATGAGGGCAGCAGCTAGGCTCTATGGGGAAATGTGTTCTCGGTGTATGGTTTTTAGAAGTGAGACATGGACTACAGGGTGGATTCTAAGAGATAAAAGGAGCTGGAGCTTGAAGGTTACTGGGTTGATTTGTTGCTAAATCCAGGACAGTCTGTGAGGATGTGTTCTGTTGAAACCTATACCTTTTGTCCTATAGGGTTGGTAGGGCCCTGTTTATGTTTGTCCACATGACTTTTGTGGTCCTCCTTCGGCTTATCAAGATGTCCCTTCACCTCCTCTTGGATGTGATGGATGTATTGTACTAGGTCTGAAGCAGATGGATTAGTCGAGGATGTGTGTAGTCATGGGTGAAATTAGGGGTAGTACTCATAGTTGATAAAGAAGGGGCTGTGGCTTGTGGAGGCATGGTCTGCATTATTGTACAAGAATTCTGCACAGGGAAACAGTGAAGACCAGTCAGGCTGGCAGTGGTTGATGTAGCATCATAAGAGAAAGTTACTCACCTTGCAGTAACTGAGGTTCTTCGAGATGTGGGTGCCTGCGAGTGCTCCACTCGAGGTGACGGTGCGTCCCAGCGCCGTTGATCAGAGATCTTCGGTAGCAGTGCCTGGTAGGGATGCACACGCTCAGCTGGTGTCTTGCGGTCTCGTTAGAATCTGCCTGAGCGCACGCGTCCCACAGCCCCCTCAGTTCCTTCCCTACCGTGGAGAAATCATATTAGTACTCCAAAGTAGAGGGGAGGAGGGTGAGGAGTGGAGCACCCACAGGGACACATCTCGAAGAACCTCAGTTACTGCAAGGTGAGTAACTTTCTCTTCTTCAAGTGCTGTCCCTGTGGGTACTCCACTCTAGGTGAATGTGGAGCAGTACCCACTAAGGTTGATGGGACTTTGGAGATGCGGTAGTGAGTACTGTATGACCTACTATGGTGTCTGCTATGGTATCCTTCGTGATAGCATAATGTTTGGCAAACGTGTGTTCAGATAACCATGTAGCCGCTTTACAGATGTCAGGAATGGGTACGTTATGTAGGAAGGCAACGGATGTCGACATGGCTCGAGTGGAATAAGTTCTAATGCTTTCGGGCGGTTGAATATTTTGGATGCGGTAACAGGATCAGATGCAGTCAGAGATCCACTTGGACAGGCGTTGCCTAGAGATAGCCATACCTTTCGATCTTTCGGTAATGGAGACAGAGTCGCGGGGACTTACGAAATGGTTTAGTCCTGTCTAAATAAAAGGTGATTGTTCGCCTGACGTCGAGAGCATGCAGAGTTGCCTCGTGCAGAGTCTTGTGAGATTTGGGATAGAAAAGTATATCAGTTGGCTAAGGTGGAAGGTGGACACCACCTTAGGGAGAAACTTAGGCTAGGTCTACACTACAGCGGACTTCCGACCTAAGATACGCAACTTCAGCTACGTGAATACCGTAGCTGAAGTTGCGTATTTTAGGTCGGCTTACCTGGCGGTGAGGACGCGGGAAAGTCGACCGCTGCCGCGCTGCCGCCGACTCCGCTACCGCCTCTTGTCGAGGTGGATTTCCGGAGTCGACGGTAGAGCCATCAGGGATCGATTTTACCGCGTCCTCACGAGACGCGGTAAGTCGATCCCCGATAAACCGATTGCTACCCGCCGGATCGGCGGGTAGTGAAGACGTAGCCTTAGGATGTGGTCTCAGGGTGACTGTCTTTGGAGAAGATTGTGTAGGGAGGATAGGCCATCAGGGCGCTTATTTCTCCTACTCTCCTTGCTGACGTTATTGCAACTAAGAAAGCTACCTTCATGGACATATGAAGAAGAGAGGAGGTAGCCAAGGGCTCGAATAGAGGTTTCATGAGACCGCAAAGAACGAGGTTAAGATTCCATGTAGCTGCCGTTGGATAAATTTCCGGGTAGAGATTTTGTAGACCCGTGAGAAATCGTTTTATGGTGGGGTGGGTAAAGTGTGAGTAGCCATCTAACAAGTCATGGAAAGTGGTAAGTGCTGCCAGGTGTACTTTGATGGAGCTGAGCGAGAGTCCATCCTGTTTCAATTTTAGAAGGTAGTCTAAGATGTTAGGGAGGGTTACCGTATGGGGCGTTAAGTGATTATGTGAGCACCAGAGGGAGAAACATTTCCACTTCTGCAGGTAAGTTTTACGAGTGGAGTCTTTTCTACTGTGCAGGAGGACGAATCGAACTTGCTCGGAACAAGCTAGTTCGTGGGTTTGGAACCATGAAGGAACCACGCTGTCAGGTGGAGCTTCTAGAGCTTAGGGTGAAGAACCTGTCCGTTGTCCTGGGAAAGCAGATCTGATCTGCTGGGGAGAGTCCATGGATGACGGGAGGACATGCGGAGTAGGTATGGATACTATGTCTGTCTCGGCCACACCGGGGCAATAAGTATGACCCGGGCCTTGTCGTCTCTGATCTTGCGAAGAACTCTGTGTAGCAGAGGGATTGGTGGGGAAGGCGTACAGGAGAGAGTTGTTCCACGGGATGAGGAACGCGTCTCCTAGGGATGCAGTCCTGAATCCCACTCTGGAACAAAATAGATGACATTTGCGATTCTGGGTTGTAGCAAAGAGGTCTATTGATGGAGTGCCCCAGAGGGAGACGAGCTGTTGAAGTATTGCGGGGTGCAGTTCCCATTCGTGTTCTGTCGAGAAGTGCCTGCTGAGTGCATCGGCGGTAGTGTTGTGGCAGCCAGGTAGGTACGAAGCAATGATTTGTATGTGATGTTGTATGCACCAATTCCATAGCCGGATGGCTTCCATGCATAGGGAATGTGATTGCCTCTCCTCCCCTCCCCACCCGTTGATGTAGAACATACATGCTGTGTTGTCTGTTAGGACCCAAATATATTTGTTCTTTATGAGGGGAAGAAAGTGAAGGCAAGCTCGTCTCACTGCTCTGAGTTCTAAGAGATTTATGTGTAGGCACATCTCTGACGCAGACCAGCGGCCTTGTGCCCTGTGTCCCCCTAGATGCGCTCCCCAACCGATTAGGGAAGCGTCCGTGGTGAGCATGAGTGTTGGGGATCGTTGCTGGAAGGGTACGCCTATGTGAGGTTTTCTGGTCTTGTCCACCATTGTAAGAAAGGTAGAACATTGGCTGGAGGAGTCAGCAGCATACCTAAGGTGTGTCTGTTGGGTTTGAAGTTGGAGTTGAGCAAGCCCTGAAGACATCTCATGTGTAGCCTGGAGTACTTGACCACGAAGATGGTGGCTGCCATGTGACCAAGGAGCTGTAGGCAAATTCTTGCCTTTATCCTGGGACAAACAGAGCGTGCGTATGAGCTGTGTGATAGCTAGGAATCTGATGTGGGAGTGAGGCTCTGGTTCAGATTGAGTCCACATGAGCTCCAATGAACTCGATCTGCTGTGTAGGTGTCAGGGTGGATTTTTGGATGTTTATTTGGAGGCCTAGGCTGTTGAAGAGGGAGATGGCGAAATGAGTAGCTTGTAGCGTCTCGCCATAGGAGTTGCCCTTGATGAGGCAATCATCTAGGTAAGGGAAAAGTATGATCCCATGTCTCTGGAGGTGAGCCACGACTATGGCTAGAGTCTTGGAAAAGACTCTCGGCGCTGTGGAGAGTCTGAAAGGAAGAACTCTGTATTGAAAATAGTCGTGTCTGATTGTGAATCGTAGGAAGCGTCTGTGGGCTGGATGAATTGATATTTGAAAATAAGTGTCCTGTAGGTCAAGGGCTGTGAACCAGTCCCCTTGATCCAGTGCAGGTATTGAATCTTTGTATCCTCACAAATTTGTTCAGTCTGCGTAGTCTAGTATAGGCCTCCATCCCCCAGTCTTTTTCTGGATCAGAAAGTAACGGGAATAGAACCCTCTCCCTCGATGTTGTGTCGGCACAGGTTCCACTGCGCCTAGTTGTAGAAGGTGAGCCACTTCTGCGCGAAGTAAGCACTCGTGAGAAGGGTCCCTGAAGAGGGACGGGGAAGGGTAGGATATAAAAGGGATGGAGTAACCGGACTGATCTATTTCGAGGACCCAACAGTCCTGCATAATCTGCTGCCAGGCATGTTGGAAACCCTGGAGGTGGTGGCCAAATGAGCAATTAGGTGGTGGAATCAAGGGGTGGTCGTGCAGACCCTCGATCAACGTTTCAAAATTGTTTATTTCCCAATGGGTGGGAGGTAGTTGCTTGTGCTTGATTTTGTCTATGCTTAGGAGATCTAGCGCGATTCCTGGTTATATCATATGGTTTGGGTTGAGGCCAGTAATACTGTTGTGTGCATGGTCTTTGATAAGGTTGGTATCGTTGTCTCCTGGGAAGGGATGGGTGAATGCCCAGGGTGCGCAGTGTCGCTCTAGAATCTTTCATGGTGTGAAGGACTTCATCGTTTTTTGTGGAAAAGAACTTATCTTTATCAAAGGGGAGGTCCTCCACTTTGGTCTGCAGGTCTTTAGGGATGCCGGATGCAGAGAGCCATGAAGATCTGTGCATAACCACAGCAGTTGCAGTAGTACGGGCTGCTGTGTCCGCTGTGTCTAGAGATGCTTGTAGGGCTGTTCTTGAAATCAATTGGCCCTCAACAAGAACTGACTTGAAATCTGCTCTCCTATCCTCTGGAATATAGGAGGCAAATTCAAAAAGCTTGCAAGGAGGACAGAATAGTTCGCAATTCTGAATTGTAGAGTGGAGGACGTATAAACCTTGCGACCCAAGACGTCGAGGCGTTTAAGGTCCTTGTCTTGCGGGGTGGGTCGATAGTGTGGCTGTTTCATCCTTTGTGCAATTGCACCCATAACAAGAGAGTTCGGATGTGGATGACAAAATAAAAAGTCAGCATCCTTAGTGGGAACATAGTATTTACATTCAGCCTTTTTGGAAGTTGGTAAAAGAGAGGCTGGAGTCTGCCAGAGTGAGTGTCAGCTGGTTCCAGGAGTGCATCATTTATGGGGAGTGCGATCCTTGAGGGCACAGAGGGTTGGAGGATTTTGAGGAGTCTGTGTTATGTCTCTTGAACCTCTTCTAAGGGGATGTCTTGGCTGAGTGCCACCCTCTTGAAAAGTTCTTGAAATTGTTTACAGTCATCCACGTTCTGTGGAGGCGGAGGGAAGAGGGCTCCGTCTGGAGTTGATAGCGAGTTAGGGGTCGGTGAGTCAGGATATGGTCGTAGCTCATGTTCTCGGGGGGGGGGGGGGGGGGGGCGTCGGAAAGTAGACGGGGCTGGGGATCAAGGCACGGAAGGAGGGAGGGGTTTGGGGGAGGGGGCTGGGGGGGGAGTGGCAATAGGGGGTGGCCAAGGGTACCACTGAGGCCAAGGCATAGGTAGGAGAACCGGGGCGCCACCCGGGGGGGGGGGGCGAAGTAGGGAAACTGAGGCCTGTGGTTGTGAGCTGTGACCTGAGGTGGAAAAGGTTCCGGTGGAGAAGGAGAGGCAGGTGGGGAGAACTCCACCTGCTGCTGTATATCAGGTTCGCTGTCAGTAAAGGTAGCCAGGTCAGGTGGGGAGAGCGGCTGTTCAAAAACTGAGCCCTGTGTATCCAGGAGCGGGGAATTAGGCTCAGATGCCACTGAGAGGTCACATTGACTGAGAAACTGTTGCTCCTGCTCCCTGGGCTGCGCTGAGCATGATCTGCGCTCAGGCGCATTACTGAGTCTGAGTTTTTCCGGTGCCGCGGGTCGCTTGGAGGTGCCCTGCAGGGGGTCCGCTGCCGGTACTGGAGCAGCAGGCAGGCTCAGTGCCGACGTTCTTTTTCGGTGCCAAGCGGACCGGTGCTGAGGAGACCTTTCCGGTACGGGAGATCGGGTCCTTGCCTCTGTGCTCCGCGGGAGCTGTGGCTGAGGCGTTGTGACAGCCTGAGGCCCCTGCCTTCTGCGCTGTCAATACAGAGGGTAAGGATCTCGCAGGAGACCCTTTACCCTTGGTTAAAGTCTCTCCTCTGAGACTGTTGCGCTTCTTGCCTCTGCTTCTGAGAGGGTGAAGCCATTTCTGACATGGGATATTGGTGTGGGCACAAACCTTGCAGGAAGCTACAAAGGTTTCTCTCATGGGGCACATTCAGGGCCAGCAGAAGAAATGGGACATTAATTGTTAGATTTTAAATCACCCTAAACATCCTGTCAAAGTAGCATCATGGCACAGTTGAAGAACTGCTACTCACAGGTCCGGAGGGAACACAGAGGCATGTGATCCCCTCCTGGGTGTTGTGCATTTCTTTGTTGATGATAGCCAACTCGTTGGGCACAATTCCAGACACAGAGGCAGAGTGGATGAGTATAGACAGGTCCTAGCAGCCAGTTGTATTAAGGAAGTTATGGGACTTGAAAACGTGAGCTTGTTCTGGACTGGGGTCTCATGGGTCAGAGCCGTATCTTCAGGACAGCTGTTGGCATTACCATTCTTGACTCCAAGGCTGTAGGTAAAAGGTAAAGTTGAACTGAGAGAAGAATAGGGCCCACTGGAGCAGTTGTTAGTTTATGGCCTTGGCCCTACACAGGTACTCCTGGTTCTTATAGTTGATAAGCATTTGGACCAGATGGCAGGTCCCTTCAAAGTGGTATCTCCACTCTCCAGTGGTGGTCTTAATTGCCAAGTGTTCCTTTACAAGATCTTGTAGTTTTGCTCAGCAGGGATGAGCTTCCTTGAGTAGTAGGTGATAGGGTGCAGTATTTGCCCAGATTCATGCCTCTGGGAGAGGACTGCCACAAACACTATACTAGAGGCTTTGGCTTCCACAATGAAAGCTTGCATCATGTCTGGGTAGACTAATACTGGAGCAGTAGTGAAGACAGGCTTCAACTGCCTGAATGTGCACTCAGCCTCAGGCAACCAATGGAACTGGGCATTTTTCCCCAGAATAGGGCAGTGAGGGACTCAGCTTGGTTTTGAAGCGTTGGAAATGAACCCCCAGCAGAAATTCGTGAAGCCTGAAACATGTTGTAGGTCAAACACATTGCACAGGACTCCACAGTCGTGAATGGCATAGACCTTGCATGGATCCATCTTGATTCCTTCCAGGTCCATGATGAACTCCAGAAACTCTGTGAAGGTCCGATCAAATGCGCACTTCTCAAGTTTAGCATAGAGACCATGTTGCCATAGTTTCTACAGGACTGTGTGGATGTAAGTGCTGTGTTGGTCCAAATTGACTGACAAGATCAATATGTCATCTAAGTACACCCCCACAAAACTGGTCCAGTAGGTCTCGTAGCACATCGTTAATGAAGGGCTGGAATGTCGCTGGGGCATTAAATCAGTCTGAAAGTGGCCATAGCAGGTTCAAAAGGCAGTCTTCCATTCATCCCCTCTCTAAAATAAGCTCCCCAGAGATCCAGTTTAGTGAATACACAAGGAGCACCCC
The DNA here is from genome assembly GCF_002925995.2 of Terrapene triunguis. Classification (NCBI taxonomy): domain Eukaryota; kingdom Metazoa; phylum Chordata; order Testudines; family Emydidae; genus Terrapene; species Terrapene triunguis. The sequence continues at coordinate 10,561,039 of NW_020664598.1, forward strand.
TGTGATCCAGCAATCAGGAAACTGGGCACCAGGTAACAGTTCCAGATTATCTGACGGCGTGCTCAGTAATTGAAGCAAAGGCCACCATCTTTTTACGAAAAGGATGGAGGTGCCAGCCAGTGAAGTCAACTTGCAGACAACCACCCAGGCCAGGTTCTCAGAGATATTCTTGCAATGCTGCTAGTTCAAGATCTGACATTGTATACATCTGTCCAAATGGCATTTTCACTCCTGGCTGAAATTCTATGGACAGTTGTAGTCCCAATGTGGGGGGAGGGTTTCCACATTCTTCTTCTCAAAAATGTCAGTATTCTCATAGTAGTTGGGAGGAAGTTCCAGAGTACCCCCAATGGGTGTTTCAATGCGGCAACTAAATCTCTTTGAGACCTTCAATGTGTACTGGTCCCTTGCCATGCTGGTGGCAGAATTCCTATGGGACAGCGACCTTTTGCTCTCACCAGCATAGAAAATTTCAGCCCAAATGATTAAAGTTTAGCAAAGTTATAAGCAACTGAAAACAGGGCGTTAAAATGGGAAATATGAGGCAACCTTATCATATGCAGTGCTACCAGACCCAAACATAATTAAGATCACACATTGGATATAGGTGACAAGAGTTTAGTCAAGTAATGCTTGTTTTAGAATACCAACGCTCTTCTTCTCCTAGCCCCTTCCCTTAAACCAAAAAAGGATTTTTATATATATATAAAAATAAAAGGACTGTGTATAGCAGTTCAGCAATTTGGCGGTGTCTGGAGTCCACTCCTCTGTCCTCCCAGACATCATGCAGAACACTGCTAGCCACAATAATATGGACAGCATTGATGACACTGGTATCCACACAGTTTTGAATGCAGCACTGTGATAGAGTGTCCGCCCCAACCTGGCATGTAAGGGATTAAAAGAGGCCTAAGGAGGCTGCGCAGGAAGCAGCCAATAGGAGAGTGGCTGCAAAGAATAGCCAATCAGAGCCTAGCAGGCTCACATAAAAAGGGGCTGAGGTCCAGAGGTAGTTAGTGGCTGCTGGGAGCTCGAGGAGAGGACTGTGTCACTAATAGGCTGCAACCCTGCAGTACCTTGGACAGAGCAGTGCAGGCAGGGACCTGGGGAGTACAGAAAGAGCTCCAGACAGGTTGCTGAGACTGAGTAGGGTGCTGTGGCCACAGGGAAGCAGCCAAGGGAAATGCAGCGGTAGTCAAGGCAAAGGAATACAGTAGGTGAATGCGGTTCACTGGGTCAGGACCCGGAGTAGTGGGTGGGCCTGAGTCCTCCCCCTCACCACTGGGGAAGTGGTTGGACAGTTGGACACAGATTCCCCCTTCTGAGGGGGAGAGGGAGGGTAACTTGGCTGGTGACATGGCCAAAAAGCTGAGTCGCAAAGAGGACACTGCGTTTCTGGGAGCTGAGAGAGGAGCTGTAGGCAGGAGCAGAGACAGAGTGCTGGTGTGCAGACCGTGGAGGTGGGCATCGGCCTCAAGCTAATCCCCAGCATGACCAGGAGGAGGTGCCAGTATGACAATGAAGGACTGCACCCCATGACAAGCACCAACAGAATTTCAATCTGCCAAATGCACATGCCACCACTAGCCTACAGCTACTGAGTGTAGTTGAACCTTCCTTTGCCAGGTCCTCTGAAATCAGGGTACAGTTTCATAAGCCATGGCTAAAGGGGTAAAGAAGGGTCCACTCAAATAGTAGGAACAGTGACTCCATTTATAACAATGGCATTTGGTGCTAATAATGTCCTAGCTTATCCATGAAGGTAAAATCCCGATCTCTAGGATACCCTTAAATCATGCACCAGTGCATCCCACATTAGTGTCCATGAATCTGTCTCAGTAGTCGACCAGGGCCTGCATAACAATGGAGTAGTACCTGTTACAGTTTATGTACTCACATGCTCCTTGCAGAGGACAAACTATGGGCATGAGTGCCATAACCCGGCCCAGCTTGGAAAGTTCATTCTCGCAAAGCCAGCAACTATTTTCCAGGAACATTTTTAATACCCCTCATCTTTGAGTAAATCATAGTCTTGATTGCTCCACAAACCTCCACCACAATTGACTTGCCAACTCCAAACTGGCTAGCAACAGGCCTGTATCAGCGTGGAGTAGCCAACTTCCAGACTATTATAGCAGTTTTGCTTCTGGACCGGCATGACCTCCCTCATGCATGTGTCCTGGCACTGGAGGGTCAGGGCAAAGCTGATCACAAACCTCCAGGAATATCTGAAGGGGAAGATCATATTTGGATACAGACTGGCTAACCTAGTGAGGAGGGCTTTAAACTAGGTTCAAAGAGGGCAGGTGACCAAAACCCACAGGTAAGTCAAAAAAATAGAGACCTGGGAGAAGAGTCAGAATTTGGGGAGAGCATGGGCTGTTATAGCAGGGATAAAGGAGAGACAAGATAGAACTGGAGGGAGGAGGGGGGAAATCAAATCAGTATCTTAGGGTACGTCTACACTACCTGCTGGATCGGCGGGTAGTGATCGATCTATCGGGTCTCAATTTATCGTGTCTAGTGTAGATGCGATAAATCGATCCCCGATCACTCTGCCGTCGAGTCTTGTACTCCACCGCGGCGAGAGGCAAAAGCGGAGTCCACGGGGGAGTGGCGGCAGTCGACCCTGCGCCGTGAGGACACGAGGTAAGTCCACCTAAGATACGTCGACTTCACCTACACTATTCTCATAGCTGAAGTTGCGTATCTTAGGTCGATCCCCTCCAGTGTAGACCAGGCCTCAGATGTCTGTACACTAATGCGAAAAGTATGGGGAATAAGCAGGAAGAACTCAAAATGCTAATAAATAAACACAACTATGACATAGTTAGTGTCAAGGTTCCTTCCCCACTCTGAACTCTAGGGTACAGATATGGGGACCCGCATGAAGCTTATTTCTAAGCTTATTTCTACCAGCTTAGGTTAAAAACTCCCCAAGGCACAATTTCTCTCTTATACCTTGGATTAAGTAACTCTGCCACCACCAAGTGATTTAAACAAATATTTAGGTAAAAGAATTGCCTCTGTAAAATTGGGATGGTAAGTACTTTACAAAATAACAAAAGACTCAAGAACACAGAAGATCTCCCCTCTAGGCAAAACCTTAAAGTTACAAAACCAGGCATAAACCTTCCTCTTACAAAAAGAGAAACACAAGCCAAATTAAAAGTAAACTAACACATTTCCTTGCTAAATACTTACTAACTTTATAGGAGCTGGATTGCTTGCTTCCTTGAACTGTGTCCGGCAAACACACAGAACAGACAGACAAAAGCCTGTTCCCCCCCGCCCCCAAATTTGAAAGTATCTTGTCCCTTTATTGGTCCTTTTGGTCAGGTGTCAGCTAGGTTACCTGAGCTTCTTAATCCTTTACAGGTAAAAGAGGAATTAACCCCTTACAGGGTAAAGAGGGATTTTATGCTACCCTTAGCTGTATGTTTATGACAGTTGGCATCACAGATTGACTTGGGGGGATAATACACATAACTGGAATATTGGTATAGAAGGGTACAGCTTGCTCAGGAAGGACAAGCAGGGAAAAAAGGGAGGTGGTGTTGCCTTATATATTAAAAATGTATACACTTGGACCGAGGTTGAGATGGAAATAGGAGACAGACTTATTGAAAGTCTCTGGGTAAGGATAAAAGGGGTAAAAAACCAAGGCTGATGTCATGGTAGTGGTCTGCTACAGATCACCTGATCAGGAAGAAGAGGTGGATAAGGCTTTTTTTAAACAACTAACAAAATCATCCAAAGCACAGGACTTGGTAGTGATGGGGGACTTCAAACTACCCAGACATCTGTTGTGAAAATAACACAGCAAGGCACAGATATCCAACAAGTTCTTGGAATGTATTGGAAACCATTTTTTATTTCAGAAAGTGGAGAAAGCTACTAGGGGAGAGGCTGTTCTAGACTAGATTTTGACAAATAGGGAAGAACTGGGTGAGAATATGAAAGTGGAAGGTAGCTTGGGTAAAAGTGATCATGAAATGATACAGTTCATGATTCTAAGGAACGGTAGAATGGAGAACAGCAAAATAAAGAAAATGAATTTTAAGAAGGCAGACTTTAGCAAACTCGGAATTGGTAGGTAAGATTCTACGGGACGCAAAGTCTAAGGGAAAAACAATTGAAGACAGTTGGCAGTTTTTCAGAGACATTAAGGGCACAAGAGCAAATTATCCCACTGCGTAAGAAAAATAGGAAGTATGGCAAGAGACTACCCTGGCTTAACCAGGAGATCTTCAATGATCTAAAAATTAAAAAGAGTCCTCCAGAAAGTAGAAACTAGGTCAAATTACAAAGGATGAATATAAAGAAGTAACACAAGTATGTAGGGACAAAATTAGAAAGGCCAAGGCACAAAACGAGATCAAACTAACTAGAGACATAAAGGGTAACAAGAAAACATTCTACAAATACATTAGAAGAGGAAGACCAAGGACAGGTTAGGCCTATTACTCAATGGGGGAGGGGGGAGAGAAATAGCAGAAAATGTGGAAATGGCAGAGGTGCTTAATGACTTCTTTGTTTCAGTTTTCACCAAGAAGGTTGGTGGTCATTGGATGTCTAATATAGTGAATGCCAGTGAAAATTACATTGGATCAGAGGCTAAAATAGGAAAAGAACAAGTTAAAAATTACTTAGACAATTTAGAGGTCTTCTAGTCACCAGGACCTGATGAAATGCATCCTAGAACAGTGGTTCTCAACCAGGGGTCCAGGGCCCACTGTGGGGGCCCCCCCAAGCAGGTTTCAGGGGGTCCGCCAAGCAGGATCGGCATCAGACTTGCCGTGGCCCAGGGCAGAAAGACAAAGCCCCACCACATGGGGCTGAAGCCTGGGCTTCCAAGCCCCGCCACCCAGGGCTGAAGCCAAAGTCTGAGCAACTTAGCTTCACGGGGCCCCCTGTGGCATGGGGTCAGAGACAATTGCCCCGAATTGCCTAGAATACTCAAGGAGCTGACTGAGATGTCTGAGCCATTAGCAATTATCTTTGAAAAGTCATGGAAGACGGGAGAGATTCCAGAAAACTGGAAAGGGCAAATATAGTGCCAATCTATAAAAAGGGAAATAAGGACAACCTGGGGAATTACAGACCAGTCAGCTTAACTTCTGTACCCGGAAAGATAATGGAGCAAATAATTAAGCAATCAATTTGCAAACATCTAGAAGATAATAAGATGATAAGTAGCAGTCAGCATGGATTTGTCAAGAACAAATCATGCCAAACCAACCCGATAGCTTTCTTTGACTGGGTAACAAGCCTTGTGGATAGGGGGCAAGTAGTAGACGTGGTATATCTTGACTTTAGTAATGCTTTTGGTACCATCTCACATGACCTTCTCATAAACAAACTAGGGAAATGCAACCTAGATGGAGCTACTGTAAGGTGGGTACAAAACTGGTTGGAAAACCGTACCCAGAGAGTAGTAATCAGTGGTTCACAGTCATTCTGGAAGAGAGGTCCCGCAGGGATCAGTTCTGGGTCTGGTACTGTTCAATATCTTCGTCGGTGATTTAGATAATGGTATAGTGAGTACACTTATAAAAAGTTTGCAAACAATACCAAACTGGGAGGGGTTGCAAGTGCTTTGGAGGATAGGATTAAAATTCAAAGTGACCTGGACAAACTGTAGAAATGGTCTGAAGTAAATAGGATGAAATTCAACGTACTCCATTTAGGAAGAAACAGTCATTTGCACACATACAAAATGGGAAATGACCCGCCTAGGAAGGAGTACCGCGGAAAGGGATCTGAGGGTCATAGTGGACCATAAGCTAAATACGAGTCAACAGTGCAACACTGTTGCAAAAAAAGCAAACATCATTCTGGGATGTATTAGCAGGAGTGTTGTAAGTAAAACACGAGAAGTGGTTCTTACACTCTACTCCGCCTGGATTAGGCCTCAACTGGAGTATTGTGTCCAGTTCTGGGCACCACATTTCAGGAAAGATGAGGACAAATTGGAGAAAGTCCAGAGAAGAGCAACAAATAATGATTAACGGTCTAGAAAACATGACCTATGAGGGAAGATTGAAATAATTGGGTTTATTTAGTCTGGAAAAGAGAAGACTGCGAAGGGACATGATAACAGTTTTCAAGTACATAAAAGGTTATTACAAGGAGGAGGGTGAAAAATTGTTCTTCTTAGCCTCTGAGGATAGGACAAGAAGCAATGGGCTTAAATTGCAGCAAGGGAGGTTTAGTTTGGACATTAGGAAAAACTTCCTGACTGTTAGGGTGGAATACATTGCCTAGGGAGGTTGTGGAATCTCCATCATTGTAGATTTTTAAGAGCAGGTTAGACAAACATTTGTCAGAATGGTCTAGATCAGTGGTCCCCAACCTTTCAGTGTGGCGGGCGCCCACTGAGGAGCGCAGCCGCTGGACAAGCAGCCGCCGAAATGCCGCCGAGAAGCGGCGACGCCAAAATGCCGCTGCTTCTCGGGGGCAACGCCTCTTGATGACGCTGCTTCTCGGCGGCGACGCTTCTTGGCGTTCCTGCTTCTCAGCAGGATTTCGGTGGCTGCTTGTCCGGCGGCCACGCTCCTCAGCAGAGGGGCGCTCCCTTGTCAGTAGGCGGGTGCACACAGATGCCCCAGCGGGTGCCATGGCGCCCGCGGGCACCGCGTTGTGGACCAATGGTCTAGATAATACCTAGTCCTGCCATGAGTGCAGGGGACTGGACTAGATGACCTCTTGAGGTCCCTTCCAGTCCTATGATTCATGCAAAAGTTCTGGAGCCACTGCAGATCATCCCAGGTCCACATGACTATGTGATCACACCAGTCTGTGATCATGACTCTGCTCAGGAGCTGCTGGTCTATATTTGGGGAAATGTGTGGTTATGGCAACAGGCATGAGCTGCATCTGCTGGGTCATGGCTGGCATATCAACATCCCCCCCCTCCAAGAGGTGCATTCAGTAGGTCAAATACAGCTGCCGAATTGTCCACCAGCATCTCATAGATGGTATGCCCGATTCCCGATATAGGAGTGAGAGTGAGCTGGAGAAGTTTTTCCACTGAGTCGGGATCGATGACTCCAGCTGCTGGCAATACGTGTATCCGACCAGGCTTGGTTGCGTGTGTTGGAGGGCTCAAAACCAGTCAAACCACTTCTGGTCAAGTCTCGTGGGATGGACAGACAAGTTCTCCCACAATCCACTATGAACCAAGCCCTAAGGCAGTTACAGCAGCGAGGATGCTAGGAACCCTGGGATACATCAGCACAATTGTGAGGCCCATGTTTACAATGCAGTGTGAATGCTCAAGTGTGGGCTTGGAAACTCCGGGTCTGCAGCGTGGGTCCCACAGACCAGGTTTACTATGAAGTGTAGACATAGCCTTAGAAATGGGGCCAGAGTGTCCCTTTAAAAGGAAGGGTCTTGGTAGCTGGGAATCCAGGTCTGCTCAGAGGGCTGTGATCTGAACTTCTACTTTCTAGGTCACAACAGTGCCCTCTCCCAGCACCTGCCTGAATCAGGAAGTTTAGAAAGGAACAGGAAATTACAACAATCTAAACTAAATTAAAAACCAACAGCAACAATACACAATTGAAGTTTTAGGTATTAGACTATTTTTCTAAGTTTCGGAGTCTTTGAACCATAAAATCATTGCAATTGCAATTCTTTTAAAAATTAAAGTAATTTACGCTACACAGGTTTTTGTGTTTTTTTCCTAAGGCAGTGTAATAGATTTTCAATACTCTGAAGCAATTCCAATACTAAACTGGAATGAAGCACAAACAACAATCATAATGGCATCTACTAATTAATAAGTACCGGTATGTCAGCTTTTCCCATTATAAACCTTACTTTATCTGGGGATTCAATTTTACTATAAACGTTTGCCCATGATAAAACACTTGATAAAATGATAAAACATTTAAAAAGGTTTTAAACTTTATATGTTTTTTAAGAAAATCCACTATAGCTTTGGTATTTGTTACATGGCTCATTTTTTTTAAAAAAGTCCATTACCCACACCTTTGCACTTCATAAAAATAATTTTGTACATTTTTAGAATTTTAGAAGTAATTAGTCCAACCCTTTTAATATAAATGTATTTTAAAACTGGCACTATTTCTGATCAGCAACTTTTCCCCTAACATTTTAAATGCCAAAATTCAGGTTAGCATCTGTTCTGTACTATGAACTGACAGATACAAAGCAGTTTTGTGGTAGTTTCCAAGATTCATTTAAACAATATTTCTCTTTCATTGAATTGCAATACATTGTAAATGTTCCAAAGTAACTGAAAACAGACTTACCTTACAATTTTTCATGTAACAGTGAAAGTTTAAAGAGTACCTATATAAATGGAAGGTTTACTGAGTATATTGCCTCTGCAGATCCACACTCTTAAGAGATGGACAACTCTGAGCTACAAGTTCCACAGCAGTCCAGAATGCAGATACTTTGAGCCCACCTGAATGCCACCAAGTGGATCCAAACATTCAGTGCAAGGCTGTATAAAGCTCTGCAACCACAACTGCCTCATTTTCTCTCTTACCTAAAATACAATCATCTAAGCCTTCAAATGTGGGTGTGGCTTTACAATGGCAGCACACAAAGTAAGAGAAATTGAGTCATTCCTTCTCAAAAGAAAGCCTGATCCACTGACCCATACTCATGGTCAATTTCAGACTCATGCTGAATAAGCTGCATAAGCAACTGCAAAGATGATGGTTCATGGGGCTCACACAGATCCTCTCCAGAACTGCATGTTTACCAAAAGCACTGGATCAGAGGGCTTGAAGTGGCTGCTTCAGGTTCTTATTGCTAATTCTAAGAGCTGTGCAACAGTGCCACTTAGTGGCTAGTTTTACACAGGGAAGCCAGGGCCCCACCCAGGCACAGCAGCCCTGCTGCTGATCTACTCACTCTGCTCCTCCCTAAACTCAGAGATTTATAGGACCACAACCATCACAAACTCCAAGGGTCAGACCATGGGGCTGCAGCTTATCTACAGCTTTTAGAAGCCTGGAAACTTCATGATGGCATTCTAGAGAGACTGAACCTTAATGTAACTGGCACTCAGGTCCATCTCCAAACTGGTCTGAAGGAATAATGATCTTCAGAACTGCTGATACCAGTGGATCTATGGATTTTTTAGAGTAGTACACCAAGAAAAATTACGTTCTCCAAATCCTCAAGTACACAGAAAGGTGTCAATTTCACTGGCAATGCATCATTGTGTATATTTGCTTATCATGGAATCATTCAGGTTCATGTGCTTCACAACTAGACTAGGCATGCTGGGCTCTGTTACTTGGTTCTTATCCCGAAAGTCATCTATTACAAGAAACTGAATATATTTGTTAGTTCCAGGGCCTCCTCAACCATTTCTTAGTTGCAAGGACGACGGTTCCTTGAAACTTGGCAATTTTCTGTAGAACCCTACAAAGGTAGGGTGACTGAAGAGAGGAAGACAAAACAGTTCAAAGTTCCAGGGAATTGCAAACATTTATTCTGCTCGACCCAAGTTCCTTGAACCTGCTGAAGAATTCTGTACCTTTCCATAGGCTTGGCAAGTCGGTCAATTGACTGCCTATTATGGTCAAATACTGTCACATATTCCAGCAAGATTGCCCTGACATTGATGCAATCAAAAACCACCTAAATGCCATCTTTTAGCAAGCCTACTTAAATATCGCCATCACTCCCTTTTCTACATGCTAATGCTCCCTATTGGGAAAAAAGGGGAAGTTGGGCATCTTGACTGGCTGCAGTCTTCCAGAACAAACACTGTATGTATATCTTTATTTTTATACCAAGCCATGTACATGGTTGTTTACAAAGCATATTAAAGTTAAAAGACATGGTCCCTGCCCTGAAGAGTTTACAATCTAAACTGACCAGATATACAGAAATTAACTCCAAAAGGGAGTGGGGGTGGGAGAAGAGGGTTTACAGTCATTAAACCTCCTTCCACAACACAAAGAGAAAACGTACACAGCCATTAAGCCTTTTCCTGAAACAAAATCATCTTAACTATTAATGCCCAACACTTCTCCCATCCTCAACAAAGCAAACAATTCACATTAAATGTCCATGTAAATAAGCCCTCACTCCTCCCCCTCTCAACAAATATCCCCTTCATAAACCATGTGTCCACCTCCTGCATATATCCCCAACCAAACCTTGCAGATAATATGAAAAGTTCTATACTAATAATGGGGCTGACATCACATTTAAATCCCTCCCTTCCTGCTCTCTTCCTCCTCCTGCTGAAGTTTGAGCCCATTGCATTTGCTGCATGGAGGAGGAGGGGCTGCCTATCCCCTCTCCCTCTATGGGATGTGGAGTCTCTAATCATCCTGGGACAGATGGAGCAGTATGCCTGAAAACATTTTTATTGTCTGGAATCTTCTGGAGCAGCAGCAGTTACAAATAGAACTGAATGGCTACTGGTTGATTAAAATACAAGAGATATTTCATAATCTAGAGAGCATTCCAGAAAGTAGTGAAACATTAAAAACAATGACAAATTAGGCAGCCTTGGAAAGTAAAAAATCATTTATATGGACATTTTTTACTAGACGTGAACATGGAAGAACTGTTATAGCTAAAGTACAAGTTCTGTTCTTTTGAGTATGTGACATTAGATAGAATGGAACAAAACTTGCTGCATTCTTGTAATGTGTCCAGTTTCTGTCAAAATAAGATTATTGCATTCAAACAGCAAGAAAGGGAAAACTGGTCTGCATCAAAATTTGTCTTCTTCTGTGCACAACTCAATCTTTTGCAGCAGCATCTTGAAGCATGAAGTCTGCTGATGAAGACGGTGATGTGAGTGACAATGATAGTGACCCTAATTCCATTTCTTCAATCTTCTGATAAGACTTTTGTTGCTTCATCTAGTTCAGCACTGAAAACTTCTACTTCTGGAAAGTCTTCAGACGTTCATCAAATCGGTGTTAAGAGGTTTTTCTGGTAATGGGACATTCTGTCCAAAGACAAACTTGACAGTATGTTTGCTAGAGGTATTTACACCAGCATTACACCATTTCATATACTTGAAAATCCTTATATGCTAGATTTTTTTCATAAATTGTATCCAGTGTGGAAAATACCAAGTAGGAAACGGCTTGCGAGAAGTCTTCTGAATGCTGAAGCGATCAATGTGAAAAGGAGTTGGTGTTCTTATTGTGCAAGCTCCTCATGTGTGTCTAGTGCAGAGGTGGGCAAACTATGGGCCGCGGGCCACATCCTGCCTGGCCCCTGAGCTCCTGGCCCGGGAGGCTAGCCCCCAGCCCCTCCCCCGCCGTTCCCCCTTCCCCACAGCCTCAGCTCACTACACCGCTGGCGCAATGCTCTGGGCAGCGGGGCTGCAAGCTCCTGGGGCAGCGCAGCTGCAGAGCCCGACCTGACCCTGTGCTGCGCGGTGCTCTGTGCTGTGCAGTGGCGTGGCTGGCTCCAGCCGGGCGGCGCGGCTGTAGCGCCGCCAGCCACCGGTGCTCCAGGCAGCGCGGTACGGGGGCAGGGAGCGGGGGGGGTTGGATAGAGAGCAGGGGAGTTTACGGTGGTGGTCAGGGGGCGTGAGTGTGGATAGGGGTCGGGGCAGTCAGAGGGAGGGGAACAGGTCGAATGGGGGCAGGTGTCCCCAGGGGGCAGTCAGGAAGGGGGGGGGGGTTGGATGGGGAGTGGGGGGCAGTCAGGAGCAGGGGTTCCAGGGGCAATCAGGGGACAGGGAAAAGGGGTGGTTGGATAGGGCAGGGATCCCGGGGGGGGGCGCATCAGGAATGAGAGGAGGGGTTGCACGGGGCAGCAGGGGGCAGGGGTTCTGGGGGCTGTCAGGGGAGGCACAGGCTCCCCTAACCGGCCCTCCATACAATTTCTGAGACCTGATGTGGCCCTCGGGCCAAAAAAAGTTTGCCCGCCCCTGGTCTAGTGTCTGATGGATGGAGCAATATTCAAAATGAGGGTGTCATCAGCTTCATGGTAACAGCTCCACAACTAGAGAGTTTTACTCCTTCCAATGTGCAACTGAGCATCACCACATAGCCCAATATATTGCTGACTAGTTTAAAAATATAATCAATGAATTGGGTCCACAAAAAGTTATTTCTGTTGTGGCAGAAATGCAGCTAACATGAAAGCAGCTTGGGCTTTTTGTTGATGAATGAGAATCCACACCTTCTGCATTATGGATGTGCAGTCCACTAGTGAGAAGCTGCATTACATGATGTTGAAGATCTGACAACTTTCTCATCTCATGTCAAAAATTAAAAGCATTGTCAAGTTTTACAAAAAGCAAACAAGTACCAGCAGCCATTTTTTCCAGTATAAATTTAGTACAGCACTCAGTTTCATCCACATTGAGTAAGCCTTGTTGTACTCGATGGGTATCTTCTTTTATAAATGTCTCAAAAATCTTAAAATATGCAAGAAGGCTCTTCACTCAGTTGCTGCTGAAGAAGGGATGGCTGGGTGTGCCCCCCGGTAATCCAAACTGAAATTCTTGACTATGCCTGAAGGATGCAGAATTTAAAATTAAATTTAATTGCTTGAATCTGTAGCTCAGTTCATTCAGAAAATGAAAAATGATGGTTCTATTCTGTCTGATGCCAAGAACAAGTTCCTGGACATTAAAAAAAAACACATTTGTGAGATACTGAACACAGTCCATTTACAGAAGCTGAAGAGGGGGGGAAAAAACCCAAAATAATATCACAGCACAATCAAATTACCTTTCTGATGATGAATTTGATCCAATTTGTGACCTCAGAGTGGCTGTTGTAAATTTTAAAGGATATACAAACAAACAAAAATACAATTCTGATGGAGGTAGCAACTTATAAAGCAAGCAGCAGACTGTTCAGTCGTAAAACAATGTGAAGTGCAATCCCAGCAGATGAATCAAAACAACTTGCTGCTTCCTCATAGAAAGGGTCATGTCCTCCTAGATCTCTAGCTACAGTGGCAGAAATTCTTTTAACACTTCCGTGTACTACAGCATATGTGGAACAAAACTGGTCGATTTGGGGAATCATCCATTTCAAAACCAGAAATATACTGAAGACCTCCACTGCTGGGAATCTGGTAACTGTGTATCACCATTTAAGAAAATTGCAGATGAGTTGATTCGATATTCAGCAGATGAAGAGGAAGGAGATACTGATGGATTTGATGACAACAAAGTTACAGATGAAGCACTGAAGCTGATAAAGGAGATATGAAAAGCAAGACATTTGACAAGCTGGTCTGATGCCTATCTGACAGACGTGCATTTAAAAATGACTTTTTTAAAAATAAAATTGCTATGTGTTTATTTCTGTTTAATTTTATTTTTCCTTTTATAACTGTTTGGTTTTGAACAACACTCACATTTAAATGTTAGATTAACATTGCTAAAAATAAGAAAATTATTTAATTTTTTTAGAACCTTATTTCATTATGTATTGCATTTTTCTGAGTTAAAGTAACTTAGTTAAGTAACTTTTTTTTTAAGTTAGGCATAAGTGTCTAAGGCTAAACCTAGTGGAGACCATAAAGTCTTACTCTTTTTTGTTACTGTTTTCATAAATTAGTGCTTTAAAATATTTGATCATTTTTGACATTGTTTGACCAATCATTTTTGAATCAGTCAAATGCCCAGCCCTATCTTTCTATGTCTCTTGGAAGCTCATGGGTCCACTTGGGTTCTGTGCCATATTTGGTCAGCATTGTCATACTTTGGAATTCAACTGGATTCTACTCAGCCAATCCATCACTGGAGTTTCTTTTCTCATTATGTGACTGCCTCACAGACTGGAAATAGATTTTGTTTTACTCAAGACTAGCAGATCTATATTCTTGATCATGTCCTACCCTTCAGGTATCCCCCATGACAATTTACTTATGCCTGTCATGGCGTTGTTCAATTGCCCTCCCAAATAAAATTTTGGACTCTCAAGGTAAAGTAAATAGTGCCAACCTGGTCACTTTGGTCTGTGAGCTAGTGTCCATAATTGACATCTTCCACTCCAGAACATCCAAGGTGCAGGTTTTCGATGATTGACCAACACTTTTTGGTATGAGTTTTTGTTTCCCAGTTCTGCTTTCCACTATGACAACATGAACAGCTCATGACTCTACTCTGAGACTTCCTGACATCAACCATGCAGCCAGCTCCATAATACTACAGTATATTTCTTCCTGTAGCAAATATGGGAACCTGATTTTGCAGCTTGGTTATTTTCTACTGGATGAGGAATACTTTAACCATTCTGATGCTAAATATTGCTTCCAGCTAAAAGCTCCTATCGCTTGTTAGCTACCTGTGAGTTTCCAAGAAGGAATAGACTTCTGTGATCCCCGGTCTTTGAAAGGTGGAATGGTTAGTCCTTTGGAAGACTGCTTCTTCTGCAGGGACCTCCTAGCTGACATATATAAGGCCATGGAGCAGAACTAATTCTAATCACATTGCACATCACCTCACAGGATGAGAGACTTAACGAAGGAACAGCAGTGCCTTAACTAGCTTGAATTACTTGCCCTTAGCTTCCAGAGACTTAAAGAGCTTTTGCAACTAGTGGACTGCTATTCTCAATGCATACACATTGTAATTTGAAGCCTGTTAACAACAAACTCAAGGACTTGAAGTCTCCCTTCAGAGAAACTTCAGTTTTTCTATTCAGTAGGTCCTCCCAGGCTGCTGCTTCTACTAGAGTTGCTGCTGTTGTAGTAGCGCCAGAGATGGCAGCATCCACTCTTGGGTTCTCTGCATTAGATAGCCTCAGTCCTCCCGAGGGCTCTCTGTCTGCAACAGATCACTTGGTGCCCATTATTTTATGTTAGAGTGAACATGTACAGGGCACTGCAACAAATACAGTGACAGGTCCCCAGTAACGGACTCTGCTGATATCTTCCCTCCTCCAGTTGCAGTATCTATACCATCCTGGCTATGTGGAGTGGAAAGCTAGAATCTGCCTCTCTCCTGCAACTGCAGGTTGAGAACATCCCATTAGCCGGTATGAGGGGCTTCTCACAAGGATCCATACCACTGTAGCTACAGGCCATATGAGAGCTGCTGGAGCTGAAATGGTTCCTTCCCTTCTCTGACTAGGTTTTCTTCTAGAATTGGAGTCAGCAACACAGAGAAGCTGCTGCCACTGGAACAGTTCCTTTGAACTCCCTATAGTGGGGACAGGAAGATAGCTGTTCATGTTGGAAAATCCAGCTAATGCTGGTGCCTGTGCACACTCCTGTGTGCCTAAACAGACTCCTGGAGACTTCCCAAGTAGCTAGGGATTTTGACTGCTCCATTCTCTTTCTCCCTAGACTCTGATGGAGGTGGAACTGGGAGGATCTAGTGCAGGGGTAGGCAACCTATGGCAGGCGTGCCAAAGGCGGCACGCGAGCTGATTTTCAGTGGCACTCAGACTGCCCGGGTCCTGGCAACCAGTCCGGGGGGGCTCTGCATTTTAATTTAATTTTAAATGAAGCTTCTTAAACATTTTAAAAACCTTATTTACTTTACATACAACAATAGTCTAGTTATATATTATAGACTTTTAGACCTTCTAAAAATGTTAAAATGTATTACTAGCACGCAAAACCTTAAATCAGAGTGAATAAATGAAGACTCGGCACACCCCTTCTGAAAGGTTGCCGACCCCTGATCTAGTGTATTGCTGTTTCTGGGAATCAGCCCTCCTTCTCCCTCTTCCCTGGAATAGAGATAGCTGTGGAGACCATACCCTTGCAGGGGATGAAGGGTGGAAGAAAAGGACAGAGGGAAGACATCCATGAGAGCAGGTCTACATATGGGACTGGAATACCTGCCAGGTGCCCTTCCTGGGGCTTGCAGACATGTACCAGAGCCAACCCAGCTCTAGCAGCAACTTCTCTGCCTCCACAGGGTATGGGGCTCCTGGACTTGACGTTTCCCAGTTGCCCCAATTCTGGTAAGTCCCCTTTTAGCTGTTATTTCTTCTACCTCTTCCTGAACCTTACAGTAGCCTCCTGTTTCTTCACCTCCTTAGATATTTCTGCCACTCCAACTGCAGCTCCTCAGCCTCAGGTCATTCTTACCCTCTCCCATGATCCTCAGGCTTCCTGTAGTTCCAGTGATTCCTTCCCCTCTGTTCCCCATGAAAGCCACACAGTTCCTGTCTCAAGGTTTTTATGCAAAGGGATCTGGTCTTCACTGCATCCATAGAAGATGCCAGCTATCTCACCTTGCTGGATACCCATTTCCCTGTCAAACACTCTGCTCCGGCAACTGCTCTCCAAAGTAGCCTGTTCTGGTCCTTAGCAGCCACCCAGCCTCTCCAGAGTACATGGATGCCTAAACCAAAGACTTCTCCATTGGCTCAATCCTTGGTAATCTTCTGGCTCCTTTCCTTTCCCCCAGCCAGGTCCAACATCTGGGTAATTAATAGAATATATCATGTTTGAAATAACCGCACTAACTGGAAGCAGAAGATCAAGTCCCAGCCCAGATTCCCTCAGTGTAGGATGTAAAAGAAAGTACCCTGCAATATTGCGTGTGCGTGTGCATGCCTCTCAGATGAGCTGCAGAACATAGGCCCCAATTGGTTATAAAAAGCACCAGTATTCCTCCTCCTACGGCCCCCCTGCAGAGTCTCTCTCTACAGCTGTAGTCTGTCTCTCCTTACAAAGCTGAGCACAAGCTAACAGTTCCATTTGTCTCAGTCAGTAAAAGTGGGGGTGCAGGGTCCATCTGCCCTCCTCAGTGGCAGTTTTCCTTCTGTTTTTACTGCTGTGGCCTAGAAAGCCCAGGCTCTCTCTGGGTTCAACACAGGGGCAGCTCTATGTATTTTGCCGTCCCAAGCACAGCAGTGAGGCAGCCTTCGGCGGTGTGCCTGCGGGAGGTCCGCCGGTCCTGCGCCTTCGGCGTACCCGCCGTCAAATTGCCGCCAAAGCCGCGGGACCGGCGGACTTCCCGCAGGCATGCCGCCGAAGGCAGCCTGACTGCTGCCCTCACGGTGACAGGCAGGCCGGCCCCCGTGGCTTGCCACCCCAGGCACGCGCTTGGTGCGCTGGTGCCTGGAGCCGCCCCTGGTTCAACAGAAACATTGTGTTGTCTCTCAGGGCAGGTTTCATCTTTAGGTTATTCTGTCCCTTTTATCCAGTGTAAGTGGGAAGAACAGGTTTAAAGTTCTCACTCTAGGTGTTGGGCCACCTTCAGGTTGTTGATTTCCCACAGTAAAAATCTAGGATACCTATACGTATTTTGGGAGAGCACCTAGGATACACTTGTCAAGCATCTTGTTTCCTTTAAGCCCTCCTCACTATTTCTGGGAATCCCATCTGGATCCTTGTTCTTCCTTGCCTCTCTTACTTACCCTTACATGTGGGAGAGAAGACTACACAAATAACACTATTTACTCTCTGTCCAATGAAAAAATGAGCATCTAGCTACAGTGCCTTCAGTCAGTGCTAGAGGTGCAGCCAAAGCACCCCACTCCTCCTTCCTCCCCCATCCTCTCCCCCCACCCTCCCATATCCCTTACAGAATAGCACAGAGGGGAACCGCACTGGATGTTTTCTGTGCGGCAGTAGTGGTGACTACAGAAGAGTCCAAAGACACATGCTAAGTAAGGTTTTACGAGTGCTAACAAAAGAGGATTCGCCAAAGAAACACAAAACCAGATAGCTGAACAACTACAATGATAATGACTGCATGGTTATCAAGATATATAGAAACCGTTGTGAGAGCATTTTACATCTTGAGGATACCGCTGGAAACTGGAAACTACAGCTCAGGAAACCAGAAACCACCTGGAACTCAACAACTACTGGAATAAGCAAGAAGCAGGGGTAGCTAGAATCTATCCCTGAAAGAGACTACAAGACAGAAGACAGCAATCAAAGATTCCTATGGGACCTAATGAGCACACCAAGGTCTGGAATTAGAAAATTTTAATCCAGAAGACAGTCCAGCTGCCCAGAGTGAAAACAATAGGAACCATGAATAATAAAAGTTTCTAGAGCTATACAATTTAAGCTATAAACATTTACTACTCCAGGGGAGGAGGGGAGAAAGACTATCAACAATCAATAACTAAATTTACAGAATTCAGAAAACAAAACAAAAAACAAGAATACCCCCACACCCAGCAAGGAAAAGAAAAGAGGGAAACTCCATTACCGTGGATCCAGGACTTCGCCAATGATTTCTTCCAGCTTGTCGATAAAATTAACAAAGTCTGAAAGTCCCTTTACATGGGTTCTTAAAGTATCAAATGGTGAAGGTGCATAACCTTTTCCTCCAAGTTCTATCATTCGGATGAAAGATGTTGCCATCTATTATCAGAAAAATATTTAGATAGGTAGAACTATAGTAGTAAAAGAAGTATATAACTTTAGGAAGAGACAATTATGAATCGTTTTGAAGAAGTAATCCTCTCCCAAGGCAAAAGGCAGCTGGTTGCTAGCATGAACAGTCCTAGTGAAGTCAATGGGGTTACACATTATAGTAAGCATTATGCCTGGTGACAACCATTGGCAAGATCACGACTTAAAATAGTGCAGCATTATATGAGGTCTGCAAACAAAATATAAAATTAGGTCCAAGTAATTAAGCACAGTCTTTTACCAAATTAAACTTCAAAATATCACTGTGCATTATTTTATAGATATATGCACTTGAGTAACTTTTTGCACGCAAGCTGAACTCAACAGTCCTACTCATAGATATAACTAGGATCAGGGACATACTGTGCTTTATGAACATTTTCTAAAGTGAGAGTGACTAAAAGTTAGTCACTGAAGTGGCTCAATTTTCCAGACACCCACAACTTTCCTGCGGGGAGAGGGGAGAAAATGAGAGCTCAGGATGTTCATCACTGCTGAAAATCAAGTCAGTTATATACACTCTACAATCAAGTCAGTTTTATTTACTATATTTATATAGTAAAGTTTTCATATATTTATGTAGTAGATCTATACATATAGTAGATAAAATATTATTAAAAATATAAGACTGCCCCAAGCAGAACACTTACAACTTTACAGCAACTTTCAGAAAAATTAGTTTTTGACTCCTACCTTTTTAGGTAAACAAAACTTTTGACAATCCTATCTGTTTGCAAGGATGCAATAGTAATTGTGTATATAATTTTTAACTTCAGATTATAAAAAGCTCATAACCTCTTAGGACTTGAAAACAGTACAACTGAAATAATTCTAGCAAAGAAAGAAAGCAGACCTGCCAACATTCATATCTTTGCTCTGTTAAAGATTTGCTGTGGATTGCATGCGGTTCATAGGACCTTGCCTCCTCAATGGAAAATATTTTGGCTTCATGTAATTTATCCTAGACAAAGATGCCAAAAAAAGAAGGCTTCTTTATACAGTAGAGAAGTTTCCCCTTTGGCAACTGAGAAAGAGAGGGTAATGAATCCAGTCCAAACATTTTTTTTTTTTACAACATTAATACAACATTAAGAGCTGAAATAATCCTAGAACTGAGGTTTCACAATTTTTTCCATATTTATTCAACCATAAGATCATGGGAGTTCGGCTGCTTCAGCATAAATAAAGATTACTTTACCCTACAGTAAGAGTGTTTTTTCACTGCATCAGTGTATTTCACTGTAGCTGCTCATGCGCCTCATGTACACAAGATCAAATTCTTTCAAATAGCAGTGTTTGTCAGGGCCACATACACACCCTATGCCTCCTTGTGCTCTGTCAAGGCTGCTTCCCCACTCTGAACTTTAGGGTACAAATGTGGGGACCTGCATGAAACTTCTAAGCTTAACTACCAGCTTAGATCTGGTCCGCTGCCACCACTCCCAAAGTGCTAATTCCCTTCCCTGGGTAGCCTTGAGAGACTCTTCACCAATTCCCTGGTGAATACAGATCCAAACCCCTTGGATCTTAAAACAAGGAAAAATCAATCAGGTTCTTAAAAAGAAGGCTTTTAATTAAAGAAAAAGGTAAAAATCATCTCTGTAAAATCAGGATGGGAAATAACTTTACAGGGTAATCAAACTTAAAGAGCCCAGAGGACCTCCCTCTAGCCTTAGGTTCAAAGTTAGCAAACAGAGGTAAACACTCTAGTAAAAGGTACATTTACAAGTTGAGAAAACAAAGATAAAACTAACACGCCTTGCCTGGCTGTTTACTTACAAGTTTGAAATATGAGAGACTTGTTCAGAAAGATTTGGAGAGCCTGGATTGATGTCTGGTCCCTCTTAGTCCTAAGAGCGAACTAACACCAAAACAAAGAGCACAAACAAAAGCCTTCCCCCCACCAAGATTTGAAAGTATCTTGTCCCCTTATTGGTCCTTTGGGTCAGGTGTCAGCCAGGTTACCTGAGCTTCTTAACCCTTTACAGGTAAAATATTTTGGAGTCTCTGGCCAGGAGGGATTTTATAGTATTGTACACAGGAGGGCTGTTACCCTTTCCTTTATAGTTATGACATGCTCCCACACAAGGACATAAAGGGCAGAGCTGCTGCAACCCTCCCTCCGTTTCTTTGCAGTTTGAAGCCCATGGTAGCGGAGGATTCTGAAAAGCAAGGATGGAGGGCAGGTTGTGGGAGCCACACTGACAATAACATCTTAAAGAACCAGTTAGTGTAAGGTACGTAACTTCTCTCCCTGTATGTGTCAGTGTGGCTCCCATTATAAGTGACTGACAAACAGCACTCTCCTTCTGGATAATAGAATGAATAGTATCATCTTCCTCAGTTGTACAGAGATTTTAGTACTACTCTCCTGAATCTAGCATCCGCTCTAGCAACTAAGTCAAGTGCATGTTTGGGGAGCGGGAGGGGGGAAGAAACTGTCAGTGGGTTTGCAGATCTCAGAAATGGAAACATTTCTGAAGCAGGTGAAGGATGTCATTTGAGCCCTGGTGGCATGAGCCTTGATGGTCAGTGGGAGGAGCACACCATCCAATGGGTAACAGGGAGATACAAAGAATATTTAAGTGGATATCAGAATGTAATGAGATGGCCTGGCCCTTGGAATGGCTGTCTACAGACAGAAAAAAAAAGGGAGACAGTCTGAACAGTTTGTTTCTGTCAATGTAGTAAAGGAAGGCTCAGGAAACTTCTAATGTATACAACTTTGCTCCTGAAGAAGAGTGGGTTTCAGGAGGAAGATAGGCAGATTTACTGGTTGATTCAGATGGAATTCCAAGCTGACCATGGGGATGAACTTGGATTGAGGTTTGAGCACCACCATAACCCCATGAAACATTGTGTAGAAGGCCCTGCTGTGAGTACTTGGAGCTCCCTCGTTCTCCTGGCTGATACAATTGCAACTAGGAAGATAGTCTGGAGTAAAATGCACTCTGAAAGGAGCTCAAAGGGTGGTCTTTCGAATCTTGAGAGGACAAAGTTGAGGTCCCAGGAGGAAGTAGGCCATTGAGGAAATCCAGTACCGTCAAGTGAGTGGAGACCAAGCATGACTGTACAGGCAAATGGCAAGCAAAAATGGCTGTGAAGTAGATTTCATCTGCATCAATGAAGCTGAATACAGGTTAAGTGCAACTTTATTAAACCTTGTGCACTGCTCTGTCCATGTGGCTGAGTTGCTTCCAGTCTAAATCTGTGCTCCCTGTTCCCATGGTGTCCCCTCAGTGACAGCCCCTCCAGGGAACATGGGTCCTCTGACTCCAGGTCCACCTCAACTGGCCAAAGCATAGTAAATGAAGGCAGTAGTAGTAGATCTGCAGTACTGAAACCTGAATAGGGTCCAGGCCCCATAGAGCAGCCCAAATAAAGAACTTCTTCCAATTTGATGAATAAGTTCTTCTGGTGGACATCTTTCTGCTCTGTATCAGGATATCCTGGACTTATCTAGAGCATTCCGTCTATGGCACTTAACCAGACAACATCCAGACTATCAGATGCAGATTCTAGATGAAGTATCTGACTACAGTGCTGCCTCTGCCAGTATGGAGCTACACAAACAATTTTGTCTGTCTCAGTTTTGGAAATCACCCTGAGGACAAAGGAGAGTCAGTAGAAAGGCATAAAGGAAGCTTGGATTCCACTGCAGAAGGAAGGAGTTAGGCAATGATCCCAGGCTCATGATCCCTCTGAAACAGAAATTCTGACAATTGGCATCATCCTGGGTGGCAAATATGTCTACCAAAGGAACCCACCCAGCTACAGAATACTGGGTGTATGATGGATCTCCACAGGAAGAACTTGCGATTGGCCATGGACTACCTGCTCAGGAAGTCTGCCCGGTTGTTGCCAATTCCCAGGAGATGGGACATTGGGGTTATCCCAAGTCAATGGCATTACATCCATAACTTGATAGTCTCCTGACAGAGAAGAAATGAGTATGAACCTCCTGGCTTGTTGATGTAGTGCATCACAGAGTTGTTGGCCATCAGGTTCAGCACTGTGGAATTTTGAAGACCAGATAGTAAGTCCATGCAGGACATTGATATGAAGCTGAAAAGTCTTCCAGGGACCAGGTCCCTCACATCTGTAGATGGTCCAGGTTGTCTCCCTCACTTGCTCTTGATGCACTAGTAATTAAAGTTCTTGTTAGGAGGTGGGGGGTAGACCTGCACACCTCCATGTCCATTTTTGGGTTCCTTCTACCATCTCTGTTATGCAATGCCATGAGGTGGAACCACAACATTCTTTTTTATTTGGGTGTTTTGCTGGGAAAGAGAGTCAGAGTGACCACAGGGGAAGTCTGGCAAGCAGTGCAACATACATGCATGCTAACATAGGGCATAGCAGCCCCAGACACGTTCATACTGTCATTGTTGACTTGTTTTTTATTGCAAGTAATAGCAGTTGCATTGAGAGGAATCTATCATTGGGAAGGTATGCTCCCGCAGACCTGGAATTGATCTAGGCTTCTATGAACACTATCACCTGTGATGGAATAGACTTATTTGCCGTTCACCAGGAGACTCAGCTGAGAGAATAGGGAGAGAGCGTAGTTCAGGCTCACAGCCATCCCCTCCTGAGATATGCCTGTGATCAGCCAATTGTTGAGATAATCACAGACATGGCTACCCCTCCTTCTGAAATGAGCCACTACTATTGCTAGGCACTTAATGAAGATTTTTGATGCCATGGAAAGTCTAAATGGCAGTATCTTGTTTTGGTAATGATTGAGTCCCACTGTCAATCTTAGGTACTTCTTGTGGGCTGGATGGATGGCTATGTAGAAGTATGCATCCTGCAAGTCAAGAGGAGACCAAATATTACCATCCTGAAACTCAGGCATCATATGTATTTGTTCAGTCTAAGGTCTAGTATAGGATTAAGACCCCTTTCTTCTGATATTTTTTCTTCTTCATGAAGGAGAAGAAACCCTCTTCCCCAGTACTCTGTAGGTACTTTATGGCTCCTAGATAAAGCAGTAAGACCACTTGTTGTAATATTTTCTCATGAGAGGGATCCTGAAGGACAAGGCAGGAAATTTGGTAAGAATAATGCCTGGAAATGGACAGGATAGCCTCTAGTGCCAATTTGTCAGCTGTGAAGGCTGCCTAGGCGTGGTGAAGAAGGGGCAAGGTGGTTCCCAAAGATAGGTGAAAGCTCCAGATTGACTCTCAACACTCCCATCAAATCTGCTGCTTCTGAGAGCGAGTCAGGTTAGCCGAGGAGATGGAAAACAGTCACCCCCTGGAGTACCTGGGCTCTCTGTTGGTGCTCTGATTGACAACCACAGAAATAGAACTGTCTCCTCTGCTGGGGCTTATACTTTTAAGGTTCCCTATAGGGGGCCAGCACGTAAATCCCAAAGGACAATAGCATTGCCTTGAAAGGGAGTGGAGTACTTAGTCTGTTTTCTGGTTGAAGAGCTCCATCCCCTCAAAGGGCAGGTCTTCTAAAGTGGCCTGCACCTGACAGTATGCCAGACACCTGGAGCCATGAGGCCCATCTCATAGTGACTGCCCAGCTATCAACCCTATAGCCATATCAGTTGTGTCCATGGACACCCATAGCTACATTCTGATGACCATCTGGTCCCACTTAATGATTTCCTTTAACTCATCCCTGTTTCTCTTGGATTTTGGATGAGAAGGGAGTGAACTTCACCCAAGAGAGAAAACAGTACTTTGGCAAATAGGGGCTAGTCATTTATCAAACAGAGTTAGAGTGAGACTGATCAACATGTCTTGCGTCCAGAGAGGTCCAATTTTTTTGGATCTGTATCCTTTGGTATGCCTTTTATGGACTCGGATTTTTCTTGTACTTCCAGAACAACTAGAGACTCTGGGTTTGGATGTGCATAAAAGTGTTCAAAGCCTTTGAGGGGTACCCAATATCTCTCTTCCATTCTCTTCAAAGTGGGAGGAAGAGTTGCCAGGGTTTGTCACAGTCCTCTGACCAGTTCCAGGATCCCTTCATTAACAGGGAGAACAATTTTGACTGGCATCGTGACACTCAAAATACCAAAGTTTGAGATGCTTCTTTAGTATAAATGAAGACTCAACATCCACAACGTGGGTCAAGAAGTCCTGAAAATCTTTAAAGTCAATCACTGGCACTGGCGCTGGTGTCAGTGCCTATTCTGGCAATGATGAAGACTCTGTGAGTGGAGACAGGGATTGTTGTGATCCCTCTGTCACGTCTTGCTCTTGGGGACCATGTCCAATTCTAGTGTGGGAGGCCTGACTAATGATGCAACCAGAGAATGGGATTTCCCCCTCTTTCTGTAAACATGGGGGGCGGGGAAGGAATCTATTCCTGAACGCATGAGAGGACAGTCTCCAGTAAAGGCAATATGGCCAAGGTATCATGTCATATGGGTACTGGCCTGACTAGGGCTAGCCCAGTGCCACTCATCTGGGGCAGTGCTCTTAATAAGGACTCCCACATGTCGTCCTTAGGGTCACACTCTAAAGGCAGAGGAGAAAAATCTCTGGTCAACACCAGCAAGAATGAATACACCAACAATGGCATGAAGAGCATATCTTCTCTTTGTACAGCAGTGCCATAGGTAGATAGGGCACTGGGGCTCATAGTCTCTTTCCATTGGAGGGAATAACTCTGGAGATTATTCAGATCCCTCCAGAGTATTTCTCAGATCTTTGCTGGATTCCATCAAAGATAGAAAGGTCAGCATCAGAGATCTCATTCCCTCTGCCATTCCTGATCTGGTTGAGGACTCATATGCTCTGTCCTTTGAGGAATCATGTTTTCTTTCCTCCTTATGGGACTTCCCTTAACATTTGCATCTATGTTTGAGCTCCACTCAGCTCCATGAATGAGCCTCATCTTTATGTATAGGCACAGGTGCTGGATTTCCTGCCTGGGGTAGGCACCAAGGCTGTCCATTTTTGGTGCTGAGGTTTTCAGTGCCAAGGACCTGGCCAGTGTTGAAGGGGTCGGCATCAAAGTCACCAGTGCTGGCTCTGCTGGTGCTTTCTTCAGATTCTTTCTAGTGCTCGATCTCTATGTACAATATATGATCGAGGAAGTCCTGGCAGATACTGGTTTATCTGGCCTTGCTCTGGTAGTGACCATCTCCTGTGGTTCCAAAATGATGCATATGGACTGCTCCAATAGATGTAACTTGAGCGGAGTGAAAAGGACTTGTACGTAAAGCACCTGTCCAGGCTGTAGATAGCCTAGTCTAGGCAAAAGAGGCATCGATTGTCCATGCTTGATAGGGATCAGTCTCACAGGATGGGCAAGGTTTAAACCTTGACAGTATGGAATCCACTAGGAGGCATAGCAGCTGACTCCCAGCACCTTGTCCAACTGTGTAGGCATAGTCTCCAGGAACTTTTCTCCCCTCTATTTTTTTGCAGGGAGAAGGGACATTCAAATGAAGGGAGTGTAAAGATGAAGGTTTCCTCATAAATTTAATGAAAACAAACATTTTTTAAAGTATCTAAGAAGCGTTGCACACTCACTAGGTTCCATCTTGCTGCCATAAGCAGAAAGAGGGAAGTGAGGTAGGATCACAGCTGCTGCATAAGCCCTTGTGAAGAAGCACGAGAAGGCACAGGGGGCATGTATGGCCCCAACAGACACTGCTATTCAAAATAATCTGATCTTGCATGCATGAGGTGCATGCCCATTTACAGTGGGGTCCACAATGACAAGTATTTAAAGAACATGATATACTAAATCCATTTCCAGTTCCATTCAAAATGACTCAACATCAGATTCAAAATTAGTTTGAATTTGTTTAAAAAAAAAAAAAAAAGCACACAACTGGGTGCTTTAAAGGTTGGAGACCTTTAAACAAAGTTCGCATCTACTTATCAACTACACCTCTACCCCGATATAACGCGACCCAACATAACACGAATTCGGATATAACGCGGTAAAGCAGTGCTCCGGGGGAGGAGCGGGGGGGAGGGCTGCGCACTCCAGTGGATCAAAGCAAGTTCGATATAACGTGGTTTCATCTATAACACAGTAAGATTTTTTTGGCTCCCGAGGACAGCGTTATATCGAGGTAGAGGTGTATGTGTAATTAAACAGTATCCCTGACAGTGATATACCTTATGAGAAAGGACCTCTATATTTGTGCCTTTTTGACACTTATTGTAAGCAGAATACGCTCCAAAACTCTTCTTTCACTACCTCTTAGAGGGAATTTTCACTGCTCTGATATGGTCTGCATGAAATTCCCAGAGAGCCTAAATCACAAAGCTTGTAGTAAAACAAAATGTATGAAGAATAAAGAAAAATTGAGTTAAAGCAGAAGAAAATGCATGCATAACATATTTAGAACTAAACTGTGCAGAAGTTAATCCAGATCAGTATGCGTACCACACTCATTCAGGATTCTAGTCATTACTTTGGATAGACAGTTTTGATTCCTGTTGCTCCCATATCCTTTTTACAACTTGGGTGTACATGCACACAATTGTTTCCTTGCTCACCCTTGCATCTGATGTTCAAGTAGGCATCCACCCCATTCCGCAAGCTCTTTGCTCTAGTTTAAGAGAGAGGCTTTTCAGGTTATTTGTCCTGACTGGATGTGTTAGCCTGAATCCAATTTGTTCTCAGCCTTACATCTGAGTTTAAAGATGCAGCACTCGCATTTTTATAATTGTTTCATTACTTCTGATCTACTCCAAATATGTATTCTTGAAAGATTAATGCTGATTTGACACATACCAGGAAAATGGACATTTGTCTCTTCTGTGCAGCATGCTTTAGGTCAGTGAAGGCTTCTCTTCCAAGTCCTCTATCAGGAATATTTAGAACATGAGCCAGGGCCAGATCATTCTTAGAATTCACCAACAGGCTTAAATATGCATAAACAAACTTCTTCACGATCAATAGCAACTGCATAAGAAAGTATCAAGTTAGCTCATGTCTCAAAAAAAATTAAAATAAACTATTTAAAAATGAATTAGGTATATGCAGAAATCATCGTTCTGAAAGATTAAGAATATCAGTCATGCTGAATTACAAGACATTGACTTCTATACATATGGAGACTGGGAAATGATGACTGTAAGCCAGTATGGACTGAACATGTGGCATTTTAATGTGTTGAAAGTTTTTGTACATAATGCTATATTATCCACCTGAGATTTAGAGCATTCTCATTTCCCTTTTTCTTCAACACTTTGATAAGCATCAGTTTCTATCTGACATTATCTAGGGCTTCCTCCATAAACATCCTAACAACAAAGACACTTCTTTCATAACCTAGGGCCCCACTGAAGTCAAAGGAAGTTTTGCCAATGGTTCATGATTTGATTTCTAGTGCATTCACTTTTCAACAAGGTACTAGAACTTGAAGTGATAAACTGTGACCCCCAAAAAACATTTATATTACAGCTGCACTCTAGTGTGCTAGGCCCCATGCAAAGATAAGAAGGCAGTCCCTGACATTGAAGAATTTACAGTCTAAGCAAGAACAGACACACTAAAAAGGAAAATAAAATAGATCGGTGAAGAAGGTAAACAAGATCATATGGTTATACTTAGGAAGTTCTGCATATCTGAGTGTTTTTTTAATGGGGCACCTGGGATGGAGATGTAGGAAGAAGAATCATAAGAAAGGGAGGAGACACTAAGAACAAGAGGGAAAAAAGTAGAGGAAAACTGAAGTTTAGAAAAGGAAAAAAAAGGAAAGGTAAGAAGTGTATTTGTCACGGAGACCAAGGAAGACTTGTGCTGGTAGCAGCGGGGCAGAGTAAGGAGAAAACAAGAGTCCAAGTTTCAAAAATTCAACAAGTCTGATGTCAGATAGCTGAGAAGGTAGTTCTGGGGAAGGAAGCAGACTTGTCCCCAAATGCCATGCTGGAGCTCGCTCTTATGGTGAGAGTATGAATACTGGAGGGGGCAAGAGACTCCTACTAGCTGGTCAGTCTCCCCGTTGTGGGGGTCAAGAGGAGAGGGACAGGGAGGCATAGGTACCCAGCATTTCCAGGAAGCCCATGCTGGTTTGACTGAGGACAACCAAACGCCACCTGATGCCCCTGCCCACTTTGATTTGCTGGAGCTGGCATCACTACTGTTGATGAGAGAGTTTCTCTAATGTGTAAGTGGGGTAAAGGAATGGAAGTTAAATAAAATCTGAGGTGCAAATCCTAGTGGAGCCATTACCTCACTGTGCATTTGTGAGCAAGTCACTAGATCACTATTCAAGGCAACATCTGAGTATAAAAGGAGGAGAAAAGAGAAGTTATGGCCCACAACTGCTGCCTTGACTATGCATAAGAAAAGTTAACTTTTTCTTGCACTTTAATGGGGACCTAACCTTACACCCCCAACTAAGGGCTCCTACAGAAGCCTGGTCCTGCTCTTCAGGCTTGCAGAAAAGACCTGTGTCTCTTGATTCAAGGGTGCAGAGGAGAGCAGCATATAGCATGTTTTCTAGCCCTATAAGCAGAGGCATGAACTACCAACAAGCTCAGGTGTGATACTGGAGGTCAAGTATTCCCTACTCTGACAATTTAGACTAGCCATAATTGAGGAAGAGCAAATTGTGTTGCATTTCACCTATTCACTTTTGTATAGGGAGTGAATATTTGTTATAAGTTGTAATGAAAACAAAAAAAGTTTTACCTTCACATTATCCTGGCTGTGTCTCATTGGCGTCGAGGGTATGGAAAGACTAGAACCGTTCTCTTCTGATAAGCCAGAGATAAATTTTAACAGTTGAACCTTCAGTAAAATAAATAGAGTAGGATTAAATATGAAGATGATTGAAACTTGAAAAAATTAGTAATTATTTCAGTACTGTAAATAGCCTTATCCCAACCATGGTCTCCTCCAATCCTTGAAAGAGGAAGCAGCCTGCAAAGGCCTCTCTACCCTTGAAGACACAAAACTGCCAAAGAGGAACCTGTATAAGCAAGTAACTGAGATGCAAGCCTGAAAAACTAGTTTACGGGAAGAGTTTTTATATGACGATGCTGGGCGGCAGCATACTCAGGCTTGTGTTGAAAGTTATGTTTGTCACTGTTTCAGCTGATGCCTCCAAAACAGAAAGTGTGGGACTATTGGAAATGGTTAAACAAAAAAAGGAAGCTGCACACAGGAAGAAAAAAGACAGCTAAAAAACAACCTAGGACACTAGAGGCAGAGTCAAATCCATGCCTAAGGATGCTAGAAGGAAAGGTGGAGGCAGGGGCAAGATGGACAGCTATTGCCCTCAAACCATGAAAAATTTTCCCAGAATCTAGACCAGAGAGGCAAAACCACCCTCTGTTCCTTTCTATTTGGCTACACCTTAAGAATATTGACATAGATCTAAAATTGTGTACGCCATTTTTCATCCTATAGTCAAGCATTTTGCTTATGATATTTAGATCTTTTATATCAAATTCCTTTTCAATTAGACGTGGTTTATGGAAACCCACCAAGTGCTACAGCCAAAATTGAGGCTCACTCACTGAAACTCATTGTACTCTGGGAGGTCGATTCAAAATAAAAGGACAGTTACCTGTTCCGTAACTGGCGTTCTTCGAGATGTGTTGCTCATGTCTATTCCACAGTAGGTGTGCATGCTTGCCACGTGCACCAGTGCCGGAAGTTTTTCCCTTAGCAGTATCCGTACTGGGGGAGCACCACGGCAACCCCTGGAGTGGCGCCTGTATATCGCGCTATAAGGGGAGCCACGGGCTCCCCCCACCCTCGGTTCCTTCTTGCCGGACAACTCCAACAGAGGGGAAGGAGGGCGAGGTGTGGAATAGACATAAGCAACACATCTCGAAGAATGCCAGTTATGGAACAGGTAACTGTCCTTTCTTCAAGTGATTGCTCATGTGTATTCCACAGTAGGTGATTCCAAGCAATATCTGTTGGAGGTGGGTAGGAGTTCACGATAGTTGGGGACGAAGTACCGCCCTGCCGAACCCGGCATCATCCCTAGACTGGGAGACAATCGCATAATGCAAAGTAAATGTGTGAACTGAGGCCCAAGTGGCCGCCCTACAAATGTCCTGGATAGGGACATGGGCTATGTAGGCAGCTGAGGAGGCCTGAGCCCTCGTTGAGTGCGCCCTAATGATCGGTGGCGGGGGGGACCCCTGCCAGATCATAGCACGTGCGTATGCATGAAGTGATCCAGCGGGAAAGCCGTTGGGTGGAGATAGGCTGCCCTTTTACCCACTCGGCCAAGGCAATAAAGAGTTGCCAGGATTTCCAGAACGGCTTGGTCCGATCCAGAAAAAGCCAGCGCCCTACGCACATCGAGGGTGTGGAGGCAGCATTCCTCGTTAGAAGAATGGGGCTTAGGACAAAGCACAGGAAGAAAGATGCTCTGTTCCATATGGAAGGTGGAGACCACCTTCAGGAGGAATGCCGGGTGTGGGCGGAGCTGAACTTTATCCCTGTGGAAGACCACGTAAGGGGGTTCCGAGGTTAAGGCCCTAAGTTCCGAGACACGTCGGGCCGACGTGATCGCTACAAGGAAGGCCACCTTCCGAGAGGCGAGACCAGGAACACGTGGCCAGGGGCTTAAAGGGGGGCCCCCGTGAGAGTCGGGACAAGACCAGGTTGAGGTCCCATTGCAGCATGGGGGTCTAGCATACGGGAATGAACGGTCGAGGCCCTTCAGGAAACGGGAGGTCATCGAGCGGGAGAAGACCGAGTACCCTTGCACCGGCAGGTGGAAGGCCGATATGGCCGCCAGGTGCACCCTGACTGAGGCAGGTGCCAGTCCTTGGGCCCTAAGGGATAAGAGGTAGTCCAGGATAAGCTGGAGAGGTGCGGCGGAGGGGGAGACTCCCCACTCACTCACCCACCTGGTGAACCTGGACCACTTTGCCATGTACGTCCAACGCATGGACGGCTTCCTGCTTTCCAGGAGGACTTGCCTTACCTGCTCCGAACACCTGTTCTCCTCCTCGTTTAGCCACGGAGCAGCCACGCCTGGGAAAGGAGGTCCGGGCGGAGCGGCAGCACCCTCGGGGGGGCCACCAAGAGGCGTACGAGGGGCCCGTACCAGTGTTGACGGGCCCACGCTGGGGCTATGAGAAAGACTCTCGCCTTGTCTGCTTTCACCTTCTGAAGGACCTTGGCGATGAGGGGGAACGGGGGAGAGGCGTAGAGGAGCTGGCCCGACCACCATAGGAGGAACGCATCGGAGATTGCGCCCTTCCCCACCCCTTCCCTCGAGCAGAACTGGGGGCAACGCCGGTTCTGGCAGGTTGTGAACAGGTCAATCTGGGGAACTCCCCACTCTCGGAAGAGCCGGTGAGCGGCCTCTGAATGGAGCGACCACTCGTATTGGGGGGAGAAGACCCTGCTGAGGCAGCCCACTTGTGTATTGCGGATGCCTGGGAGGTGGGCCGCCCTCAGGAAGATATTGTGGGCTATACAGAACTCCCATAGGTTCAGGGCTTCCCGGCAGAGGGCTAGAGAGCGAGTCCCGTCTTGCCTGTTGATGTAGTACATGGCGGCGGTGTTGTTCGTGAGGACCCTGACCACCCTGCCGCAGAAGTGTGTGAGGAAAGCCACACACGTGAACCACACCGCCCTGAGCTCTTTGACATTTATGTGAAGGGACAAGTCCGGAGTCTACCACGTTCCCTGGGTCTGCACGTTCCCTATGTGGGCTCCCCAGCCAAGGTCCGAAGGATCGGACACCAGGTCTATGGATGGGCTGGCATCTCGGAAGGGAACTCCTTGCAGCATATTGCTCGGGCAAGACCACCACTGAAGGGAACCCAGTATCGGGGACGGAACCATGAGCCCCTTGTCTAGGCCGTCCCGAGCTTGGGAGAATTGGGAGGCTAGCCAGATCCGGAGGGGCCTCATTCGGAGTCTGGCATGGCGGACCACGTATGTACACGCCGCCATGTGCACCAGAATTCGAAGGCACGCCCTCGCGATGGTCACCGGGAAAGCCGTGACTGAGGCGATGAGATCCCTTAGGGTCTCGAACCTGTCCAGGGAGAGAGAGGCTGTGGCCCTCGAGGAGTCCAGCAGGGCCCCAATGAACTCTATGCGCCGAACAGGAACTAATGTTGATTTGGTCTCGTTCACCACTAGGCCGAGACCAGCGCATGTCGATAGGAGCAGCTCCATGTGGGTCTTTACCTCAGAGTGGGACTCCCCCTTGAGGAGCCAGTCGTCCAGGTAAGGAAAGATCTGTACCCCCTATTGCCTGAGGTAGGCTGCTACCACAGCCATACATTTCGTAAAAAGCCGTGGATAGACCAAACGGGAGGACTGCAAACTGGTAGTGGTCCATCCCCACCAGAAAGCGGAGGAAGCACCTGTGCCCCTCGAAAATATGGATATGAAAATACATGTCCTGAAGGTCCAGGGCCGCGTACCAGTCCCCCGGGTCCAGGGAGGGGATAATAGAGGCCAGGGACACCATGCGGAACTTGGAACGGACTAGAAACCGGTTTAAGTCCGGCAGGTCGAAGATGGGCCTGAGGCCCCCTTTGGCCTTCGGGATCAGGAAGTATCGGGCGTAGAACCCTTTGCCCTGGAATTCCACAGGTACCCTTTCCACCACCCCCAGGTGGCAGAGATAGGCCCCGGGTCCCCTGTGGCCATCATAGAGGACGGGTGATTTGGTGGGGGTGAGGTGAACTGCAACATGTAGCCCTTGGAAATGGTACTGAGGACCCACTAATCCGATGTTATGTGGGACCACGCCCTGTGGAAGGCAGACAATCAGTTGCAGAACACAAACTTTAATAAACAGGGGGGTCTCCCTGGCAAGAGGCCCGGTGCCCCCCTGCAAATAGTCAAAACCGCCTCTTTCCCTGCCTCTTGCCCTTGGAGGGCCCAGGCTGTGGGTCAGAGCAGGACTGCCGCTGAGACCAGCATTTCTGGTCTCTGGGTCTTTTATATGGGGGCTCATATCTGCTCCTCACAGGTTGAGCCGCCAGAAGCGATTTGGCCTTGTCCTTAGCCAGAGGGACGTAGAGGCCCAAGCTCTGCAAGGTAGTGCGGGAATCTTTCATCTCATGCAACCTGACGTCCATTTGGTCCACAAAGAGTGCCTTCCCATCGAACGGAAGGTCCAGCATCAGGGATTGGGCCTCCGTTGACAGTCCCGACAACAGGAGCCATGACGCCCTGCGCATGGAAATCGCGGAAGCCATTGAGCTGGCCACAGTGTCAGTTGCATCGGACGCCGCTTGCAGGGCCGCTTTAGCAGCCGCCACCCCCTCTTCCACCAGTGCCTTGAAGTCCTTCCTATCCCGATCTGGGAGGAGGGGCTCGAACTTAGGCAGAGACTCCCAAAGGTTAAAGTCATACCTGCTCAGTAAGGCCTGGTGGTTGGCTACCCTAAGCTGGAAACTCGCAGAGGAATAAAGCTTTCTCCCAAAGGAGTCCAGCTGTCTGGCGTCCTTATTTTTGGGGGTGGGCATGGGCTGGCCCTGTCGCTCCCTGTGGTTTACCAATTCCACCACGAGCGAGTTGGGTGCCAGGTGGGAATAGAGGTATTCGTGGTCCTTGGCCGGCACAAAAGTATTTCCTCTCCACCTTCTTGGAGATAGGGGCCAAGGAGGCAGGGGTTTGCCACAGTGTATTTCAATCACTGAGTATCAGTCTATGGATTCTCCGTGTTCAGAAGTACTGTAAATTGTTATAGGCACACAGCAATTCTCCAAAACAGGTCATATTTTTGGAGTTTAATATACTCTCATATTCACATTGATATATCATTACAAAGCTTATTTTATGTATGTTTAGATGAGCTATGATGTGGAGCAGTCAAGTGGTGCCATAAGACTATAGGGGAGGTGAAACAATCGTACCCAAAATTAGAATAATGTTTTTTGTCCAGTTCCAGAAATACTGAAACATGACTATGACTACAGCTTTTTCTGTTTAAGTTAAAATTAACACCTTAATGTGTGTTAATTAACACCTTAATATGGCCAAAACCAGCAAACAAGATGTATATTGGTTTTGCATGGGTAAATATTTTTTTCAGATATGATGAAGCTGTTTAGCAGGTGGTAAAAATGGAAGATAACATATTGCATGTTTCACATCACACATTAATTGCCAAAGTATCTCACAAGTGATAAGTTTTCTATATTTTCAGTTGAAATTTGATGACCAGATCAGTCTCAGACAGAAGGCTGTGCACTAGTAGCAGTAGATTGCATGGCCACTGTTTGTACTACATAGTGGATAGATCTAAATCGACGTGAATTCCTAATGTACTGCTTCGCCATTTGTAAGCTTTTGTACATACAATGTAGCATCTATTCTGATAAAAGTTTTAATTTGTAACTGCCTACGCATGCAGTACTAGCCTTCTTGAAATAGTCTGGAAACTAGCTTTTTAATTCAGTGACATTTATGCAAAGGTCAGTATTAGTATTAGAGATGAAAATACATAGCTTTTGCATATTTGTAATATGAAGCTATGAGAGAAACAACTAATCTAACAAGTAGTGAAAACAAAGACCACAAACAAGTTCGTGACTCTGCACTGAAGAGGCATAAAGAGCATGTTACAGCTCTTACCAACCATTTCATCAACAATATGACAAACCCATTTGACCCTGAATCACATCCAGAGGTGATCATCATCGTATCTACTAGACTGCAGGTAACATCAGGTGCACAACTCTACTGAAAATAGCAGATGTTGGTAAAGAACAAATGAAGAGATTTGGGAGAGATGCACCCAATTCTGATGGAACACATAGCTTCTTCTGTCAAGTTAAGAAATCTGGCATCAAAAACATTTGCTGACATGGCCTCGAAGACCAAATTTAAGTCTGGCAAGGGAGGAACAATCACAGCAGCTATCAGTCCATAAATTGTTTTCCACAGAGCCCTGTCCTTAGTAAGGATGCAGAGATGATGTTTCAATGGCAATTGTTCTTAGTCACAGAATAGAACCTGTGCTTATGTTCCTCTTTCATGCAATGGAATAATGAGAAGAACAAAAAGCTGAATTAGTGCATCAGGTGGAAGCTCAATCTGAAAAAAATCCATGCGCTAAGAGCATGCAACAAAAAAGGACAGTTACCTGTTCCGTAACTGGCGTTCTTCGAGATGTGTTGCTCATGTCTATTCCACACTAGGTGTGTATGCTCGCCATGTGCACCAGTGCCAGAAGTTTTTCCCTTAGCAGTACTCGTAGTGGGGGAGCACCGCTGCGACCCCTGGAGTAGCGCCTCTATATCGCGCTATAAAAGGAGCTGCGCACTCCCCCCACCCTCAGTTCCTTCTTGCCGGACAACTCCGACAGAGGGGAAGGAGGGCGGGGTGTGGAATAGACAGGAGCAACACATCTCGAAGAACGCCAGTTACAGAACAGGTAACTGTCCTTTCTTTTTCAAGTGATTGCTCCTGTGTATTCCACAGTAGGTGACTCCAAGCTAAATCTGATGGAGGTGGGTAGGAGTTTAAAGGTTATCGGGACGGAGTACTGCCCTACCAAACCTGGTGTCATCCCGTGCTTGGGAGACGATCGCATAGTGCGAGGAAAAGGTGTGGACAGAGGACCACGTGGCAGCCCTACATGTGTCCTGGATAGGGACGTGGGCTACATAGGCAGCTGACGAGGCTCTCGTAGAATGCGCCTTTACAATAGGCGGCGGGGGAATCCCTGCCAAGTCATAACACGTGCGTATGCACGAGGTGATCCAGCGGGAAAGGCGG
Source organism: Terrapene triunguis (assembly GCF_002925995.2). Taxonomy (NCBI): domain Eukaryota; kingdom Metazoa; phylum Chordata; order Testudines; family Emydidae; genus Terrapene; species Terrapene triunguis. Next base: position 10,597,006 of record NW_020664598.1, read on the forward strand.
TGGGTGGAGACTGGTTGCCCTCTCATACGCTCGGCCAATGCAACGAACAGCTGCGAGGATTTCCTGAACGGCCCGGTACGGTCCAAGTAAAAGGCAAGTGCCCTACGCACGTCTAGCGTGTGTAGGCGGTGCTCCTCGTTAGAGGAATGGGTCTTAGGACAGAGTACTGGTAAGAAAATGTCCATGTGGAAGGTGGAGACCGCCTTGGGGAGAAACGCAGGGTGTGGGCGAAGCTGGACCTTATCCCTATGAAGACCGTATACGGGGGTTCCGAGGTCAAGGCCCTAAGCGCCGAGACCCAACGGGCTGAGGTGACAGCTAACAAGAATGCTACTTTTCAAGACAGGTGGGACCAGGAACATGTGGCCAAGGGTTCAAAGGGAGGGCCCGTGAGGCGGGATAGCACTAGGTTCAGATCCCATTGCGGGACCGGGGCCCTGGCGTACGGAAATGTACGATCTAGTCCCTTTAAAAAGCGGGAGGTCATCTCATGGGAAAACACCAAGTGACCCTGCACCGGAGGGTGAAAGGCTGAAATGGCCGCTAAATGTACCCTGACGGAGGCTGGAGCTAGACCTTGGGTCCTAAGGGACAGGAGGTAATCTAGAATAAGTTGGAGGGATGCGGATGACGGGGAGGCGCCCCGCTCCCTCGCCCACCTAGAAAACCTAAACCATTTGGCAAGGTAGGTCCGTCGTGTAGACGGCTTTCTGCTCTCCAGCAGAATTCGTCTGACATCCTCCAAACACCTTCCCTCCTCCTCATTTAACCATGGAGCAACCACGCTGTCAAGTGAAGCGCGGCTAGGTTGGAATGGAGAAGGCATCCCCTCTCCTGGGAGAGGAGATCCAGGCAGAGTGGCAGCCTCCACGGGGGGGCTGCTAACAGTTGCGTGAGGGTCCCGTACCAATGCTGGCGGGCCCAATCCTGGGCTAGGAGGATGACCCTCGACCTGTCCGCCTTTACTTTCTGCAGGACCTTGCCTATCAGTGGAAACGGTGGAAAGGCATAGAACAGTTGGTCTGACCACCGTAGGAGGAATGCGTCCGAGATCGCCCCCCTTTCTGCCTCTGCCCTGGAGCAGAACTGGGGGCAGAGACGATTCTGGGCGGTAGCAAAGAGATCTACCTGGGGAGCTCCCCACTCTTGGAAGAGTTGCTGGGCGACCTCCCAGTGGAGTGACCACTCATATTGGTGGGAGAAAACCCTGCTGAGGTGATCAGCTCGCGTATTGCGCGTGCCGGGTAGGTGAAAAGCCCTCAGAGAGAAGTCGTGGGCTATACAAATTCGCATAGGTCCAGGGCTTCCTGGCACAAGGCCGAGGAGCGCGTGCCCCCTTGCCTGTTGATGTAATACATCGCAGTCATATTGTCCGTGAGGACTCTGACCATCTTTTCCCGAAGGTGTAGGCTGAACGCTATGCACGCCAGGCGCACCGCCTGGAGTTCCCTGATGTTTATGTGCAGGGACAATTCCGAGGTCGACTATCTGGCCCTGGGTTTGGAAGCTCCCCACATGGGCTCCCCACCCCAGGTCCGAGGCGTCCGAAACTAGATCTAGTGAGGGAGGGGTCTCTCGGAAGGGGATCCCTTATAACATGTTGCCCGGGAGGGACCACCATTGCAGGTCGGCCACTACGTTGGGAGGTACCGTGACAACCTTGTCCAGGCCGTCCCTGGCCTGGGAATATTGGGAGGCCAGCCAGAATTGGAGGGGCCTCATTCTGAGCCTGGCATGTCGCACCACGGAGATGCAGGCATATTGCGCGTGCCGGGTAGGTGAAAAGCCCTCAGATTCCGAGGTCGACTATCTGGCCCTGAGTTTGGAAGCTCCCCACATGGGCTCCCCACCCCAGGTCCGAGGCGTCCGAAACTAGATCTAGTGAGGGAGGAGTCTCTCGGAAGGGGATCCCTTGTAACATGTTGCCCGGGAGGGACCACCATTGCAACTATCTGGCCCAGGAGTTGAAGGCACACCTTTGCTGTTGTCACGGGGAAGGACGTGACCGAGGCTATGAGACTTTTGAGCGTCTCGAACCTGTCCCTGGGGAAGAGAGGCCGTGGCCACCACCGAGCCCAGCTGCACTCCTATGAAGTGTATGCGCTGAACCGGCACAAACGTGGACTTGTCCTTGTTTACCACTAGGCCTAGACTGTCGCAAGTGGCCAGCAGGAATTTCATCTGGGCCTGCACCTGGAACCGAGACTTGCCTTTGAGCATCCAGTCGTCCAGGTAGGGGAAAATTTGCAGCCTGTTCCTCCTGAGGTAGGCTGCCACTACCACCATGTATTTGGTTAAAAACCCTGGGGGCCGTGGAGAGGCCAAAGAGAAGGACCATATACTGGTAGTGGTCCCGCCCTACCAGGAAGCAGAGAAAGCGCCTGTGACTCTCGAAAATATGGATGTGGAAATAGGCATCCTGGAGGTCCAGGGCTGCGAACCAATCCCCCAGGTCTAGGGATGGAATAATAGAGGCCAGGGAAACCATGCGGAACTTGTAACGAACCATAAACTGGTTGAGGCTCCGCAGGTCGAGGATGGGCCTGAGCCCGCCTTTTGCCTTTGGAATCAGGAAATACCGGGGAGTAGAAACCCCTGCCCTAGAATTCCCGAGGCACCTTCTCCACCGCGCCCAGGGTGAGGAGGCGTGTCACCTCCTGGTCTAGAAGGACGTGCTCCGGGTCCCCGGGGATTTCCGGGGGCGGGACGTGGGGGGGGGGGCAAAGTGAACTGCAACATGTAGCCCCTGGAAATGGTGCTGAGGACCCACTGGTCCGACATTATACAGGACCATTGCACTCGGAAGGCAGATAAACGGTTGCAGAACACAAATTTTATTAACTAGGGGGCTCCCTTGGCAACAGGCACGGTGGCCCCCCGCAAAGAGTCAAAAGCGCCTCTTCCCCTGCCTTTTGCCCTTGGAGGGCCCAGGTCACGGGGCCGAGCGGGACTGGCGCTGGGACCTACGTCTCTGCTTCCTCGCCCTCTTAGGTGGAGGCTCATATCTGCTCCTACTTGGAGGAGCCGAGGTCTGTGGCCTGGGTTTGTCCTTAGCTAGTGGGACATATAGGCCCAGAGTTTGCAGGGTGGTGCGGGAGTCCTTCATCCTGTGTAGACGGGTGTCTGTCTGATCTGCAAACGGGGCCTTCCTGTCGAAAGGCAAGTCCTGCATGAGGGACTGGGACTCCGCGGACAGTCCTGACAGCGAGAGCCACAACGCCCTGTGCATGGCAACAGCAGAAGCCACGGAATGGGCTGCTGTATCTGCCGCATCCAAAGCTGCTTGGAGGGCCACTTTCGCCACTGCCGCGCCTTCGTCGACCAAAGCTCTGAACTCCTTCTCATCCTTTTCCTGAAGAAGACGTTTGAACTTTGGCAGGGACCCCCACAAGTTAAAATCATAGCGGCTCAGGAGGGCTTGATGATTAGCCACCCTGAGCTGGAAGCTTGCCGATGAATAAACCTTCCTGCCGAAGGTATCCAGTCTTCTGGCGTCTTTATCTTTGGGGGTGGGCGCGGGTTGGCCATGTCTTTCTCAGTGGTTTACCGACTCCACCACCAGAGAGTTGGGTACCAGTTGAGAGTACAAATATTCGTGCCCCTTTGCTGGCACAAAGTACTTTCTCTCCGCCTTTTTTGAAATAGGCGCCAAGGACGCCGGGGTTTGCCAAAGCGACGTGGAGATATTGGCCACCCGTTGGTGGAGAGGTAGGGCCACACAGCCCGGTGACAAAGAGGACCAAACGTTGAACAACGTGTCCTACGGCTCCTCCATCTCTTCAGCCTGGAGCTGGAGATTGGAGTTGACCTGCTTAAGGAGCTCCTGGTGAGCCTTAAAATTTTCCTGTAAGGCAGGTGGTGGCACTGCAATGGATTCCTCCGGTGCCGGTGAAGGGACCGGATCTGCCCCCAGGGCATCAGGTGGTACCGGTGGTTCAACCCCCGAGTCCGAGCCCGGGTGCAGTACCGCTGCCTCGGTACCGACTGACTTCTCCCGGTGTCGAGGCGGGGACGTTGAATGCACCTGCAATGCTCCGGCCACCGAATCGGGTCTCGTCGGTGCCGGCAGTTGGGGCCAAGGTGCCCACTGACAGCATTGCCCTTGCCAGGGTGCACCTTGCCAGTGCCCCACTTGGGGACCTAACGGAGCCGCTTGATCGTGCGGGGTGGCGTGGCCCGGGGATGGGCGGCTGGGTGCCGAGGCCGACATCGCTGAAGACTGCACGGTGCCAAACGAGCAACGGGAGCATCCACGGCCGCGTCAGTGCCGGACTCAAGATTTAGATCTCTACGAGGAAGACCTGTACCCATCAGAGGTACTGCTTCCAGATTCAGCCCGGCGACCGTGGCTACAACAGCTAGGTGCCGATGACGGCCGAGGGGTGCTTTGCAAACAACGCCTGTCAGAGCCATCACTCGAGTCTGAGCGTCGGTGCCGATGGTGTCGAGACCTGCTCCTATAAGTCCTGTAGGAAGAGGAGCGTCGACGCCTGTTGCCTCAGTGCCTGCGACCCCTCTTGGTAGCGGAGGATCCTCGGGACTCCCTCTCAGGCGAGTCAGCCAACGGCGTGGGTGTCTGACGCAGACTACGAGATGGCCCCGCAGAATGGGTAGGCACCTCATCCTCGGAGCGGGGTCTATGCCGAACCGGGGAGGGTCGATGAGCTCCCAGCGGCGGCTTCCCTCTGGACGAGGGCTCATCTCAGGCAGCGCACTCAGCACTGGAAGGGCAAGCACTGCGTGCGCTGCCGCCAGAATCGACAGTATCCTCTCCGCAGGGGAGGCACGCGCGGATGGGACCGGACTACTCTGCTCAGCACGAGTCGGAGGTCTGGGTCCCAAGGGGGATCGTGGGCTGCCCAACTCAGGTGCGGCCTCACCCCTGTCCTTTTCTCGGCGCCGCTGAGTCTTCCCTTGCTTCTTAGCGGGGGAGCAGTGCCGACTAGTTGATGGGGCGTCGCTGCGCACCAACGACACGCCTGGCACCAGATCGGGTCGGTGGTCCGGTGCCAATGCTGACTCCATTAGTAAGGCCCGGAGACAGATATCTCGTTCGCATTTCATTGTTGGTTTAAACGACCTGCAGATTTTACAACGCTCACTTACGTGAGTCTCGCCCAGACAGCGAATACACTGAGTGTGTGGATTGCTTCTGGGCATAGAACTGCGACAGGAGTCGCACGGTTGAAGCCTGGGGCACGGGGCATGCCCCGAGCCAGGCAACTAACTAGAAATTCGGACTACTAAGAAGAGTTGTACTACTAAGGTTTGCAGTGCTGCAGCAGAGCTGAAGCACTAAGTTCCAACTACCTTCACTGGCGGCAAGAAGGAACTGAGGGTGGGGGGAGTGCGCAGCTCCCCTTATAGCGTGATATAGAGGCACTACTCCAGGGGTCACAGCGGTGCTCCCCCACTACGGGTACTGCTAAGGGAAAAACTTCCGGCACCGGTACACGTGGCGAGCACGCACACCTACTGTGGAATACACAGGAGCAATCACTTGAAGAACCACAGTGTACATCAGATATACCATGGCTGTCATACAAACAATGTCTGGAGACGAATTCCACACATACAGTGAACTGGCTGCTGAACACTTGAGGCAGGTCCTAAAGGGATCTGACAAAGCTAATTCTTTGGCAGATGTGACAACAATAACTCCTTGAAAACTGCAGAAAGACAGCGCTGGACGGCATCTAAGGTGGGATGCAAGAAATACCCGGTGATTGGTGGATGCCCTGTGCCTCCATGGAAAAAATTTCTAAATGTGGCATCCAAGAAGCAGTCACTTGTAAAATTCCTTGGTGAATGCATGGTTCAAGATGCACCTGAAAGTGTAGGAGCACACCCAACACAAACGCTCCTTCTTACTGCAGGCTTTTCCAGTGGTGAAGTAGCAAAGTCCATCACCGGTAGAGATGTTGAAGAAGCTCAACACTCATACAGTACTCAAGAGGAAGCAGACACAAAAATGCTTCTGCGTACTATATGTGCCAACATGGCTTCTGGATCTCTTAATGCCAAAGGAACCATAGAATTAGGTAACCTGGTATAGATGTTTTAGACCTTGCTGTTCATTACCTTCCAAAAAATGGAACACAAATAGATAAAATGTGGATTGAAGCAGGCACCATTACCAGCACAACTGAGGTGTCACTTCATACCTGCATGTGCAATTTGTAATGCACTCTCTTGACTTCTGCAACATACTTCCTGCTGTACACGCATTAAAAGGGTGTGACTGTCATCCCTATTTGGTATTGGAAGCGAAAAAAATCGGTGTTTAATGTTATCAAAACAAAGAGATCTTACTGCTTCAGAGATCTTGCCAAATTGGAAGAGAGTGATAGACACGGCACAACTTCTGTAGCAAGAAGTTGGTAGCAGTGCTGTACAACCAGACCAAGAAAAAAACAAACAAAACAAAAGATCCACAGACACCTGATTTACTTACGACTCAATCTAGCTATCAAAAAGGACAAGCCACAGGCCAAACTCCATCATCATGTGAGGACAGTTTTGAAGAGCATATCAAAAGAGCATCTTGGCAAACAAAGATTTAGATGTCTTAGCACACAGGTAAACCAGAAATTGGATCACCACTGCAACATAGATGGAAAAATGTGGATGACGAACAACTTTCTGTATTCAAGAGTGCAAAGGCATCTGAGTGTCTTCAAGATCTTATTTGTGCCTCTACCAGTAGGGGTCGCTGCACAGTGAACTGTGTGTTGCCTACAGACAATATTCCCTGCACAGAAGTGTACATGCCAAGGCAGCGAAGACTGTGGTAACCCACTGTGATGCTTTCTTGGTGTGTCCACAACTGTAAATCACCCTGTTACTCCTCTGCCACAGCATAAAAGGAATTTGTTGGTGCTAAACTGTGTGACAGCTCCCTATCACCCCAGTCTGTTACCAGAACTCTTGTCAGCCCTTACTTGCCTTGCAGGTAACACTTCCTGAACACTGCCTTGCAGTTCCTGAACCCCCTGGAAGAGCATTCCTCTGCAGTATCCAGCCCTGTTACTGTACACTCACAAATCTATTGTTTACAAAGAAACAATACACATCAGCCTGTGGTCTCAGCTGAGAATGCACACCTCACTTTAAAACAGCACTAAGATGAATTTATAATAAAACAAGAATAAGTTTATTAATAAAGAACAGAGATTTAGGGGATACTATCAGAGATCATAGAAACAGATTATGGTTACAAATAAAAGTATAATCACACTTTCTAGGGACTAAAAGTCAACTCAACAGGCTACAATCCTTGTCTAATGCAGTTTTCTCATCTACAGCCACTTCTTAGCATCATGCAACCCACATGACTGGGGATCCACTGTTCATGAATGCAAAGAGCATTGACCTCTTTGTTCCCCGAGTGATGGATAAGTAAAATGTCTTTTTGCTTCTCCTCATATCCTCAAAGTTTATTGATTGTGTCATCAGAGTCAGGATGAACCCCTGGAGTTCAGATTCCAGTGTCTTCCCATACTGATTTCACATCCTCATGTTAATTTGTTCCTCCCGTGTATCGAGGATGCAAATGAACCGCCTATTCTCTCTTCCATCACCATGCTCAATTTTTATTGGAGATAGGAAGATAACTATCCTCCCTCTTTTATGGAAGAAAACCTGTTTCTCCCTTTGTCTCGTTGCAGACTTTAAAGCATAACAGTAAAAGTGTCTAATTCCTTATACGGTATTAATGCATACATTTCATAATAATATTAATGACTAATATGTCACCAGCTTTCACTTGATATCTTACACAACATTCTTTATAGATAAATATTGTGACAAATGTGTTAGGTGTAATGAGTTTGTCAGGCTTGACAGGAGTAGCTGTTATGTGACATTGAATCCTTTAGCAATGGGCATTGAGGGGCTCTTAGGGTCACACCCATCCACTCTCAGAGATAATGGTGACTAAGATGATAATGATGTTGACTAGAAGTCACCAGAGCTATTACATTTAAATGATACTTGTATCAATTACTAGATTTTGCAATACCCTTTAGATTGTTGTTGTGATGCTTTGAGGTCACAAAGAAATCCAATTTTATGTCTTGAAATAATACAGAGTCATTAAATTAACAGGAACAAAAGCAAATATTTAAAAGTGGTCTTTTTAATGTGTCTATGGCGTCATTGTTTATCCCGTTTCTATGATAACAGCACCACTTGACAATTCCACATCATATCTCATCTTAAAGTAGACATAATAAGCTTTCAAATTGTATATGATGTGCATGTTTGTAGAGAGGGTACATTAAATCAACCAAATTGGTGGTGTCTGCCACTCACCTATTACATTTCAGTCAGGTGAGTTTTCTGCCCCCCAAAGACTACCTGACCCTTAGAAGGACTGTGGTTTCCATGAGACAGGAGGGTAGGGAGAAATGTTTAAATCACAAAAGTTTACTCTTTAAAAACAATTTAGCAATTACAAAACTAAACTTTCTTCCCCACAGAAAAACTAAGCAACAGGTATGAACAATTCATGGCTTCTGAATAGATCTTAATATTATTGCATTTCTGAACTGGAGTTAACCATATTGCTACACAATTTCAAACATAAAGAGACATACTTACAGGGGACATCTCTTCAATTTCAGATTCAGGTGTTAATGTATGACACTTCTGGCAGATATCAATTAGATCTAACATATTACTCCTCTTTAAGAAAGAGTCATAAGCTTTTTTGATATCAGCATAATTTTCAGGTGCTTCCATATTCTCACATGTCAATCCCAGTTTATCATGTAGCAAGTATTTCCAGGTTTCCACCACGTCACTAAAAGATACTGTGAAATCTCCATGAAGCTAATATAAAAACGGGAAAAGTAAAAGAAAAGCATTATGCTCTGCTGGTAGTGTAAATATCAAAAACTTTAATAAAACAACATTCATATATCTTTTAATACACTCTGTACACTGAAGTATTTTAATGCTGATTCATTTATATTAAACCCAAGGAAAAAATGTTACTTGTAACTAGAGTTCTTGAACTGTATTGACTATGCAGTTCAACAGTCTTAGAATATGCAACCTATTAGTCTCTAATTCTTAAGATAACAATGGTTCCTTCTGGTTTTAAAATCTATGGATCTTTAAGGACCTATGCACATGCAAAACTGTATTTATGAGCAGATGTGGATTAAGGTTTCCTGCGGCCCTGGGTCAGAGCAAGTGGGGGGGCCCCTCCAAACCCCTTTATGCCTGCGGTCCCACCCCATTCTGCCCCTTCCTCCATGGCCCCACCCCTATTCCACCCACATTCCCAACCACCCACTCCAGCCCCACAATCCATTTGCTTCTTTCTGCCCACCCCCACTGTGGGCCCAAGACTAAAGAAGCTTTGCTCCCCTGCCACAGCCCCAGGGCCACAGTGAGAAGTGAACTCCCCCAGTCCTGAGGCAGCAGCAGGGAGCGAGAACTCCTCCAATCCCGGGGCCACAGTGGAAGTCCCAGTGCTGGGGCTTCCCCCACCCTGCCAGGGGCTCCTGCCGGGGAGCAGGGGCTTCTGCTGCCCCACAGCAGATGTCTGCTGGGGGGCAGGGTGCCAATTTTTCCAGAGCCCCCCAGGCATGGGCCCCATTGGCCCACTGGATAATCCGCCACGGCTTATGAGAGTAGTCTGATCGACTTCAACAGGAGTATTCACATGCAGAAAGTTCAGCATGTGCTTAAGTGCTTGTAGTATAAGTTTGCAGCAAGGAGGCCATGTGCATTCCAGAAGTAGGAATCTGCACTGACAATTCTTGGAGGAAACTCCTACCTTTAAAATATGCATTAACAGAATACTTGAAACAAAGTACCCTGTGTGAGAAGGAGCATGGATATCCAAAAAGGTAAACTATTTTTATTTTTCTATAATGTAGTTGATACTCCAAGTCTTCATTGTGAAGCTGCTAGGGCTACTACACCCACATACCCAAACAAACCAACAAAAGCAATAAAATGAAAATTTCAGCCACCTGTGACAGGGTATACAAACTCTACATGGGCAACCAGTGGTTAAGAACTGCTCTAGGCTCAGCCAGCCACACCCACCACGCCTGTAGGAAATGCTTCAACTGAAGGAGGAGTTAAAAGGCAGGGGAGCAGCTCATTTGATGGCAGACCAAGGAGGAGAGCAGACCCGCAACTCCAGCAGTGAGCCGAGGGAAAGGCAGAATCTCTCTCCATGAGAACTGCCCAAAAGGTCTCTCCATGAGGGAAGGGAGGACCTGCTACAGTCCAAGAGGGAAGCATTCCCCTCTCCTTCCCGTATGGGCTCCAAGTTTTGTTAATTCGCCTTTACTTTGTTTGGGCTACTCCAGCAGGGGAAAGACCTAGGACTGATCTGGCCCAGGAGAGTGGGCCACACTGCAGGAGGAGGCAGTTGCTGCCCGAGAGAGGAAAAGTTAAAAAAATAGCGATGTTTAGTCTTGAGAGAAGACTGTGGGGCCTGATAAGTCTTCAAATAAGTTAAGGGCTATAATAATGACGGTGATCAATTGTTCGCTATGTACTTTTTGAGAACACCGAAGAACAAGCGAGGTGCTGTGGTTCTCGGCTTACAAGAGGCCATTCCAGCTATGCTGAGGCTGGCCCCCGAAAAGACTATTTATGTGGACTGGGATAGCCCAGGAATCCTTCATGGAGGTACTCTTCAATCCTTTGCAGAAGGTTTCTGGGCAGGGCAGTCTTATTTCTTTCACCATAGTAGGACACTTTCCCGCGCAACTCCTGAATTAATTCTGCTGGCATCATTGCAGGACACAGCATAGCAGCATAAGGCCCGGGTCTATACCCAGACGCTTGCAGCATCTCCTTCCTTTCCACCTCTGTTACCCTCAGGAGACTGATATCACATAGGGTCGCCTAGGAGAAATGGGGGAAGTTCTCATTAAAGGTGCTCTTACATGGGGAAAAAAGGGCATGTAGACCCACCCTGGCCCCCACATTCCAGATCACCAAACCATGCGGCCACTAATGTGCCTTTACTGTGCTCAGCACGGGTTGGCAAGTAGTTTAAAGTGGCTGATAGAGGACTGAGGTCCCATATGAGAGATTCCACAATTTGGGAGTGAAAACGTTCCCCTCTGCCCCATTCGTAAACAGCTTCCCGTGGTGCTATGGGGGGGGGGGCATTGTTCGACTAGCTACCTGTGCTCCCGACATAAACCTGCCATAAACTTAATTAAAAGTGCGATCACCAATGACCCGGAGGTGGCACACTCACCGTGGCTGGAGCAGCAAAACAGCACAGTGAACAGTTACGGATTCCGATTATGTTATGGCTTGCACCTAGTATAATATGGGTGTTTTTTTGTTTTGTTTTTTTAAAACAGCCTTGCTATGGAAACAATTTTATTCATGTACAATGGCTCCTTTATTTTTTCCCCGACAGCTGGAAATGTGTCCTTTGGCATGTCATCAACACCTGAAAGCAGTGTGATTAGAAGGAGAAAGAACGCGGGAGGACATATTCACAGAGATAATGAACGCCTCCAGGAAGGCTGACAGAGCTAAGAGCGTGGAGGATTTCACTGTCCAAGAAGTTAGACATGGACATGGAGAGCAGGAAAGCTTCCAATGAGTGAGTGTGTGCAGCACAGGATGAGATGCTTTGGATTATGAGGGACCAAGCAGACATGTTGAGGCATCTGGTTGAACTGCAGGAACAGAAGCAGGAGGGTAGAGTCCCTCTGCAGACCCTGGTGGACAGACAGACAGCATCGCCTGGTGCAGAATCACCCTCCCCCAGGCATTCCATGAGGCGTGGGCAAAAAGTCCATTATCCCTTTCACTTGCCTCGGGGAGGGGGGAAGGTACAAGGAACAGAAGGCACCCATTCACAGACCTCTGATGGTCTGGAATGTGGTGTTATGTTACACAGCTGAAAATGTTTCTCCTGGTCCAACTGTACAACCCCTTTTCCCCAAGGTTAGCTTTTCTTTCTGTTCTCCCTCTTTATTTATGTTTGTTAAATAAAGTAAATGGATTCAAGTAATAAATGTTCTTTATTGAGAAGAATAAATAGTGGGCTTGGGCAGGGGGTTGGCTTTACAGGGACAGTAATACAAGGCAGGTGAAGATTTGGGAAAGCACAATGCACACAAGCAGCTCACATTCCTGTGACTCATTATTGAAACAGCTTTTCAAAGCCTTGCAGATATGCAGCGTCCCTTGCTGTGCACTTATTGCCCTGGTGTCTGGCTACTCAAAAATGGCTGCCATGCAATCTGTCTCAACTGCCCACCCCTGTGGAAAATTTTCCCGCCCCTCCCCCCCGATATTATGGAGCACACAGCAAGCAGCTATAACCATGGGGATGTTCTCCTCGCTAAGGTCCAACCTTGTTAGTAGACTTCTCCAGCACCCTTTCAAATGACCAAAGGCACATGCAACCACCATTCTGCACTTGCTGAGCCTATAGTTGAACCGTTCCTTACTGCTGTCCAGAGGGCCGGTGTATGGCTTCATGAGCCATGGGAGCAAGGGGTAGGCTGGATCCCCCAGGATAACTATAGGCATCTCAACATAGTCAATGTTAATTTTGTGGTCTGGAAAGATTGCAGCTTTTTGAACAGACCCAAGTTACTAAAGATGCGCGTGTTGTGCATCTTTCCTGACCATCCTATGTTGATGTTGGTGAAATGCCCCCTGTGATCCACCAGCGCTTGCAACACCATTAAAAAAGTATCCCTTTTGGTTCATGTACTCTCTGGCAAGGTGGGCTGATGCCAAGATGGGGATATCGCCCCAACCACAATTAGGGAACCCCCTCACGGCAAAACCATCCACTATGTCCTGCACGTTTCCCAGACTCACTACCCTTCATAGCAGAAGTCGATTTATGGCCCTGCACACTTGGTGCACAGCAGCTCCCACAGTTGATTTACCAATTCCAAATTGATTCCCCACTGACTTGTATCTGTCTGGGGTTGCAAGCTTCCAAATAGCGATTGCCACTCACTTCTCCACTGTCAGAGCGGCTCTCATTTTTGTGTTGCTGAACTGCAGGGCAGGGGAAAGCTCTGCACAAAGTTCCTGGAAGGTGGCCTTCCACATTTGAAAGTTCTGCGGTCACTGCTCATCATCCCATATCTGCAAAACGATGCTGTCCCACCAGTCAGTGCTTGTTTCACAGGACCAAAAACAGCACTCAGAGTGCAGCTACTCTGACTGCCAGCAGCAACTGTGAATTATTTTTTTCAATGGCTTCCAGCAGGGCTGCTTGCAGGACATCACTATGTTCCATGCAGCGGGTCCTACTTCGCCTCTGGAAATACTGCAGGAGAAGGCACGAGGTGTTTGAGATGCTCACAGCAAGACTGCACAACTGAGTAGGCTCCATGCTTCTGGGGTTATGGTGTACGCACAGCACTTTTAAGGCGCAAAAGCCAGTGGGTTGTTTGCTGTTGATATGAGGGAGGGAGCACAATGCATCATGGGATGCCAACGCAATGTTCCCATTCTCCCCTGCGACAATGTTTTGGTCCCATGAGGCATTGCACAAACTTCCCAAAATACACTGCAGCAAGTTGCCCTTTGGGAAAGCTACCCACGATGCACTGCTTTGTGCATCGATGGAGTGCGTCTAGCAGCGCCTGCATCGAGACAATGAGCATGGTGTGGCCACGCACAATCAACTTCATTAATTCAGGGGGCTCGAGGTCAAATTAGATAAAGTCGACTTAGTTTTGTAGTGTAGACAAGCCCACAGTATAGTTCCTACTGGACCACCCTCTTTGAACAACGTCTTACTCATATTACATAGGCTACTAAACCTTTAAATGGCAGTCATATATTAACATTTTCAATTGCTACGAACCAGCATTGGCTTTAAACCTCTGACCTACTAATAATAGATGTTATTTTCATTTTCTTTGCTTTTAACATACTGTACTGATTAGGACATGTCAGTACTACTGACATGAATGCTATTCTGCATATTATAAATTAAAATAAGGCATCTTATATGAAAGAGTATACATACATTTTCTAAAATATTACTATTTCAAATTTTCCATGTAAACCTCTTCATAAGGCTAGTCACTGTGAAACCTTTACCCAATTAAAACAGCAGTAGACAAAGTGTTTTCTCACTTTGTTTTGAAACAAATTCCTTCAAATGTAACTAGTTAAAATAAGACTTCAGTATGATAACTAGCCAAAACCTTCTCACTAGATCAAGAACTTGCAGAGATTAACAGTGTTTATATTTGTGTTGTAAAAACATTTTAAATACAAATAAAAATGCACTTCAGATATCCATTTCCATGATCAGGTGCCCACCATGACAGTATATTCTATTATTCATACAACCGATTGTGAGAGTCTGTGGTTAAAAAAAAAAAAAGAAAGAAAGAAAAAAGAAAAAAAAAAATCAGATAAATGTTTTCTAGGAGCACAAGCCAGCTGGCTAATATCTGAAGGAAGTTCAAAAAGTTCAGTGCCTTCATTCTGTGATAGACATCAGGAAGATTGTATTTCACAAGCATAAAACAAGGAAAGCAAGGTTTACACATTTTAAAAGCACTTCAGTTGCACTTTTTACTAGTATGTTATATCACATACGCTCTTTGGACTTTTATTAGAGTCTTTGCTCATTCTAGGATTAAATCTTAATTATTCAGATTTTAGAGGGTTTTTTATAAAGAGACTTCACAGGTACTGCAGGTTCTTTCTAGGGCTATCTAGTTAGCAAGGCAATGGCTATTATTGTAAAAGTTGTTTAAGGATGGAAAGAGATGCATGTTACAGCCCTCTCCCTGGCTGAGTCCTCCTAGTAGATGGTCACCATTCTGCTGTATTGGACCCAACCTTTGGATCCCCCAGAGTTTCAAGATAACTGTCTGAGCAGCAGCTGCCAAGTTGTGTTTAACTTGGGTCTCTCAGGCATACCACTGAGATGCTGATTCACTGCCTGGCACCCCTCCTTGGCACAAAGACTGCAAAATCCCAACTTCTATCTACCCTCAGACCCATCCTGAACTTCCCAAGCCAACCCAGTAGTTTATGCATTCTCTCAGTCTAGCCCCACAGGCACTCTGGATTATAGTTTAACTTTTTGGGGACCACATGACATTAAAGCAAGGAACACACGTTCCTTTGAGGCTTTGCAAACACACACACACACACACACACACTTGCACTTTACCCAGAAAGCACAAGAGTTAGAGCTATGCGAAACAAAGCTTCTGAATACTGTCCCCCTTAGACTTTTCACCCCTATTGTGAGTCTCTGGGTTTGGTTCAAGTCCTTAAGGGCAGGGGGCAGGTCCCTCCTGCCACCATTCTTTCTGCTGAGAATTCTGGTTCTGGCAATGACATAGCTCCCCTTGCTTAAAGGGCATATCATTTTTAGAAACAGCAACAATTTTTCTTTGGTCCTGTCCTTCTGCTGGGATTTTTCTTCCTGCAACCTTGTATGGGATTGCTGGCAAAGAGTTGTTAGAAGTCAAGAGATCTGCCTCTAACT
>NW_020664598.1:10627486-10671958 GCF_002925995.2 Terrapene triunguis
GGGTGCTTACCCTGGCGAGAGGCGTGCCGAACATTGCCGACCCCTGATTTATGTCCATGTTAAGTTTCTGGCTAGCTCCCAAAATGCCAGAGATGAATTAAATTATTTTTGCTTCTAAATGAGTTATATTAAAATGATGCAATATTTCAGAAAATAATGTTTTGAAGGAAAGAGTCAGCTGTTGTCCTGTTTGGTACAAATTTTGCATTTGTGATTTTTCTCTTGTTCGATCTATCTATCTTTTTAAGAAAGGGCTGAAATGAGACTTAACTTTGTGATAAGTGGTATATAGTTCTTAAGGTGCCTTTTTTCATGACAACTGACTCAGTGATTTAAAAAAAAAAAGTCATAAACTAGTGATTACTTTTAAAAGGGTCTCAGATAAGAGCGAAAATTTTTGAAGTATTCCTAGCAAACGTGGCAAAACTCCACAAAATATATCAAATGAATGGCACTCACATGTTTAAAATTCTTTACCTGCTTTATCTGCATTGACATACAGAATTTTACAAGTAGAAACAGTTTTATTTGACTATCCTCACTCTGAACATCTCTGCATAGTTACTGTTGGTAAATAGCTGGGTAAAGCTTTAAGATATTGTTCTGTGAGCCCATAATTATATAAATAATCAAGTAATACAAATTGTTTTAAAAAGGCGCATACAGTATCTTATAGTGTTGGGTTTCTTTTTGGTTTATGTGCTTGAAAACCTATGGGGGAGCTTTTTAACTTTGAATCAAATTTCTAAAATCTTTACACTTGGCTGTGTGTGATAGAACACTGGAAATGTTGCTAGACCTTCCAATGCATAAGCAATAACAACAATATATTCATAGGATTTTTTTCTTTTTCTGCCAGTAGCTGAAATAGTACAGCAGTACATTTCTAACTTAGATACTCTTTACTACATAGTTCAGGATTTACCTTTAATTTATCTGCTGTATGATAGCAGTTCTCCACACATTTAACAACGTTCAGTAATTAACTTGGAAACTAGTTAGCTTGGAAAACCTACTACATACTATTGACCTTATGGTGCTTTGACCTCTTTCTTAGCTCTTGTCAAAGGTCCTAAATGGACAACACTTGAAAATAATATCCTATATGTACTCAAAGATCAGATGCAGTACAAACTTTTCCATATCCTTCAGATAATGTACCTGAAGTCTGTGAAGTTCCTATCTCTGAGAGTTAGTCTCAATCTTTTTGCCCATTCAGAGTTTTTACCTTTCTGCTGAGACTGCTAACAAAGATGTGAATTGAAGTGTTGGCTTTGTGATATGCTTACTTGTTCACTAGAAACTGGACGGAGACCAACCACTCACTTATGTATCACAAGTTACTGAATGTTGTTGTAAAATCACTCAAGGTATGATTTTGTCACTGTACAAGCATATCGAAAGACATGGTCTCTGCCATGAGGAGCTTACATTATAGAAAAGCAATCAAATAGTAGTTTTTGGTCACCACAAGACTTAATTCACACTAATCTAGAATTGAAGGACTTGTTTGGAGGATCAATAATAGCATAACATTTTCTCTTAGTTTATTACAATGTTTTATATATTTAGGAGGAGGATGCAGAAGTGGAAGGAATACAGTATGAGACACTAAGAACGTTTCATCATGGGATCAGAGTCGATGCCATAGCATGGAGTCCAGAAACCAGACTGGATGCTTTACCTCCCCAGATAAGGTATTTTAAAAATGTTTTTAAGTACAGAAACAACTTTTCTTTTGTCTGTCCACCTTTTATTCCTTATGCAAAAGTAAAGTTAGACTCACTGAATGAAATCCTAGCCCCATTGGAGTCAATGGCAAAACTCCCATTGACTGCAGTGGGGTCAGAATTTCACCCTTTGGCTTTAGTTAATTTTTACTTTTTTCAAAGAACAATTCAGTTGTGAATTAGTCAAAATAATTAATATGAAAGTGGGTGAAAATAAAATGTAATTAATCTTCTCTGTAGTCTGTCTAGAAAGAACACTGCTAGGGACTTTTTGTAATGCCCTACTCTACAACAATCAAGTCTGCATTAGGACTGGATGAAATGCTCTCTCTGGTACAGGCCAATGTCATGCAAGATTCAGATGTTATTTGTGAAACCATAGAACTGTGGGACTAAAGTAAAAGAGCATTAAAACCTGGTTTTATACTTTTATTAAGTCTGAACAAACTGCTGACCCTTAAATAGTAGTACCTGTTTATCAATTAGAAGTACTTTTAATGTTCAAGCAGTGTTTCAAACATGGTGTATAAATGCCAAATCTGATGTTTGTTAAAATAAAATGTTTAGTGTTAATACCATTCTTCTGTTTTAAACCGCTACTAAAGCATGCTAGAAATTGCTTTATGAACTTACATTAGGATCTCCTTCAATTGCTATTATAAATGTTTTAACTTCTCTAGCCATTTGACCACCACTGGTAACAATAAGTGCAAATGCTAATTATAATTTACTATTTTCAAAGATTTCACAATTGATTCATTATGTGACTTATTTGGTTGGGCAAAATGGATAGTTTTCTTTCAATATAAAGTAACCCTGCCACCTGACATGCAGCTACAATACACTGCATTCAAATTAATACTGTAAAGACTGTTAGGTCCAAAAGAGAATTATAATATTTAGAAGCATTTTCATTTTCAAAAGCATAATCTGAATTTCCTTCTGAAAAATGAAGTGAATCTTTAACTTAAGTTGGGATGGAAATTTTGCAAGTGAGAAATGATTGAAGGGCTTTTTCCGCCCCCGCCCCTCTGATTATTCTAGATTTTGTACTGCAGCTGCTGATAGGAAGTTAAGGCTGTTCACTTCAGATCTCCAGGATAAGCATGAATACAAGGTAAAATACACATTATTAGAATTTATTTTTCTATCTTTTTAGCCTCTAGTAGAATTTAGTCTGTTTATTTTATCCCCTAACCTATATGTTGTATTAAAAGCTAGCTAACTGTATTTGTACTGTAAAAGAAATATCTACTATTATGATCCGCAACATTGAATGTATCCTAATACCTGGAAACATTTAATCAATACATTAAAGAAGGAAATGTCTGCATGCAGCAGGTAATTGCAATTTATTCCTGTTCTGTACTTCTTAATAGAAAAGAAAAATGACTGCATAACTGAATTTAACAGAATTCTAGAACAGCAAGTATTATTTATGCTTGGACTAAAATGAGGCAAGGACAGATTGTCAACATGTGAGCTTGAAGTGGGGAAGTGAAAAGATTCTATTACATACTGAAAGCTGGGGGCAAAAGTTCATACTAATGTTTTTAATATCTAGGCTTTCTTTAGGAAAGTTCTATAAAGGAAAGAGCGAGTGAGTATAAATTAGGGATACAGCATAAATGTTTATTTTAAAATGGTTGGGAAATCATTATTAATTTCTGTTTTCATTGCAACTTTTAAGATTCTCCTTCTATAATCATCATAATTGAAAGCATTAATACTGAAATCAGTGCAGTCACATATACCATAATTGTAGACAATTCTGAGAAATACATTCTTAGACCAGCAATTGCTTTTTTGTGAAGCCATATGAAAACAAACACATATTTCAAAGAATGTTTATAAATGCATTAGTCTTTTATTCCATTTATTTAAGGCAGAGGTTCTCAAACTGGATGGTGCGGAATGTATTCCCGTGTTTGGGGGGGGGATGTGAGAAGCCGCTCTTGCCTTCAGAGCTGGGTGGGCTGGAGAGCGGCGGTTGCTGGCCTGGCACCCAGCTCTGAAGGAAGTAAGTGTGGCATGGTGTAGTATTGCCATCATTACTTCTGCACTGCTGCTGGCGGCGGTGCTGCCTTAAGAGCTGGGCACCTGGCCAGCAGCTGCTGCTCTCTAGCCACCCAGCTCTGAAGGCAGTGCCGCCACCTGCTGCAGTGGAGAACTCATATATCTGCTTTAGAAACTTGTCTTGTGAAAATTTTATCTACAGTCATTTTTTGTAATGCCTACGTGACTTAGGCTCCAAAATCCCTTTTCAAAAGTGAGCATTTTGGGTTTCTGAAAATTCTACCTTACATCTTGATCCATAATCGCATTCTAGTTCCTACACTTATTGTGTAATTGACTGTACTAATTAGTGCATACAAATGTTCAATTGAAATTCAAGAAAAATTTGCTAGGAAAATCGACACTGCTGAGAACCACATTTATTTTTTTCTCATCAGCATTTTCATTTGTGGTGTATTAACCTGTCAGTTTTATATTTTTATAAAATATATTATGCATTTTTGCTTTATAAATTCTTTCATTTTTACTTATTGTATTGTACCTTAATCAGGTTTCAGCTCATCTGCCTTATGTATGATGATTGATTTCTTCTGTGGTTTAAACGGACAATGGAAAAAAGCCATAATTCAATCAGTAAAGAACCAAAATGAGTATGTGTGTTTGGAATGTAAACACATGTGCACATGAAGTTGCATGCATCACCCAGCGGTGCTGTATCATGTGTATACACTCCTGCCCCTAGATCCAGCACTTTCCTAAAAGGAGGAGAGGCTGCAGGAATCACTGTCTTTACTGTTGTGCCATTCTTGATCCACCCTCCTAAGCCACCCGACCAGTTGCTCCTCCTCTGTAAGCAAAGAATAATATGGAGCATTGTGTCAAAGTTGCTGACAATGCCATCCAAGGGAATCTTATCTGTTTGCTCTGAAAAAATTTTTTTTTAAAGGCGAGAGCTTCTGTAATATACAACACAGTCCTAAAACATGTTATAGATGCTCAGAACTTGTTGAGCATCCAGGATCAGACCAGCCTCATGTTTGGCTGATTTTTTTTTTTTTTTTTTTTAACTTGATACCCCAGTTTCCTAATGACATTTGACTGAAAACTACATACAGTGGATGTATGGAGGACTTTGATTCAACATAGCACACATTTTACACAATAAGGGACTTTGTAGGGATACACAAAACATGCAAAAGCAGTTAAAGAATATGATTAGTCTGACTGTAACCACTAAGCCATTTTTGTTTTTTAATAGTAAACCTCATTTGCATTTGGCACTTTTGGAAGGATTTCACAGACTATAGTCTGACATTACTGTCTTAGAGGAAAACCTGGTTTGATCTAATTATCAGCAAAGAACTGAAAGCCAACACTTTTAAATTTTCAAACAAGCACCATTGGGCTTTCTCTCCTGCTGCCCCAAACACTTGGTAGGAGCTCCCTGAAAACATCTGTTAAGCTACTTCATTATCCTCCTTCATGCTCCTCCTTAAAACTCTCATTTGCGGTGATGCCCATAAAGATAACTTAGAACAGTTAGACTGCTGGTGTGTAAGACCACTGTCTACCACACTGACCAATACTGTCTCTTTTCCTTGTTCTCCCCCATCTGTGTACATGTGTTGTATCTTGTCTTAAAGTTAGACTGTAAACCCTTTTGGGGCAGACATTATCTTTCTGTTCTGTGTTTGTAGAGCACCTAGCACAATGGGGTTCTGGACTGTGACTGCAGCTTGTAGGCACTATGGTAATACAAATAAGTAATAATGGGATAAGTTTGTATTCCTAACTGTAGAACCCCAACTTCATTTTAAATGTATATGCTTTTCCTGTAGCAATTCTCAAACACATTGTAGAAGCTACTGGAATGCTCAAATATTGCTGTTTATCAGAATTATTATTTTTATGACCTCAGTATGAAAATATTTCTTTGTTCTGATTGACAGATCTTTGATGGCCACTCAGATTACATTAATGATCTGGTGTTTGCCCCTAAAGACGGTCAGGATATTGCAAGTGTGAGTGATGATCACACCTGCAGGTATGTATTCTCTTCCCAGTGCGATTGAAATCCTGGACTGCCTTAGATGCTTTTAATGAGGAGGGAAGCTATCCCTTGCTAGCAACTCCTATAGGCTTAGGCAAAGAGAGCCAAGCGCCTATCCTACTGTACCAGAGGCTGCCACAGCACTGCAGATGTAACAGCCAGAGATACTCTTTCTCTGTCCCCTGCAATGCGGCAGGCAGACATCAGGACTGCTGAGCAGCTGCAGTAGGGAAGGGACAGTAGCTGCTCAGAATTCCTCGTGAGATGCAGAGGAAGTGATGGCAGGATTATGAGGAGGCGGTGCCTTTACCTTTTCCCTTGAGTGACAGGGCTGACTCAAACACTTATGTTTAAAAATCACAGGGGAAGTCTCAGGAAACATATTTAATTAAAAATCAAATATGGTTAGAGAGTCAAGGGCCATCAGTGACCCCAAAACCACAGGTTGATGCCTCTGCGCTAATGGTTCAATGATAAATAATGCAGTAGAGACTCTTCAAGGATACATGACAAGGCTGGAATAGAGCATTCTACAAGGGAGAGGAAAGCTGAAGAAAATGGTGACGCTTGAATATTCCAAAGAGATGGGGAAGATGTCAGAACAGAGGTGATTTGTGTAGTTTAAGATGATTGTGTTTGTGTTTTTTTTAGTTACTGATATAACAATCACTCTTAAATAGATCATTAGCCAAATAACACCCAAAATAACCCCTACCCCTGATTTCTCCATTTAAGAGTAGGAGTGAGGTTCCTCCTGCGCAGCCAGAAACAAATAAAATTAAAGCTAGATACGATATGTGATGTGTGTACTCTGGGACAGATCATCATTGCTCCAGTAACTTAAACTGAACTACATTGATTTACACCAGCTGAGGATTTGGCCTTTAGAACCCATGGTAAAAAGTTCAGACAAAATCAAAGCCACACAGACATGCACATCCCTTTACCAAATGTTCAGTGTAACTTATATTGTTAAAATCAGCCATATTGGAAAAGCATTACTCTTTTAAATGACAAAGTAAGACACTTGTAGGGTTTATAAGCCTAGAATGGGAGTTGTAAACTTAAGAGGGGGGAGCCATATTATTCCTAATTGTATTTTGTTAAACAAGACCATTTAAACTTCTAGGCAATCCTTTTCTAAAGGAATTATTTTTTAAATATCTCACTTTTATGCACAATAGCTGGACTTTCTAATTTATCATTTTGGATGAGATTTTGGTCTGTCTTTTTTGGGGGGGGGGGGGGAAATGAAGAGAAGATTTAATAAATAGAACCCAAAGGCTATGAGCTCCTTACTTCTGTGAGTAAGGAAGACATTTCATACAGTGGGCTACACGATGTTAAATTAATGCCCACTGGGAATTCAGAGGTATTACCTTGGTCACTAGAAGGGTCCTGTATTTTTTTTCAAAACATACAACAAAAGTCTTTTAAAAATGATACTTTTAAGAGATACTAAGAGCATTCTCTTTTCAATCCATGTCCTTGGTTTCTTCATTTAGTACTAGGTGTTTCTTCAGCAAAGAGTTGTTTAAATATTTCCATTAAATACAATGTATTTAGGGATGAAAGAAAGAACTGTTTAAACTGTAGTAATCCACTTGACACCAAAAGAATAAGATACGATTTTTTAATGAAAGTATAACACCACCGAAATTTGAACTCAATAGCTGTGAAATATAAGACAGCCACTTTATCCATTGTACACTGTAAAGTCTGGCTAACAGCCATGGGAAGAAGTGGGATGTATTTGGCCACCTGAGAGTTCTCATATTTTTTCTATTCATGGGATAGAAACGTGGAGAATGATGATAACATTTTCATTTAAAAACTGAATATAGAGCTATACTCCAAAAATCAAAAGAGAGTGCAATCCACAGGTCTTACAAAGACTTGTAAAAATTAATAGAAATCATACTTAATTTGTTGTATAATTTGCCTCTTCAACAAAAATTCAACAGCTATTAGTTGCTCTAGGAATAGGGCATCTTTTGAAATGGTTATGCTATGCAATACTAGAGCAATTAGTACAAGAATACAAAAAGGATAAAGTTTCCAGTGTTTGGGGGTTTTGCTAGATTTCTCACTGTTAGGTCCTGTATAGATACAAACAGTGCTCTTCTTCCAACTTGCCTGTAGTTAATACAGTAATTCTCAATATACAGCTTTCTGGACTTCATAGAAGTGTCTCTAGGTTTTTCCTATTTTCATCTCTACAACAGTGGATTTAATGCAGTTTTAAATGAGTAATATTCTTACTATATCAGAAATTTTAATTCTGTGGAGATATAGAAATATTTTATACACTAAAACTTTTTGCTATAATGCTGTCAGAATATCAGGGATGGGCCTGATCAGTTCTTGGATGAAGACCTCCAGTAAAAGTCTAGATTCTGCTTTGGTGATTCATTAGGTGGTACATTCCTTGTGAGTCCAGGTTGAATAAGTCCTGTAGTTCAACAATTCCCAAAGTGTAGCACTTACTAGGAGTCCATGATGTAGGCACCCCCTTATTTCCAGCTGCAAAATTGAAATGAGAATAAGTACACTGATTTTCTATGAAAGCAGTTCCAGTAATGGTGTGTGGAGTCATGAACAAAAGGAGAGGTGTCCGGAAGTCAATTTCTGTGTTTAAAATAACTTCCTCTCCTAAACATCTGTACGATACAGTTGATTCATTTCATTCCAGAGGTAGCTACATTTCTGTGGTGGATGAAATGATCCCTGAGAATAGTTTATCTATCAACTTACAGGGATGCTGTTGATTTTTAAAATCTCACTTGTTCTTTTTAACGTAAGATGTAGGTAAACAGGAGATCTTGGAGTTCCCAGGGAGATATTTTTCTGGATTTTTTCAGTTTTACTTTGTGCATTTGGCAGTACGGTTTTCCCTGTATAATATGTCAAGCAATTTCCCATGTACTTTGGGTGAGTCTTTTTTTCACAGAAGAAGAGAGAAAAATCATTTTTTTTTTAAATTGAAAATGTAATGGCAAAATCACAATAATTAACAGAGGGCCATAGAGGCAGGTGTCAGACCTGAAACAAATGTTAATCATAATTATTATATTAACCAAACTTTAAAAATCATTTCATTTCAGTGGTAAACCATGCAAATTAATGTGGAATATATCAGAACAAAGTAAAAGCAAAGTAATTATGCACAACATTTTTTTTGTATTATTTTATATCTCTTCAAAGAATACTCAAGTTTGGGCATTGATACACTTCCAACTGAGAGCCACATACTGTTGTTCTAATAGAAAATTAAACTGCAAAATTTGATTTTGGATGTCATCTCACTGCTTGACTAGAGTTTCAGTTGGTTTTTCATGCTCTATCAGTGGTTCTCAACCTATTTACCATTGTGGGCTGCATCCAATACTACCTGTATGACCCTGAGAATGTCACATGGGCCACAGCTGCGTGCTGATTTGGGCAACGGGTTGAGGACCAATCTGAAACTCAAGTATGTCAAAGAGTTCTGAATACACTGGTTTGCACCAATTTGCTGGGAAAGGATCTGAAAACCTGTTTGAACTCCCCCCGGGTAGCATCAGAACTCTTGTCGGCCAATGGCAGGCACCCCTTGTTAGAAGGGCTGCAGTTGGTCAGTAATGCTGTCTGTGTCATGTGTTAGGATTGGCTGTCACCATCCAAGGCTGGGGTCAGACTCCAGCACGCACAGCAGCACCCACCTACCCACCCTTATTTTTTATATCATGGCAAAAGATATGTATATTGCAGGCCCGTTCCCCCTTTTTTTTTGTATGTGTATGGTGCTGCTTTGTTGCTGCATCTCAGATAATTTCTCACTTCCATTCATTTTGGACTATTCGTGCCAAGGTACAGGCTGTTCCATTGACATGGACTCTAGGAATTTATGTGGGTCACAATCAGGTTCAATCTTTATTTCTTTTTGTTTCACGTGACCACAAATTTTGCTTCTGCATCCTGGCAGCAAGGGTTAGATTAGCTTCTTGAATGGAGATATGTGGGAGAAGGATTGACATCAGGAAGGTGTGTTTCATTGTTAGAGATTGGATTTGCTGGAATGCCAAAATTTAGTGCAATGTTCAGTTTCCCAGTGCAATAGCTTGCCCAACACTATGAATCTTGGTAGATCTATTTGACCTTTGAACAGTTGGGTTGCTCAGTATTATAAAAACCAAAATGAAGGAAAGCCAGTGATGGCTCCGGACTGCTGTTTCTTTCCCTTGTCCTTCACTTTTGTTAAAACCATTGCCAGGACATGTTGTTCCTGGGTGTCATTTTGTTAATTCAATAAACATTTCAGACTCTTGGCCATAGTGTGCACAAAATTGCTGCCTGTCCTCATTTGTTCCTGCCTCCTGCAATGTTGAATATCTTTGTCACCACTCTTATTTAGTCTTTATAGCACATGTTCAAAATTATTCCTTTTTTTTTCTTGCCAGAATAAAAAAATGAGCAGATTTTTATTGTACTCTGTATTATTTTATTCTTACCCTATTTATTCTGGCAGAACACCACCTCCAGTATCTGGAATGCATTGATACCTCTTTTTTTTATAATGCTACCAAAACATTTCTTCTTTAAGGACTGAGACTTTTCAAATCCAAGGCTTGTTGAGCTCATTCACCAAGATAGCTATTATGCATTGTAATGGGTTACAATGGAGAAGGAATTGGAATAAGATTAAAGATTGTGACATAATGAAAATATTTCCTGATTTTTGGATTCCATAGTCTTATATTCTGCCCATTTTTTGTTGTTGTTGTATGCATCCTAATATGTCCCCCAGATGTGATTCTGTTTAGCTGCTATTGCACTGCTATTTGTGGTCATTATGCAAGTTTAAGCCTGTCTCCTATGTACAGTATCTGATAATCCTGTAAAAGTAAAAGCAGTTTATGAAACAAATCTTTGGAACTTAGTTGAATAAGCTTTAATTATGAAGCAACAGAGGGTCCTGTGGCACCTTTAAGACTAACAGAAGTATTGGAGCATAAGCTTTCGTGGGTGAATGCCCACTTCATCAGACGCAACTTAATTATGAAGTTATTCAAAAAGAAACATTTCAGGTTAATTTTGTGCTATTAATGTAATACTAAGTAACCGTTTTGTTTTTTTATGAAATGTGAAGAGTTTCCTGTGTGACATTGTTATGATTTATACTGAGGATCATGAAGTGATAGTGAGAACTTTTATTCTATACTGTAAATTCCTTAAAAATGAAATCACCACATTTAATCTGTTTGAAAACTACCTCATGGACTTTTTTCAAAGGTCACTGGCAGAAACAAAGTTCAGTTTCTCAGTATGATCATCTTTCAAAAACAGTTTATTTAAAAGTTTTGAGGGATTTTTTTTTTTAGTTCACATTAGGAAGGAAGTACGTTAATATCTAAGGAGCTCAGATAGTATAGCCCTAGCCAATTTCTTGTTTTCCGACAAAAGAAAGCTAGTACTTTAAGGATTGCATCCTTGCAAAAGATTTTCTTCACGGAGTAATGATTGAGCCTTTTTAATCTGTAAAATAACTTACTGTATTTGTAGTCATGTCAGTCCCGGGATATTAGAGAGACAAGGTGGGTGAGGGTAATAGCTTTTATTGGACCAACTTCTGTTGGTGAGAGAGACACGCTTTCAAGCCACATAGAGCTCATCTTCAGGTCTGGGAAAGATACTCTGAGCATCACAGCTAAATGGCCACGGCACTCCTACTGAAGGAATATCTGGACTCATAGAAACCATTCTCAGACCACTCACCACCAAAAAGACCAGCTTCCTCTGGACACAACTGACTTCCTCCACAAACTCTGCGACATTAACAGCCTACCTCACCACCACAGATTTCCATTCCCTAAACACCAACATCCCTCAAAATGACAGTATAACTGCCTGCCTCAAATATTTACAAGACAATGGACAACCCTCAGATATTCACCCCAAGCTCATTGCCAAATTCATCAGTTATATCCTCACCTATAACAATTTTACATTCAACAGCAAACATTTTGTCCAAACCATGGGAACTAGGATGACTCCTCAATATGCCAACTTCTTCATGGGCCACCTTGAAGAATTTCTGGACAAATGCACCACACAGCCAATGATAAAGCTGAGATACATGAGTGATATTTCATGGTTTAAACTCCCTCATAGATTTCCAGCACCTGACAACCACATCTTCAGCAATTACCACCTCACCATTAAACTCTCTCTGGAACACTCCTACACTAACATCAGTTTCCTGGACATCACAATCTGCTTCAACAATGGAATCCTACAGACAATCATATATAAGGCACCCACAGATCACCACACCTACCTTCATTGATCCAGTAAACACGCCAACCACACCAAGAAATCTGTTATCTACAGCCAGGCACTCAGACACCACATAATATGCTCTGAGGGGAATCCCCCCGACCTCTCCAAGCTCATCATCAGAAGCAAGCTCCCCCAAGACGCACCAACTCAAAGCGGCACCAGACCTTGCCAGAACAACAGATGTAAAACCTGCAGACATATGAACAACATCCCCCCCAATACTCCTTTCAAGATCCATGGATCCTACATTATACCTATCACAACATTTGGAATACCTTAGCTAGTGCACTAAATGCCCCAATGACAACTATGTGGGTGAAACCAGAAAATCACTACACCCTTGAACAAACTCACACAGGAAAATGATAAAAGACAAAAACACCCTATCACCTGTAGCAAACACTTTTCACAAGTGATCACTCTATATCTGACCTATCAGTCCTCATCTTCAAAGGAAACCTGCATAATACTTTCAAAAGACAAACCAAGGAACTTAAATTTCTTACGTCTGCTAAACACTAAAAATCACAGACTGAACAGAGACACTGGATTTATGGCTTAATACAACAGACTGTAACCCATGAATCCTCCCTCCCTTTTTGTCCTAGGCTGTCCAGTGGTGTTAACAGACCTCCTTACCTTGAATGGTCCCTTAGAATATGTGCTAACTGCGTATGCCAGTGGTTTTCAATGTGTGGTCCATGGACCCCTTAGGGGCTGCAGACTGCCTAAGATTTCCAAAGGGGTCTGCACCTCCATTCAAAAAAATTTTGGGATCCGCAAATGGAAAAGATTGAAAACCACTGGCTTATGCTAAACAACGTGTTCCACATTGCAGTTAGTTGTGACACTCAGCCTACCTTTCCCAGACCTGAAGAAGAGCTCTGTGTGACTCAAAAGCTTGTGTCTCTCACCAACAGAAGTTGGTCCAATAAAATATATTACCTGACCCACCTTGTCTCTCTATATTTAAGGTAGTAATTTTATAATGCCCAGACATCCTTAGAATTATGTTTTAATAGTGTCTTGCTTTTAACTTTCTCGGAGATCATGTCTTTTGAAATGTGTATTAGCAAACAATCAGCTGAGAAATTCAGATGTCTGTTCCTCTAGTCATACATTTTTTTTTACTTCACCTCCATTTCTCACCTCTACCCACACCCACTCCCCCCCTTCCGTTTTCTCCAAAAGGGATAAAAAAATATCATTAATAGTTGCTAGTGAAAAACAATTTCAAACTTGTGTATGTAAAATAGATATTGTAACTATAAGCTCTTTTAACAGACTATTAAGGAACTTTTTTATTTTCAGATATTATGTTATCCACCAATTTTGACTTCCCTGTCTGCTTTTATCAGGCAGAACTTGAACCAAATAAGGAAACAAACTAACATTCAGTGATGTCTGTCATGTTTCCTGGTCTTAGTTGGTGTCTTTGTGTTAGACTAATAGTCATTAGTTTTCAGGTCTGCAGAGCAGAACAAGGACTCTGATAGAAAAGAGAAGGTAGATGGGAAGTGTGAATATGCAGACACATCTTGAAGAACTCCAGTTACATGTAAATAACCTTTATTTCTTCTTTAAGTGGATCTGCATATTCCCACTTATGGGATGGACTAATAAGCAGTGCTGAAACTAATGTGGAACCCAGAACAGAATCCTAATTGAATGGAGACTGAAGCACCTAAAGGCCAAAGGCCAAAGCATAGTGTTTAGTGAAAGTATGAATCAACGTCAAAGTTGCAGGTCTGCAAGTGTCAGCGAATGGCACCTGCCTAAGGAAAGTGAAGGAAGTAGCCATAACTCTTGTGGAATGTGGTTGAATCAAAGCAAGTCATGTATAAGTCCAGCAATAGATTAATCATCAAGAGAGAGTCTGAGAAGAAACCATAAAATCCATGAGACATTTAGCATAAGACACAATCCTCTAGACCATGTATAAAAACCTTTAGTTCTCACTAAACTGTATCTGAGAGGTCTTCTGGCATCCAGAATGTGTAGGACAGATATCCCCTTATTAGAGTGAAGCTAGGGAAAAAACGTGGCAAATTAATTGTCTGGTTGATGTGGGGAAAAAAAAAAAATCAGACTTCACCTTAGGTAAGAACCTGGTATCAGATCTGAGAACTACCCTATCCTTTACGAAAAGACATGAAAGGTGGATCAACCATAAAGGCATTCAGTTCACTCACTCTCCTGGCTGACATGATGGCAATAATGAAATCCATTTTGATACATAAATGACAACAAGAATACTCAGTGAAGGGTTCAAAGGGTGGTTTCACCAGCCTGGCCAAAACCAAATTGAGATCCCAAGGGACAGAATCTCTAACAGGGGGATACACATTTGATAAACCTTTCAACCTATTGATTGAACAATGAGCAAACAGCGATCTACCATCAATTAACGTATGATACTGGAGATGAATGCTAATGAACTTTTAATGATAAATTAGATAATGTACTTACTGTCTCAGGGGTTAAGTATTCCAGAATACAAGGAATGGAAGTAGATACAGGGGAAGCAGGTTTTCCTTTCATCCATACCTGAAATCTGGTCCATTTTAAAATGGTCAAAGCTTCTAGAGGGCTGTTTTCTTAGTTAGTGTATACTGACTGCACAGATGAAGAACTTGTCTGCTCAAGAGCAGAGAGAGTCAAAATCTGATCACCCATGCCGTCAGGTGAAGAGACTGAGTTTGGGTGAAAGATTTTGCCCTCCTGCTGAGACAGTAGAGCTGGAGACAAAGAAAGATGCATAAAGGCTCCATCAGATGGTTGAAGGAGAATGGTAAACCACTGGCGACATGGTCAAGTCGAGGCAATGAGAATCATCCTTGCCCTGTCCTGATGTATGTTTTTCATTACCTTCTGGAGCAATGGAAGGGGGCTAGGGGAAGGCATACATCAAACCGCTTCCCCAGTGCAAAAAGAAAGCATCCGAGAGGGACAGTCCATTCCTGCCTGCTTTAGAGTGGAAGAGACAACACTTTTTGTTGGACTTTGTTGCAAACAGGTCCACATTTGATCGACCACAGCTGGAGAATATGGTCTGAACCACCTGATCCCTTAAGGACCATTCGTGGATCTGAGAGCTGTCTCTACTGAGATGATCTGTGACTACATTGTCAGATGCAGGGCCACAGTATAAATGTTAACAGAGGGTCCTGTGGCACCTTTAAGACTAACAGAAGTATTGGGAGCATAAGCTTTCGTGGGTAAGAACCTCACTTCTTCAGATGCAAGAAAGTACTGTACTGCAGTGGAAGAAAGTACTGTACATTTCTAAACCCTGGCTTTTTGGTGGAAGAAACTAAGGTGGTGAGTGCCCTCTGCCCCCTATATAGCCTCACTCTCAGGCCCTCAGAATGTTGGTGACACTGAGGGGAGGGGTAGGGGGCACAAGAGCACTCTAGCTGACACTGGTCATTGTACCTGTGGAGACAGGTCAAGACACATCAACTCAAAGCGGCACCAGACCCTGCCAGAACAGATGCAAAACCTGCAGACATATCTCCACTGCTACAATGATCAACATCCCCCCCACCCACCCACCCACAACACACCTTTCAGGATCCATGGGTCCTACACATCCCTATCACAACATGCGGTATACGTCACCCAGTGCACTAAATGCCCTAATAATAACGGTGTGGGTGAAATGAGACAATCACTAGGCTGTCCAATAAACTCTCACAGAAAACATGATAAAAGACCAAAACACTATATCATCTGTGGGTGAACGCTTCCCCCCCTCCCACCCCACAAAGCAATCACTCCGTATCTGACCTTTCAGTCCTCGTCTTCAAAGGAAACCTGCACAACATCTTCAAAAGATGAGCCTGAGTGCTTAAATATATAACTTTTCTAGATATTAAAAATCATGGACTGAATAGACACACTGAGTTTATGGCTTATTACAATAATCTGTAACACACTTAACCCTTCCTCCACTCCACCCCACCCCGCTTGTTTTTGTCTCCCCCTCTCCTCCACCCTCCAACAGACCACTTCACGTTTAATAGTCCCTGGAAATGTATTAACTACTTAAGCTAAACAATCTGTTCCACCTTGTATTTAGCTGTGACAGTGCAATTCCCAGACCTGAAGAAGAGCTCTATGTAAGCTCAAAAGCTTGTGTCTCTCACCAACACAAGTTGGTCCAATAAAAGATATTACCTCACCCACCTTGTTTCTCTAGGGTAAGATACAAACTCAAAGACAAAATTATTGAATGCTATAAAAAGACTTGTACAAAAGAGGGGAAAAGATCAGGAGCTGTGGAGAAAACAGTAAAGGGAGAGCAAAATTTTACTTCGGCCAATTTGGTTGTGATAACTGATTGACTGACTGCAATCCAGTTTGGCCAAAGCTTTGATTTTTTACATGTTTGTTGCGCTCATTACTGAACCACAGAGAACTAGTAAATGAGTACATAATCAAATACATATGTAATTGTAAATGGTCATAAATAACCTTGTCCCAATCCTTTTAGTCAAAAGGAACTGTTTTGTACATGCTGCCTATCTGAGGGTAAATCCTCTCACTAAGTGAGATGGCCTCTATTGTTATGCAGAAAAGAAATGGGCAGAAGAGATGGCCATATTGTTCTCCCATAGGACTCATGAAAGATAACGTGCCTAATCCTTCCATTTCAACATAGAATAAACCAGATACAAGCACAGCACTTTGCTGTTTACAGAGTAAAGGAGAGAGCATAAATTTGTCTCCACACCTAATAACCTCATTCACAGCTGGGAAGAAGACACGATGGCATGCTCCCTTAGCCAAAATGATTCACCATCCTCAGTTATATCGTAATTCTCTCCCACACAGTAAATACACATGAAAAGTGTTGATTTGACTTGGAATATCTACAAGGCACAATTTCTGGCAGTGGAAGAAAGTACTGTACATTTCTAAATTACCTAATCAAGCAGATATTCCATTTTTTAAAAACACTTGTTAGTTTTTTAAATAAAGACACTGATCCCTCAGGATTGGAAACCCTATGATTTCTACAGGGAAAACAAATATTTGATCTGCTGTGGTTTGGCATAGGAAGCTAACATTGTTCACTAAATGTGTTTACTTTACTTCATATCTATTTTGTCTAGACTTGTGATGCATTATTTGAGAGTGTGTTGAAATCTCTTACATTTAAAATGTTAAGCACCCTGGAAGTCAGTGAAAGTTCCCCTAGAATAAACAATAAAAGTGCGTAACTACTCAACTCTAAAGACTATATAGAGCATTTTATTTAAAACCTTATGAACTGCCATATTTCTATAGCCTTATGCATATGTAAAGAATATACATATCCACACAGTACGAACTTACTGTTTTAATGAGTATAGTTTACAATGTAATGTCACCCCTATATAATTGAACTATTTATTTTGAAGAAAAAGAGTTTTTGCTGGGGCAGGAGCTTTAGATATCACCCTGTATTGTGAAAGCATCATCCGTGTTTCATATACAGTAGAACCTCAGAGTTACGAACATCTTGGGAATGGAGGTTTTTCATACCTCTGAAATGTTCATAATTCTGAACAAAATGTTATGATTGTTCTTATAGATTTTCATAGATTCATAGACTCTAGGACTGGAAGGGACCTCGAGAGGTCATCGAGTCCAGTCCTCTGCCCTCATGGCAGGACCAAATACTGTCTAGACCATCCCTGATAGACATTATCTTTCAAAAGTTTACAGCTGAACATTGACTTAATACAGCTTTGAAACTTTATGTGCAGAAGAAAAATGCTGCTTTCCCTTTATTTTTTTAGTAGTTTATGTTTAACAGAGTAATGTACTGTATTTGCTTTTGGGAGGGGAGGAGGTGTCTCTGCTGCTGCCTGATTGCTTACTTTTGATTCCAAATGAGGTGTGTGGTTGACTGGTCAGTTGGTAACTCTGGTGTTCATAACTCTGAGGTTCTACTGTATAGCACTATAGGGTTATTGCATGGAGTGGCTCCCAAATGATGGTTCAGGGTGGGTGAGGGTCAAGTGGGCTACTGATGATAAGATAACACTTCCTTGTTTCCATCCCCTAGTTAATTATGGAGGGAGAATGCTTGAATATAGGAAGAGAAATTAATAATGTACTACCTTTGTGTCTCCTAAAAATTTCATTTTGACATCTGGGTCTCACCCATTGAAGTACTCAGCACTCACAACTCCCTTCAACTTGAGTGAGATTTTTAAGTGTTTAATACCTCTCAGTATCAGGCCTTCTGTTAGATACCTTTGTGTTCAAAAGATGGAGTATAGATACCAGATCTCATCTGGTTCTGGCCACCTCTCTGTCAGCAGGCTAAGGCTGGAAATTAATGTTTTTACAAACAGCAGTAAATACTTTTTTTTTCTTTTTTATTAGGGTTTGGGACTTGGAAGGAAATCAAAAGGCTTATTTTGTTCTACGTTCCCCTGGAATGAGTGTGTGCTGGCATCCTGAGGAGGCTTTTAAGGTTGTACTTCTGCAGCTTATTTTTCTTAAACCAGTATGTAAATGTGTGTTGCTTTTCTAAACTATAAAATTCTGAAGCTATAGTATGACTGGAGTTCGCTGTAGAAGTACATTCTGTGTTTTTCTTCATTATCAGCAGATTCTATAATTGGACTGGTTCTTCTTCAAGTAGTGTCCCTTTGGGTGCTCCACTGTAAGTGTCTCTGTGTCCCTGCGATGCTGATCGGAGAACTTTGGTAGCAGTCTCCGTCTGGACCGGTGGAAGCTTCCTAAAAGTGGGGGGCCACCGGCACGCAAACTGTGGCCCTGCCCCCTCATGCCGCCCCTTCTCTCCAAGACCCTTCCCTTGCGCTGCCCCTTTTCCCTGAGGCTCCAACCCATGCTCGCTCTTCTACGCCGCCCCCCCCCCTTGCTTGCCCTTACAACTGGTAAAAAACGATGGGGCCATAGCCACCGGCCCTCCCTGTTCCGGCACCTCTGGTGTCCGTTCAGCCCGCGCATGCATCGCTCCCTTCCTACCACAACGCTGGCTAGAGTGCACAGGCGATCCCTCCTCAGTTCCTTCTCAACAGCTCCTGGCTAGAGATGGAGCTATAGCTGTCCATTTCTGGATTGTTAACTCGCTTAAAATTGCTAATTGTAGCTTCTTTTAAAGCCTCTTTTTCTTTATATGCTTCATTTACATTTTATTTTGGCCATTGCCTTTTCAAAAAAAAGAAAAGAAGAGGACTTTGTCTTCTGCTAACCGCTGTTGGGAAGTCCCCAATGGACAAGAGTATGCCCGGCTCCCCAGGCTTCAAAAATTGCCTCAGTTGTAAGGATCTATCACCAGTGACTGACAGACACTCGCAGTGCGTTCACTGTTTGGGAGAGAAACACATTCCACAGAAGTGTGGCTTGTGTCAACAACTGAAGTCCAGATTCAGGAAAGACAGAGAACTGAGGCTCAAACTCCTACTCATGGAGTCAGCCCTTCAACCTCTGGAGTCCCAGCAGGAGCCCTTACCGCAACCCTCTACTTCGAAGGGAGGTGAGCCCAGGGAGACACCTGCGAGCTACTCACATAAATCTTCTAAGAAAAGGGCATAATCTAGTGATACTTTCTGTAGCAGTTGTCCCTTTTGTGGTAACGTAGATAAATAGCCTGGGATTTTAATTAATTTTGATTTCTCAACACACCTTCCACATTCTCTTCCACATTTGGGAAGAGGTTCAGATCTCCTATCTGAGGTCTCTCTTTAATGGAGCACAAAATCCACCAAGTGGCTGTCACAGCATTCCATTCTCCATTGGAAGGTTTCTAAGTATTTGCTCATGCTGCAACTTCCAGATTCATCATTCCCAAATGTCAGAGAGAGAATGCCAACTTGGGATTTGAACTTAGTTCTTAATTCTCTTATGAAACTTCCCTTTGAGCCACTAGCTACTTGTTTGCTTTTAAAACTTTCCATGGAAACCATCTTTCTAGTGGCAGTTACCTCTGCTCAAAGTGTGTGTGAATTAGGGGCTTTGATGGCTGACCTGCCTTATACTGTCTTTGAGGTAAAGGTATACCTCAGACCACATCAATGCGTCCTACCAAAGTCGTTTCTGACTTCCATATCAATTAGACTGTTCATCAGCCAGTCTTCCACCTTAAACCCCATCAGAATAAGGAGGAGGATGCCCTTCATGCTCTTGACATTAGGAGAGTGCATATATTGGATGGTACTAAATCTTTTAGAGTCTCTCTGAGACTAACCGTGTCTGTCGAAGAGCTAGCAGAATGCCAGTGTCCACCCAGAGATTTTCTGGTGGGTTTCCGGCTGCATCCTCTCCTGTTATGGAGCTGCTAATGTGCCGTGTCCATCTAAGGTAATAGCTCATTCTATCAGATCTCAGTCTACATCAGTTCCCCTATTAAAAGATGTTCCTATAGTGGAAAGCTGCTATGTGAGTCTTCGTTCACACCGTCTTGAGATACTATGCCTTAGTGTATGCCTGTAGACCAGATGCTGCCTTCAGTTCTGCAATCAGTTCTAGGCCAGATTCTGAAGTTCCTACCTCCTTTGGAGGGTACTGCTTGAGAGTCACCTGAAGTGGAGCACCCATAGGGGCTCTACTGAAAGAAGGAAAGATTACCTACCCTTGTGCACTAAATGGAGTTCTTTGAGATGTGTCCCCTATGGATGCTCCACTACCTGCCCTTTGTTCCCCTTTGCTTCAGAGTCTCATCTTTATGAGGCTTTTGCAGTAGAGAAGGAACTGTGTGCAGGTCGTCCACCACAGCCCTGTAATCCCTTGGCATGGGGCACAAGGGTTTCTAGAACACATGTGTGAACCAGACAAGCACTGCTGTTGAAAATCTTCAATCAAAGATGCATGCGCACCTCAATGGAACACCCACAGAGATGTACATCTTGAAGAACTCCAGTTACTGTACAAGGTAAGTAACCTCTGCTTTCTGAGCTCTGATAACATTTCTCTTTTGTTCAGCCTCAGTTCCCACATAGAATGACTTTGGTATTCCCTGATCATTATGAAGCAGATCACAGCTTATAATTCAAATCACTGTATTATTATTAGTGTTATTTATAGGGCAGTTGATTAATTGCAGGTAACTCATGCGATTAACTAAAAAAAATTAATTGTGATTAAAAAATGTATTGTGTTTCATTGCATTGTTAAATAATAGAATATCAATCTAAATTTATTAAATATTTTTGGATTTTTTCTACATTTTCCAATGTATTGATTTTAATTACAACACAGAATACAAAGTGTACAGTGCTCACTTTATAAGATTTTTTTTATTACAAATATTTGCACTGTAAAAATGATAAAAGAAATAATACACCTCTACCCCAATATAACGCTGTCCTTGGGAGCCAAAAAATCTTACCGCGTTATAGGTGAAACCACGTTATATCGAACTTGCTTTGATCCACCAGAGTGTGCAGTCCCGCCCCCCGGAGCTCTGCTTTACCGCGTTACATCCGAATTCGTGTTAATTCGGATCACGTTATATCGGGGTAGAGGTGTATTTTTCAATTCACTTCATACAAGTACTGTAGTGCAATCTCTTTATCGTGAAAGTGCAACTTACAAATGTAGATTTTTTTGTTTTGTTACATAAATGCACTCAAAAACAAAACAATGTAAAACTTTAGAGCCTAGAAGTCCATTCAGTCCTACTTCTTGTTCAGCCAATCGCTAAGACAAACAAGTTTGTTACATTTATAGGAGATAATGCTGCCCACTTCTTATTTACAATATCCCCTGAAAGTGAGAACAAGCGTTCGCATGGCATTTTTGTAGCTGGCATTGCAAGATATTTACATGCCAGATATGCTAAACATTTGTATGCCCCTTCATGCTTCAGCCACCATTCCACATGATTATACTGTTGCTGTGCGTACATGGAAAAGCCTATAGTGCATCATGTGTAGCATGTGAATTGATAGATGTCAGCTATTTATATTAACTGACATTTATATTTTCTCCAATACCCACTCATCTCAGAAAATTAAATACCAGTGGCTGGGTTGTCATTTTGTTTTAATTGTTGCCAGAATGTTAAAATACATGACCACTTTCACCCCAAAAAGCTGGGTGTCACACCTTCCATTCCTGTTAATGCTTTGTTGCAGGAGCACTTGGTTTGCTGTGCAGTAATAAAGATTTAAATTATGGCCAAAATTACAAAGAATGCAGTTTACAAAAGTCTGAGTAAAATCCATGTGTTGCTTTCTTTTGCAGTTGATGGTAGCAGAGAAGAATGGAACAATACGATTCTACGATCTCATTACCCAGCAGGCCATTCTATCTCTCCAGTCTGAACAAATGCCATTGATGTCCGCACATTGGTGTTTAAGAAACACCCTTAAAATTGGAGCAGTTGCTGGAAATGATTGGTTAATCTGGGATATTACTCGCTCCAGGTATCATTGTCAAGCTGGGGAAGACTTCCCCACACCATCTCTTCCATTTGCATGATTAGGGATGATATTTTTGATAATGTTTTATTTAGCTAAGTAGAACTTCATTATCGTTATAGCCAGTGCTTAAGGCCCCAGTTTGGTGAAGCTTTTAAGCACATGCTTAGATGCTTTGCTAAATGGAAATGAACTGGGGCTTTAGTGTCTAGCATTTCTATAATAAACCACTCCCGCTCTCTTCTCCAGGGAATTTATGACTTTACCATTATATTTCGCAAACAAATTCTTATAATGATTTCTTTTTAAATAGTGTATAATGCACTATTTGTTTCTTCAGCTAAATTGCTGTTACAATTGAAATGTTGGTGGAATTGAATTTAGACTAGTGCCTTTTGATGAGTTGAGGGAGAAAGTAGGGGTTTAGAAGGATTAAGAGAGTTTCCTCAGGTTTTCCCTCCCTCTTCCCTGATAGGTTTTCCCTTTCTTTCCTTCCTCTTCCCAACAGAGACTCAGCATCTGGCCTACCCATTCTTTCAGCTGAGTAGGGTGTGACCTAACTGGGCCTGTCTAATCTCAAGAATGATATAAGCTTCCCCTCCCCAGCCATCCAGTCCATTCACATGTTACACTATTTTTTAAACATATATTTTACTATAAGTGTTAGGACTGTAGCGACTTCTGATGATTGTACCAAAAGCAAAGTTCTTTTACACAATTAAAATTCTGAAAATAGAGAATAAATGGAAAACATATGTTTAAGATTTAGAAGATGACAATTCCTTTGGAACTTCTATGTGAAAATTGAACTTTATGGGCCAAATCATGCCATCCTCATTCAGGATGGTGAGTGTTTACTTCGTTAAGCATATTCATTGACTTCAGTGAGACTACTTGTGCAAGTAAGGCCCTGGTCAGTTAAATGGGACTACTTACAGGTCACAAAGTTAAACGTATGAATTCGTCTTTGCAGAATCAGGGCCCAAGTTGTTAAGGTTCAGGAGTGTGCTGTGCCTTTGACCTTTCTAGTGGCACCTCTTTAAAGTGATAGGCCCACACCTACACTTTTAGAGTAAAACGCCACAATTTGCCCCACTTTTAGACTCGATCACCGGTTTTGTTCATCCATTACATTATCTCACCAGAACCAACTGGCTTTGGCCTCTGCTATCAACTTCTCTCCAGGAGCTGTAACCAGCTGGTAAACACAGTGACAGAGAAGAGCTCCTTCAAAACCAAGTATTATTTATTCATCCAGAGAGAAAAGTGTTAAATCAACAAATGCCTAAGCACATATTGTCTTGCATAAATATAACATTTGCTTCACACAAGTTGGTAGGCCTTGGGTTCTCCGCCTCCCGCCCATTCTCCTGGGTACCATGTTACAGTCTTCTTTTCTTCAGATCCTCAGTCTCCCCAAAGGCTCAGCTTTTAAACAAAGAACTTGAAAGCGGTTAAGAGCTCTCATTTTAGTTTGTGTGGTCTCCTTAGATTCAATTGATTTTTTTTTTTTTTTTAAAGACACATTAGATTTTCTTCCCCTCGTAGTATCACTACAGGGCATAATTACAGCCCTTCGAGGGATGCCAGCATTCTTTCACCCCCTTTAATCAGTCTTTTGCACTCCACCTTTTAACAAACTGCCCTCTACCAACACAGCCAACTACTCCATGAAACCATCTCTGTGTATGGTGGAGGAGGGAAATAATCTGGTTAAGGGGGAGCGTGCAGAAATGGTGACAGTGGGGCAGAATTAAGGTTGTAGTGCATGGTCTGTTGCACATGGTAATTGTGGTAATGGGGTGTGCTTGTGTGTGGAGGGATAGGGGATGTGTATTCTTAGGTGGCTTAACTTTTCACTTCCTTGTTTTTCTAGTTTTATAATGTACATGTAGCAACCCAAACTGCTTCACAGCATGGTTTTTCGTATATTAATCATATTGAGGCCTCTTCTAGAGTATAGGCACTAATATGTCTTGAACAGAGAACTAGGAAAATCTTTTAGTTTCTGTGACAAACTACAACCACCATCCACAAGACAAATTCTGTAAAGCCTGAAGAAAATTGTTAAAAACTAAAAGCTCATTTTTGAGAGCTATTGCAGCTTTCATCTTTTTCCCCCTTCCTCTCATCCAGCTGTACTACTTTAACCTGTCAAAACTCACATGTGGAAAACAATATGAGACATGACCTGATTGTCAAAATAATTTTTGTCTGTCAGTAGATGTTTTCCCACCCCACAACTTGAACCTGCTACTCTTTTAAATGATCTGTACTTTTTGTCCTTGTGATATGAAGTGAAGTGTATCATTTCCTATAGTTTGTGGAATGGATGCTTACTCAAAATGTCTTTTTTTTTTTTTTATAGTTATCCACAAGATAAGAGACCTGTCCATGTAGATCGAGCCAGATTATTCAGGTATAGTTTGGGGAAGGGGGGTTATAGTAAATTAATTTGAAGAAAAATTATATTAGTAGCCTGTTTAATTTTAAAAATCTCATTTTAGCAAGTGTTAGTTATTGTTTCTAGTAATGCCTACAGTGTGTTGCATCTTGTAGTACAGCAATGTTACAAAGTGAAAGAATGTAACAGTTTGTATGTTACTAATTGATGGGGCTCTACACAAGTGCAGGGGTCTGCCTGCATGTACACAACTGTGGGATTGTGGTCCCAATTCCTTCTAGTGTTCGTGTCTTCTTTCCATCAATAGACTGTTAGCTTTTAGATAGCTCTGTCCTGCAAGATTCTAATCTCATTGGGAGTTGAGAGTGATTGGGACTTGGCAGGATAGGGTCCTTAATGTATAACACATTCATTAATTCATTTTTAATTCACGTAGATAGGACTGAATGGGGTGTGTCTTAAATATAAAGTATCTCAGTGCATGTATTTCACAGGTTTCAGCAGAATTTAGGGTGGCTTTGCGCAATATTTAACTGCAGACAAAAAATCAGATTTGCGTATGCTCATGATGGTATAACACATGTATTTAAAAGCACCTTGGATTTATTCATAGGTGGTCCAGAGTGAATGAAAACTTATTTGCAACCACTGGCTATCCAGGAAAGATGACTTGCCAGCTTCTAGTTCATCATTTAGGACACCCTCAGGTAAAATTATACAATTCTATGTTTTGGGTTGGATCAATCCATTCTCTTTAAATCCATGTATAAACAGCTATACCTTTAAAAGTTCATCAAGATCATGTAGAAACTGTTACTACTTCATCTTTTCCATGCCAAAAGTTACCAGAGAAAAATCTTAGAACACTCTCAACTCTTGGTTTTGCACTTTTTTTCCACTCTTTGTAGTTATAATAAGGCCAAATCAGAAGGTTCTGATACTTTATTATGTTTAAAATAAGCTTATTTACAATTCTCTGTGTTCTGGAAATATGTACAAATAAAATGTATGTAAGGTACAAGGAGGGACTTCCTTTTTTGTCTTTTAATTACCATGGAATTCTCCACTCCATGTAATAATGACAGAATCATCATTAGTGGTATTAAAGGCTCAAGAACAAATTGGACAACCATAGTTTACAAATGCAATCAGATGATTAACTGTGGTGGCTTTTTGTCACATCTATATTATTGAACTGATTAAAGTTGAGGCTGGAGAAATACTATCCCAGGGTATGATATTGGGAAGGATGGTAGAAGAAGAAGAAGTCGTGCCTTTGAAGCACTAAGCAAGGATCATCAGTCAAATCAAGTGGGCATATGCCACACACTACTTTTTGTACAATTGCAAGAGGAATGAGAATCTGTTGATCTTTGTTCTTTCCATCATTTGTCTCTGTGTTTTCACATGCAAGCATTAAGACTGTTCAGAATCTTAGAAAATATTAATTGTATCTGCTTTATTAAGGCAACTTGAATCATACCACTTTTGAGTTTTATTTGCATTCTGCAAGGTACAAACTAAATAACCTATAAGATATCCTATAGTATTTTGTAATTCAAATGTATTCCAATTCTCTAATAGCACAGAGGAAAGGAGGTTTTATATTAGGCAGATTTTCACTGTCTTGGGCACAAAAAGCATACTATTTCCAAACATACTAATTGTAACCTTGAATAACAGCAGATTTTACTAAAATCATCTGGGGTGTGGAGACAGCCTTTGTAGATTCTCTACAAAGATTCAATTCTATCACTTGTAGAACATTTTGCAGTATTGTATTTTAACAATATGCGTACAATAGCTGACAGAAATAGATAGTAGGCAGTGAGATTTTTAATTTAAATACTTTTTTTTTTTTTTAAGGAATGGTGTGGTGGTGGTGGGGTTGTTGTTTTTTTTGCAAAAGTCTCACATTTTAGTTGCCTATTGAACTTGTGATTGCATATTTAGCTCTGG
Source organism: Terrapene triunguis (assembly GCF_002925995.2). Taxonomy (NCBI): domain Eukaryota; kingdom Metazoa; phylum Chordata; order Testudines; family Emydidae; genus Terrapene; species Terrapene triunguis. The sequence continues at coordinate 10,654,346 of NW_020664598.1, forward strand.
TTTAGTAAATATCTGTATGATATGTTGAAAAAAATATATATTTTTTTTTATTATTTTAGCCCATTCTTATTGGCTCTGCGGCTGTAGGATCTGGTTTGACCTGGCATAGGACTCTTCCATTATGTGCAGTTGGTGGAGATCATAAACTTTTCTTTTGGGTAACAGAAATGTAAAATAAATGTCTGTTCTGATTATTAAATTCTCAAATATTGTCCCTTTTTGTAGTAAAAAGTGAAGAAATCTAGTCATTCTTGTATATTAATATTTATTGGAACAAGAATAAAATAACCAAAACACACAAAACTAAACTTAAATCCCTTTTGCTTGTTTTTAGATGACAATTATAACAAGATTTGTTAAGGCAGATACTATGTTTCAGACAGTGGTGTGACTTTCGTAATAAAACATAAGTATCTTTTTTCACAATATTTGTTGATGAGATGTTTTTTAAACAACCTTCTTTAGACCAGTAGTTTTCAAACTTTTTTTCTGGGGACCCAGTTGAAGAAAATCGTTGATGCCCACGACTCAATGGGGATGAGGGGTTTGGGGTGTGGGAGAGGGCTCTGGGCTGGGGCAGGGGGTTGGGTGTGGGGCGGGTCAGGGCTCTGGGCTGGGGGTGCAGGCTCTGGGGTAGGGCCAGGGATGAGGGGCTTGGGGTGCAGGAAGGGGTTCCGGGTTTGGGGGGGGGGTTCAGGACTGGAGCAGGGGGTTGGAGTGTGGGAGGGAGTCAGGGTTCTGGGCTGCGGCTGGGGGGGTTGGGGTGCAGGAGGGGCTCCAGGGCTGGGGCAGGGGATTGGGGCATGGGCACGGATTTACCTCCAGCGGCTCAGTGGCACAGCCGGGGTGGACCGCACTGCGCCACGGAAGCGGCCAGCAGCAAGTCTGGCTCCTAGGCGGAGGCACGCAAGCACTGCCCCCTTCCTCTTTTTCCCCCTCTCCCCCCCCCCGCCTCGTTCCCTTTGGCCGGTTCCTGGCCAATGGGAGTGCGGAGCCAGTGCTCGGGGCGGGGTTTGTGCACGGAGCCCTGTGGCCCCCCTTCCTAGAAGCCAGACTGCTGCTGGCCACTTCCAGGGCACAGCGCGGTGTGGAAACAGGTAGGCACTAGCCTGCCTTAGCTGGACAGCACCACCTGTGACATTATTGACGTGAACTGTGACTGTGTAGATCATTGTTGCAACCAAGGTCCTATAGTTGCACCAAATCTTGTACAAAGGAGGTCAAGTAAGGCGTCTATGGAAAGGTTGTAATTTGCTGTTTATGAGTATGCTGTCTGTAAGTGTGTATCATTTTTGTATTTGAAGTTATGAATTTTGGCTATGTACTTGTGTTTGATTCTAAGTAGCATCAGTGAAGCATTTGGTCAGCTTCTTGAGAAAGGACTATTCTGAGTAAGTGCCCAATCAAGAAACACTTAACTGACAATGGACTTTGGGAGATGCCAATCCACATCTGAGCTTTCCTGGGAACATTCAAACTAACATGTAAACAACGGCGTCGGCCTGCAAAAAATTGAATCATTCATGGACATGTGACTTACCCAGATGGCTACAAACTCCATCTTGTTGCTGTGATTTTGCACAGAAGAAGAAAGGGGTTTCCGCTCTGGAAGCCCTTCCATTTTGTCTTCAACTGGCTCAAGAGATGGCCTCTCCACCCCAAAGAGATGCCTGAAAGAAACTGGAACAAAGGACAGTAACTACGGGGGTGTGAGTGATTGCTGGACCCAGGCCGTAAACTACAATGTTGGTCTGAAAAGAATTGGGCCCAGACTAGGAAGGAGTCCAGTCTGTGAAAGAAGCTTATTGGAACATCTCAGAGGGTGAGATTTACCTGTATTCAGTTTCTTAATGTATTAGGCTTAGACTTGCGTGTTTTTGTTTGATTTTGCTTGGTAACTTACTTTGTTCTGTCGGTTATTACTTGGAACCACTTAAATCCTACTTTTTATAATTAATAAAATCACGTTTGCTTCTTAATTAACCAAGAGTAAGTAATTAATACCTGGGGGAGCAAACAGCTATGCATCTCTCTCTATCAGTGTTATAGAGGGCGGACAATTTATGAGTTTACCCTGTATAAGCTTTATACAGAGTAAAACGGGTTCATTTGGGGTTTAGGCTCCCAGAAAGACTGAATACTGGGTGCTGGGGAAGTCCCTGTTAACTGAGAAGCCCTGGGCTAAGGGAATCTTAGTTTCGATAGAACTGTGGGGGCGCGTGGCCCAACCTCTTGGTCTGTGCTGTAGCAGACTGAGTGTCTAGCTCAGCAAGATGGGAGTGGAGAGAAGCCTTCTCTGGCAGGGGGGTTTGTTCTCAGTGGTATCCCCGCATATCTAGTGACAGTCTTGAGGGGGAAAGCAACAAAGAGTCCTGTGGCACCTTATAGACTAACAGACGTATTGGAGCATAAGCTTTCGTTGGTGAATACCCACTTCGTCAGATGCATGTGGTGGAAATTGGAGGGAGTTTCTGTGACCAAACCCATCACACCGCCGACGGAACTTTTTAATGTCCTGGTCGGCAGTGCTGAGAAGAGCAAGGCAACCCAGCGCCTGACATGCCGTGACCCAGTACTGGGTCACAACCCACAGGTTGAAAAACACTGCTTTAGACCATTTAATTGACAATCTCAGCCAGGAGAGGCTTATTGCTAGAGGAATTTGTATATTGTTTGTCAATATGAGCAGCATTAGCAGAGCTCTTTAAAGTTCTCTGTATTGCACCTGCAACCAACATGCCTGGCTCTAGCCAGTGTTTATATTTCGCTTTCATGAACAACAATATTCTAAAAAGATAAACAATTTTATCTGTTGTCAGGAAATGTCCTTAGTTTTATCAAGTTACTGTGGTGAGCACATTTGCTAGATATACTTGGGATAAATAATACTGAAATGGATAATCATAATTATAATCAAAGAACAGGGCTCGCCCTAGACCAAATGGCACCCCAGGCAAGAAGCATCTTTGGCTTCTCCTCTTCCATTTGTTAAACTTTTTAAATACTTTATTTTTTTATTGCATTTGTATTGAAAATAGAGAGTATTAGAGAGAGCAAAAGCCTATGTTCCACAGTCTTAGAAAGTCATCAAACATTACATGTTAAGCATGACAAAAGAAGTAACAGTATTTCTTTTATATTGTTGCATAGATCAGGGTTCGATAGATATCTCTGGTGTCTCATTAAATACGTCCTTTATTAGTCACTACTTTCACTCTTCAAGTCTTAAAACACAAGTACACTTTCACAATTACACAATAAAACAAGGTTCACAATATCTCAGCTGGGCTCTCACCTCACTTCAGTTCGTTCTTATATCTCACTGACTGACTGGCAATGCCTCGCCCCTTAGCTATGCCCTCATGGGCATATGATAGCATTCTAGGAGGGTTTAAGGAAAATGTAGTTCTCAGAAAGTTTGGAAGGTTCCATGAGATTCTACAAAGGTCCAGAACATTCCAGGACGCTAGTGAAAAATTAATCTACATATGGAATACCTGAAACATTTTACTTCAAATATTCTATTTTCCCTTTTGTTGCTAACAACAAAAACAGCACCCCAAGCCCAGCCCCCACCAAGGCCAGCACCCTAGGCGGTCGCCTGACTCTAAATCCAGCCTGGTCAAAGAGTAATCATTTTTCACTTTTTACAGCAAAATCAAAGCCATTTCCCCACTGCTATGCCTATGAGAAATCTGGAAAATTGACTTATTTTCATTGTATTAATGCATGCAAGGAGATGAACAATTATTCTGACCACTATTCAATTAGAAATGCTTGACACTTTATATTAGTAGATAATAGACACACTTGCAGGGCTTTGGAGCGGAGCCCAGAGCTGGAGCACGGAGCAGTGGGTGGAGCTGCAGGTTTTTGCCTGGAGCTGGAGCGGGGCCGGAGCACAACTCCAAAGCCCTGCACACTTGCTTTGCTTTTCAGAGTTAGTTTAAACAATTCTTCTCTTATGTTAGGAGGCCTGACATAGTAAAAACTGACATGAAGTTTACCATAGTAGATTCATAGATTCTAGGACTGGATGGGACCTCGAGAGGTCATCGAGTCCAGTCCCCTGCCCGCATGGCAGGACCAAATACTGTCTAGACCATCCTTGATAGACATTTATCTAACCTACTCTTAAATATCTCCAGAGATGGAGATTCCACAACGTCCCTAGGCAATTTATTCCGTAATGGATTTCTTGTTATTGTAGAGCACTCTTCTTCCAGCCTATAATAGGGACAGTTAAGGCATTACATTACAGCTCCACCTAAGGAGACGAAAGGTCCTTTGCCTAATAGCTGAGTCCTAATTATAAAGCCTCAATCTAATTCACTTTCCTCCAGTTTTTCTATATGTCTGGTCCCTGGAAGCATGGTGTGACTGGTTGGACCCCCGGTTCTAGGTATAGCTTATAAAAAGATTACCACCACAATTATATTTGGGGATAAACTAATATTAAAATTGTTTAGATGCCAATTGTTGGGAAAATACTGCATGCTTATTTATTCCCCACAAGCTGTTACAAGCAAACAAACAAAAATCTGTTTCGAGTCTACTATGTCACATTGTTTCAAATTTTATCGTTTTAATTATCAATAAAAGGAAAGTGTTTCTTATAAATTCAGTTGATATGGCTACAAACCAGACAGTCATTTTAACCATATGAATTGTCATGTGATTCCAATTAAGTTTAAAATTGCCCTCTTCTAAGCAGGAAAGTCATGTCAGTGTGTCATCGCCATTTTGTTATGCATTAAAATTCTGATTATATTACTTGCTTGACTCCTTTCCACACACAAAAAAAGCTGTAATAACTTAAGTATTGTGCATCTAACCTAGATTGGAAACACTCATTTATACAGCTGTTAATTTTCCTTGCCACCATGAACAGTCTTAAAATTAGACTATTCTAAATTATTTGGAAGACCTTTAACTTTCTCTCATAGGGTTACCATCTGCTGCAGCTTGAGTTCCAGTTATCCTTACTAAAGAAACAAAAGCTGATGTTATCACAAAGCTACCTCCTACAAAGCTTTGGATATGAACAATTCCAAAACACAAATTAAAGCAACTTGTCAATATAGAAATTGGAGGAGTTTAAAATGCTGAAATATTAAAAACGGCTCATTTTGCTAGGCTTCCAATGAAAGGATATCTGAGATCCTTGTGTGGAAAGCAAGGAAATTATTAGCGACAACAGTTGGATACCACAAAGACAGGGTAAATAGAGTTGATGTGAGAATATTTGATAGAACTAAATATAGATAACTATTTTGGTATAACAGTGGTGTCCTATTAGGATCAGGGCCCCACTATGTCTGGGCCCTGTAGGAAACCACCATTTAAAAACCATCTCTGCCTTGAACAGTTTAATAATTAAAGATAAGATGCAACAAATAATTGGAGGGGAAAGGACAGGGATTGGGGATAAAAGTAACAATGATAGGAACTCCTGGATACATGGACTAGCCATGTGCATAATTAGGACCCATTCCTGCAAAGAGTTATGCACCTGAATACTTCCATTTGGTACTCCCATGCATAACTCTGCCCGAGTGAGACCTTCCCTGCATGGTTTCCAGTAATTTAGGGATTTAAGATCTAGATGAGCTGCACTCCTGAGCTTTAAATTAACTGACAGAAAATCTTGGATGATGATGAGCTGTAAATCAGGCAATTAGAAGTAGTATCCAACGGCCATGATCCAGAAAGCCACCACCCTTGTTTTCACTCTAGATCAGAGGTGGGCAAACTACAGCCCACGGGCCACATTCGGCCCGCAGGACCGTCCTGCCCGGCCCTTGAGCTTCCGGCCGGGGAGGCTAGCCCCTGGCCCCTCCCCCGCTGTCCCGCCACCACGTGGGCAGCAGGGTTGCGCGCTCCTGCGTAGCAGAGCGGCAGCGTGTCTAGCTCCGGGCGGCACGGCTGCCAGACATGCTGCTCTGAGCGGCATGGTAAGGGGGCCGGGGCAGGGGGTTGGATAAGAGGCAGGGGGTCCCGGGGGGCAGTCACAGGACAGGGAGCAGGGGGCGGTTGGATGGGGCGGAGGTTCTAGGGGGCGGTCAGGGGATGGGGGACGGGAGGGTTGGATAAGCATGGGAGTCCCGGTGGGGGCCTGTCGGGGGCAGGGGTGTGGATAGGGGACAGGGGGCTTGTTAAGAGGTGGGGTGTGGATAAGGGTCAGAGCAGTCAGGGGACTGGGAGCAGGGGGGTTCTGATAGGGGGTGGGGATTCTGAGGGGGGCAGTCAGGGGATGGGAAGTGGGAGGGAGTGGATAGGGGGCAGGGGCCAGGCTGTTTGGGGAGGCACAGCCTTCCCTACCAGGCCCTCCATACAGTTTTGCAACCCCAATGTGGCCCTCGGGCCAAAAAGTTTGCCCACCCCTGCTCTAGATGCTTCTGCAAGACCTACCTCTGCCACAATACTGATGAAAAATCAGCTGGTTTTAGGGATGGCTAGGTTGAGGAACCAATGGAGTTAGCTGTCTCCATTTTATATATAATGAGAAAGAAGTAAATGTACCTTAATAAAAATTGTGTGTATTTGATTGTATCCCTCTTCCCCACATCACCCTTCTTCATATGTCACTGCCTGGTTAGATTGTAAGGTATTTTGGGCAGGGACCATGTCAATGGGCCCTGATGCTGATTGATACTCTGGATGCTACCATAAATTAGATTTGCCGTTTTCTGTAAATTATCTTTCTTTTCACTAACTGTCTATGCTAGGCAAAACACTGAGTACAGTATGTGAACATTTGGGAGACATTTATCTAATCAACAAATATCCTAACGGACAGAGCCTCCGCTGGTGTAAATTGTCAGAGCTCCATTGACTTTGGTGGAGTTATGACAATTTATAACAGCTGAGGATCTGCCCCATAAGTTTAGTAGGGGAAGAGAGTAAGTGTCCTCCAATGATTTAGAGGACAGAAGTGCAAGGCAAATGTTCTTTGGCCGAGGCAGGTCCACAGATCCTTACTGGGATCTTCAGGGTGGTTGCAGCTTCAGAGGCAGTCAAACCAGTCAATCATAAGCAGGGACTAAGTTTCTCCTGACATTGGTGGACACATTTCAGCCAATGGAATAATATTGTCAGGGGTGTGTGCCTAGGGGGTATTTGTTGAGCTAGCGCTCTCTTGCTTTGAGGTACTGCAGTATGTTTTTACCTTGCAACTACAGCAAGTCTCTAGCTCTAGCATGGGAAGCAAACCAAAAATATGTTCCACGTGTGCATTTCCTCTCATTGAACCTATGGAAGCAGATGTAGGCATTTTTCATCTCCAAGACATACCATTTTTCTGCAAGTTCAAGAAGGGGGCACTGAAGATCTACCCCCTCCATAGGTCAGAAGAGAAGCAAGGACAAATGGGTGGCCAAAAACAGTTCATATAGATTAGCAATCAAAGAACAGTGCCTCTAGGGTGAAATTTAAACTGCCAAAGCCTATGCATCCTAGACACTGAAACAGTGATGAGCACTACAGAAGTGCATAGACAGAGAAATGTCTTGGTGCCCTAGAAATCCCATTTTGATTTCACCTGTATATTATAAGCATTTTTATATTGCACTTATACAAGCAGCTGGCGATATCTCACATACGCAATCCAATCTGCTTTGAGAATTTGTTACATTTTGACACAGACCTAACTATTGTGTTGTTCCTGGTGCTGCTCAAATCCCATACTACTGGAGAAGAAATTATATTCTACTTTGCGTGCTTATGTATTTAAGTTTTAAGGCCAAGAATTTTTTATTTTTTTAATTCTTTTAAGGACTATCTCAGAACTGCTTTCCGGGATTTGGAGGTGTATTGCCAAGTCTGCTTTTCTTAGTACTGTTTCTATCCTCCTATAAAGTGTTTGGAGAAAAAAATGAGCAATCACTATTTGTTCAGTGTGTTTCTCGTGTACTTTTCTACAGAACGAAATCATTTTTGTTCTTTACCAGGGTTCAGACTGTAGCACTTTTGCTAATTCCGTTTTTATTAGCACAGTCATAGCTCAGATGAAGATATTACCATATTACAATAAATGTTGCACTAATAAAAGTCTTTTAAAAAGTCAGCTTGTTCAAACATGTTTTGATCAAATTGTCAGTGTCCAGGATTAAGAATAGGAGGAGAATTCTATGAAGTTTCCTTAGGATAACACTTGGTGGATTTAAAACATAACAGGCATAGCCAAAGAATTTCAAACCAACTAACATTTGTTTTTCATTATGTCTTTTAAAAAAGAGATTACACTAGAAATTTGCTTTTGTGAATGTATTTAACTGTGAAGGGCTGATATGCCAGCAACCTTTTATTTGCCAAAGTGGTGCATATTAACACATAGCTAAGTCATTGGGATATCAGTGGTTTTTTATTTGCTTCAAACTATGAAAAAAATATATATATCTGTTGAGGATATATCAATTTCTTACATGTAGTTTTGCCAGAGTTTCCTTTGTAAGCATGGATTTAGAGGACTTCATGGGGGGAAAAATGAATCTATTTGCTGACCTTTTCAGCTTGTCTATTGGACCACCTTAGTAAAAACAATTGTTGCCCCTATGGAGGATCAGATGACACCATGTCTGGGAAATTTCCTTGGATCAGCTTTTTGTTTCTGTTTAATTTACTTCTTAGTTGTATGGCTATTTTATTTCTATGCTGATTATTAACAGAGTACTGTATCTTGGGAACTGTAACATTCGTATAAGATTATAAATATATATATGAACAATTGTAAGTTACAGTAGTATTTGCCAGTTTACTCAGCTTATGCAAACAATTTGAATTACTGATGTTTCATTCTGCTGTTGACTGGAAGTTCTATTTTTGTGCAATATAAGAATTTCAGTGCCAATTTAGTTCCATATTATTGTCATTAGGGCATGCAAATCACAAGACGTGCTGATGGTATATTTGATCTTCCTGGTGGTGGAGAGACAACGTTGATATTTTCTGTATAGATGCAGCTTTTGTACTTCTAGTTGGCCTAAATCCCTCTAAGATTAGCTTCTCACCAACACGCAAGCTCACCTTAAAAATAATTTTTAAAACAGCTGTCCTGAACCTGGAGAGCACTTCACTGATGGGTGAAATGATTCGTGTGTGTGTGTGTGTGTGTGTGTGTATAGGACCATGTTCTGCCTTCAGTTATGTGCACACATTATTTACTTTACTTTGAACCATAGCTTGTATCATCCAATAAAGGAGATGATAAGCAATAATTCAAACTATTTACTCAGCAAACTTGGATATTATCCCACATTTATTATATACCTTTCCACTGGAGTTTATTCATTTTTTACTAATTAGTAGGAATTAGTATTTCAGGTTTGACCTAGTGATGGAAGAACTAGTTCAGATAAAATAAAAAACACCTTTTAATAGCGTTTGAAAAAATTTGGATAATTTTCCTGCTGCTTCTATGTTTATTTCATTTGCATTCCCCTCTGTACTTCCTGGTTCCAGCTGGGAGCAGAAGTGCTGTGAGACAGCTTTCTTTGCAGTATTTTTGGCCTGACCATAAGCAGGAAGTATTAGAAATCTCACAAGAAAGTCTATTCTTGCAAGATCTCTTGTCCAATTTTGCAGACCAAAGAAGTTCAGATAAGGTTTGACTAAGTGTCTAAAGCTTTGGAAGCTCAATCATTACTAGTTTCCCCAATGCTGTCTGGAAACATTAAACTACAGACATTTCTTTGTTAAAGGAGATTCATTCTTCTTCCATAGAGTGTACACTGTTAAGGTAGTTAAAAAGAGTTCTTTTAGGCATCTTCTGGATAACATCTTCCTCAAAAAACACACTGGTAACACACGCTATATATAAGATAGAGTTCCAACTATTACGAGCAATTGAAAGCCAGGGATTTTAAATGACTTCTTGAAACATATTCCTTTGGGACTGAAATTTTCCAGGGTTTGGCTTTTCAGAGTGGAATTTTTTTTTTTTAACTTTAAACAAAATAAACTGTCCTTGTGTTTGTATTATATTAAACCCAACACCAACTTGCTTCTATCTTCTAATGAAATGTGCATGTAGAACTCAAAAATAGCAGGACTAATTGCTCATTGAGATCTAGGAAATAAGTAAAATATGTTTATAACACATTAAATAGAATTTGTTGTTTGAATTTTTGATTGATAAAAAGCTAGAAAGGTCCAAGACTTTGGGGATGCTGTGAGACACTTCATCTTTTGATCACATTTAACCCTGGCTCAGATTTGGAGCTTGTCTAGATTAGGTACATTCATACTAGTGTAATAAGGCAGTGTAGTTCCTCCGGTGCAAACCCTTAATGTAGACATGGTGCACTGATGTAAGTCTCATTTTGTATAAGCAGAATATATCTGCACGGGTTTGCTCTGGTAAAATGACCTTGATGTAGTTACATTGCTGCAAATTTCCCTAATATAAACGAATCCTAAGAGTTTGACTGGGCTGAATCAAAAAAGACTAAAGGTGTGACTTTATCAAACTCTGGGCTTTTCAACTTTAACTGTTTACAGCTTAATGGAGAATGAGAGAATGTTTGTAATATGTCTATGACCAATATGTGTGACTCATTTTACCCACTGACTTTGTATTGCTAGCCACTGGGTATATAGGCATTAATTGCTTCCCCTGAACAGGGGGTAAAGGCTGCGGTCTCTGAGTCAGTAGCCTGTCTGAGTTAGTAAGAACGTGCCCTCAAGAACTGAATGGAATCACCAAATATGAATGGAAGTCTCAACACCCAGGACATTAGCTCTTAATACCTGGCAGCCCCAGAAGGAGGAGATGTGGAAACACCAGGACTGCAGCTTGGAACAAAAACAGAAGAGGTCCAGCAACTGTGTTTTAGGAGTGCTGCCAGAGAGACACAGGGCTCAGGAAGTCAAACAAGGAGACCGACAGGGAGAGAGCCAAGATGGATTCTGGGAGAGCATAGGACAGTAGGGCATTTGTTTCTGACTGAAGTCTATATTACTGTACATTATGTTACTATTTGCAAGTTTGTATAAGCTATTACAACTTGTATTTTGAGAGTTTATAAAGATTTAGTGACAAATCACCCACAATGAGTATGGATAAGATTTTGTCCCAGTAAAATTAGGCAAAATTCACGGAGCAGTATGGTAAAAAAGTAGAAAATCGGGGTATGGTCATGGCGGGTCGGAAGCTGTAGCCCAAGCCCTGCCACAGGGGGCTGAAGCCAAAGAAGTCATAAAGATCTGTTAAAATCATGGAATCTGTGCCCTCCATGACCAAGCCATATCCTTAACAATGAGAAAAAGAGAACAGGACATATTTTAAAGAATACACACAAGAAGGAAGAATTCAGGTAAAGCTTAAGTTGCATTTTCTGACTTCTGAGAACTCAATTAGTCAGCCTTTATATTTGCATACTAAGGCTCCATCCTGCAAGCACTATACGTGCTTAAGTTTACTTCTGTGAGTAGTCCCATTGAAATCAGTGGGACTACTCACAGGAGTAAACTTAAGTACATGCGCAAGTGTTTTCATAATAAGTGCCTAGCAGACACACTTTCTGTAGTCTCAGTAGCAGTAATATGTGATTGCCTGTACAAGAATCAGTTATATTACTTTAGATCAGTAGTAGGCAACCTATGGCACACGTGCTGAAGGCAGCACGTGTGCTGTTTTTCAGTGGCACTCACACTGCCCGGGTCCTGGCCACTGGTCCGGGGGGCTCTGCATTTTAATTTAATTTTAAATGAAGCTTCTTAAACATTTTAAAAACCTTATTTACTTAACATACAACAATAGTTTAGTTATATATTATAGACTTATAGAAAGACCTTCTAAAAATGTTAAAATGTATTACTGGCACGCGAACCCTTAAATTAGAGTGAATAAATGAAGACTCGGCACACCACGACTGAAAGGTTGCCGACCCCTGCTTTAGATCAAGCAGACACAATAAAACTAAGTATTTTTATTGCCCTCCTTATTCCTTCGTAGGAAAAATAGATATCCTGAATTTCCTGGGATGCTTTTATTCTTGTATCATGTATTTGCCGTGAGAATCTTTTCAAAACACTTTGTAGTTACCTTGTATAAGAACATAAGAACGGCCATACTGGGTCAGACTAAAGGTCCATCTAGCCCAGTATCCTGTCTTCCAACAGTGGCCAAGGCCAGGTGCCCCAGAGGGAATGAACAGAACAGGTAATTATCAAGTGATCCATTCCTTGTTGCGCATTCCAGCTTCTGGCAAACAGAGGCTAGGGACACCATCCCTGCCCATGTATGTTTCCCTATTTGTATGAGAAGTCCTATCCTTTGCTGTGTCTGCCTGCCTAACTCTGAATTTGCCCTCTGACAACATTTAGCTCTGGTGTACAGTAAAGGCCACAGGTTATTGCAGGAAGCTCTAAGTAAGGATTCAGCTAAGTTTAATGAGGAATATAGTGTAAACCTGCAATTTTTTTCAAAATGTAAATGGAGGGTATTCCCATTTCAGAATCTTGTACACGATAATGTTACTCTCTTTGCTTAGTAGAGCCCCGGGATAGTCAATCTCTACCAAAGAGAGCGCCACCAACTTTCCCAATATACTTCTGTGAAAAAAGCAGCCTCTAAAACCATTCTTTAAGGATTTTTTTGAAGAAGAATAAACAGGTGGGAGCTTCATTACGTTTGAAATTGTCAGGTCTTAGAAATTATAATAACAATGACCTCTACTCTTTCCCTATCTCTAACAGAAACAAACATGCACACAGAGGAATGAGCTATTTCTTTTTGAACACTAGGGAAAACAACATATGGTACTTTTCTGCATTGAGCCAAAGGCCTCTGCACAAACACAATGGTGCTGAACAACACCGAAGATGTATTTCAGGAGGATATTAGCTATACAGCTTGTACTACCTTTCATGCTTTCACTAGGGACAAAATATTATGGAATCCAGCTGTTAAAATTTGAATGAACCTGGCATTACAGTTTATACACATGATCACATAAATAATACCTTGTTAGAAGAACATTAAGTTTGCAAAATAAAGCACTCAAAAGTTCAGAAATGCCAGAAGTCAGGCTATGTGTGCAACTTCAGTGTGCCTTCCTTGTGCATATGCATTTTGTTACAGTCTTTATTTACATAATCACATCCTATTTTTTTCATGAGACCCCTGCCACATTCAGTAAATGGGAAGATATTCAATATTTATTTTTTTCTCCACATTCAATATGTGGACACAGGCCTTATTACACACATGCCATCCAAAGCCTGCCCTAAATACAAAATCATTAATATGCCCTATAGTGTTCATCACTTTAGTTTCTGACTGCTTCACAAATATTAATCAATATATCTTCACAACCCCCTTCTGAAGTGAAATGGCTTTATCCCTATTATACAGCTGGGGATCTGAGGCACAGGAAAGAGAAGTATGAAATTGCCAAGTGTCTATTCAACTTGAAATACCTAGAGTATAGGCAGCACGTAATGGAGGCTGGGGAAAGGTAAACCTCTGCAAATCTCATGCCACTGCTAGGGTTGCCAACTTTCTAATCTTACAAAACCAAACACCCTTGCCCTGCCCCGCCCCTTCCCTGCGGCCCTGCTCACTCCATTCCCCCCTCCATCCGTCACTCGCTCTCCCCCACCCTCATTCACGCTCACCAGGCTGGCGCAGAGGGGTGGGGTGCGGGAGGGGGTGAGGACTCTGGCTGGGGGTACAGGCTCCAGGGGGCCAGAAGTGAGGGGTGCAGGATGCTGGAGGGGGCTCTGAGTTCGGGAAGGGGGTTGGGGTATGGGAGAGGAGTGAGGGCTCTGACTGGGGGTGCAGCTCTGAGGTGGGGCCAGGGATGAGGGGTTTGGAGTGCAGGAGGGGGCTCAAGGCTGGGGCAGGGAGTTGGGGTGCAGGAGGGGCTGTGGGGTGCAGGCTTTGAGAGGGAATTTGGGGTGTAGGAGGGGGCTCAGGGCTGGGGCAGAGGGCTGGGGGGGAGGAGGGAGTTTGGGTGTGGGAGTGGGTTCTGACCTGGGGAAAGGGGTTGGGGTGTGGGAAGGGTTTCGGGGTGAGGCTCTGGCCGGGCGGGACTTACCTCAGGCAGCTGCCAGAAGTGGCTGGCATGTCCGGCTCCTAGGCAGAGAGGCCAGGGGCTCTGAGTACTGCCCACACCCACAGGTGCTGCCCCCGCACCTCCCATTGACCACAGTTCTCAGCCAATGGGAGCTGCGGAGCTGGCACTCAGGGATGGGGCAGCGGGTGGAGCCCCTGCACCTAGGAGCTGGTCATGCTGGCAGCTCCAGGAGCCAGCGCAGGCAGGGAGCCTGCCTTAGCCTCGCTGTGCTGCCAACCGGACTTTTAGTGGCCCAGTCAGCAGTGCTGACTGGAGCTGCCAGGGTCCCTTTTCAACCAGAAATTCCTATTGAAAACCGGAAGCCTGGCAACCCTAGCCACTGCTGGGGGTGGGGGTAGTTGCGGATTATGGCACGGGCCCACGGACTCATTACACACTTTCAAACTTGGTTGCACACAACTGGATTGTACAGGTGTAACTGAAAGCAGAATTTGGCCTGCAAAATCTCTGCTACTGGGGAAGACGCATGAGGAAAGAAACACAAGCTGAGTTTGTATCATTAGTACTTGGAATAACCACTTTTTCCTTATAAATTTAGCACATTTGATATGGAAGTTATTGAGACAATATACATGGGAACTCCATAATGCCATTTTTACAGTCATTTTATAAGAGTAGAACTGCCTTTTAAGGCTATAGTTTACCAGTATTCCTATTCCATGTACCACAGATGTCTATGTAATGAAAATGTGAGGCATAGATTTGCTATGTAACACACAAACATTTTCAGCCACAATAGATATTATGGCACCTTAGAGACTAACAAATTTATTTGGGCATAAGCTTTCGTGGGCTAAAACCCACTTCATCGGATGCATGCAGTGGAAAATACAGTTGGAAGATATATATACACAGAGAACATGAAAAAATGGGTGTTGCCATACCAACTATAACGAGATTAATCAATTAAGGTGGGCTATTATCAGCAGGAGAAAAAAAACTTCTGTAGTGATAATCAGGATGGCCCATTTCCAATAATTGACAAGAAGGTGTAAGTAACAGTGGGGGAGGGGGGGAAATTAGCATGGGAAAATAGTTTTAGTTTGTGTAATGACCCATCCACTCCCAGTCTTTATTCAAGCCTAATTTAATGGTGTCCAGTTTGCAAATTAATTCCAATTCAGCAGTTTCTCATTGGAGTCTGTTTTTGAAGTTTTTTGCTGGAGTATTGCAACTTTGAGATCTGTAATTGAGTGACCAGGGAGGTTGAAGTGTTCTCCGACTGGTTTTTGAATGTTATAATTCTTGACGTCTGATTTGTGTCCATTTATTCTTTTGTGTAGAGACTGTCTGGTTTGGCCAATGTACATGGCAGAGGGGCATTGCTGGCACATGATGGCATATATCATTTTGGTAGATGTGCAGGTGAACGAGCCTCTGATGGTGTGGCTGATGTGATTAGGTCCTATGATGGTGTCCCTTGAATAGATATGTGGACAGAGTTGGCAACGGGCTTTATTGCAAGGATAGGTTCCTGGGTTCGTGTTTTTGTTGTGTGGTGTGTGGTTGCTGGTAAATTTGTTAGTCTCTAAGGTGCCACAAGTACTCCTCGTTCTTTTTGCTGATACAGACTAACACGGCTACCACTCTGAAATAGATGTTATGTTCACCTCAGAAACCTTTCCTATTTCACATGGGATGGACCAAGGTAGGGAGAATGTAGAGGCTCCCTAAAAATGCATGATGATTGCTCAAAAGAGATGTGTAACTGTTCAAAGAAAGCAAGAGGGGTTCTGAGGTCCAAAATAAATAAAACTGAAATAACTCTATTTGCTTTCTTAGTTTATCTTTTCACTTAGCACCTGCCTTCTCTCTGCTGCTTAATGCTATCTTGCCACTGGTCGTCTGAGAACTTTATTCCTTTCAGCCTCTTGCAACTGGAACAGCCTTCCTCTATTTCTTCATTCTACTGATGCTCCACATCTTTTCAAACCTCATCTGAAAGACATATTTTTTCTTTGCTTTTGTCTCTCTCTCCCCCTCTCTCTTGCTAATAGCTATAAAAGGGGTAGGAAAGCTTGGAGTCAGTGACCACAAAGCAATTAGTTTAGTATATTCAGGCAATCTTAAACTTAATATATAGTAGACAAGTTTCCAGGGCCAGACAGAATATATGCTTGGGTAATTAAGGAATTTGATTAATAAACTGAGGTTATAATAGTATATTGGACAAATACACTGGGGAAGCATTACTAATAAAAATTAGTGGGAGGGCATAGGTCATGTTTTTCACAGTTTGAGGAAGGACATGAGGTTCTCAGAGATCACCCACTGGACCTGATTTAAACCTCATTTTATAAGCTATAGATTCTTCCTGTTTGTAAAAACTGGGCAGATAACATTTCTTAGAATGTCTCTGCAGAATTTCTGGCCTGGAGTTAGTGAAGTGAATATGAAAAGTGGAGGGGAAAAAATGAATAGCAGATCATTGTAGAAGTTGAAGAAGAAAATATGAAGGACACACAGCTCTTTGTGCCATGCTGGTATAAAGTCTGATGGATGATATCTCTGCTAATTTCAGCTATTTTAGATACCAATTTTTCTAGCTTAGAAAATTAAATGAGGTGTAATACAAAAAATGGGAGAGGGGGAATCTTGATCTATCCAGTAAGTTAGAAAGCAACTATCTGGCACATAAGTTAAGACCTGGATCAGTGCCCACAGCACTATACAACTGGAATAGACTGTGATGAAATTAGAGGACCAAATCAAAGATTTAAGCAATAGAGAAAAAAATGCCTTATCCCACAACTAAAAGATATGGAAGACAAAGGCCTAATTTAGCCTGATGAAATGTAGAACCCTGAAAATTTAAATTTATTTGGAAAAAATAAAATTAAAACAAGCTCATCACATACTTTGTCCTTGGCAGGACAGTTCCCAGAATATGAGAGATGTAACAGTTCACTTCTGCAACCTCAAAGACTAATATAGACAGTGCTGTGGACTGATTGGAAAATGGACATAATTAAATATCAGGACTGGAGAATTTTATTTTTCCAAGATTTTTCACCAGGAATTCAACAGCACAAATTCATAGATTTTTGAGGCCAGAATGGGTCATTATGATCATCTAGTCTGACCTCCTGTATAAGAGAGGCCATAGAATTTCACCCCGAAATTTCTGCATGAAACCCATAACTTCTGCTTGAGCTACACCAGTGTTTCTCAAGCCTTTCAGGGTGTCAATCCCTTATTTGATGTTAAACAGCGTTGTGACCTCCTTACATTTACTATAAAAGTAAGAGTAAAAATGTACCAATGATAACCATGATAAGCCTATATAATTTATTTGTATGCAGATTTCGACAGATTGACAGAGAATACTTGGTGTTAGAGGGCAAGAGAGTATAAGAAGTGGGGGAGTGAGATTTGCTTTGCTTTAGATTGTATTAAAATTTTGAGCACCTTGTGATCTCCCTCAGTGTCTTTCTTGAGCCCTATGGGGGTAATAGCCCACCAGTTGAGACAGGGCCGGCTCTAGCTTTTTTGCTGCCCCAAGCAGCAAAAAAAAGCGCCGCCCCCCGAACTCCCC
>NW_020664598.1:10672358-10675150 GCF_002925995.2 Terrapene triunguis
GGTCATTAAACTCTGTGGCAAATAACTATAGTAGCAAACTATTTGGGGAGCACAACTTCACAGTGTCCTGTGTCATTCCTTTGTGCTCATTCCCAGCTAAAATCTGTGAGCTGAAGCAGTTCCTCCCCAACTAGCAGTATTAGGCCATTTCTGTTCTCTCTGCTCCTTCACTTTGGTACCCAATGTATTTCTGTGTGGTATCTAAAAAGAAAAAGATTCCCTGTTCTTGTGAAAGATAATGACCATTAATAATATGGCTAAACAAACTTTGTAAACCTTTTCATTTGTTTATAACAAAACTATTCCATTACAAATACTCAATGTCTTTTTTAAGGGCAATTTAAGCCCAGCTGCTGAGTCACATACAGGTGAGGCAGCTTATCTCACTATAGAAATACTGTCCACAGGGTTACAATATCTTAAGGCTTTCTATTTTAGGTCCTGGACACAAGAGAACACATGGGTGAGAAATCAGTGGCCATTCAAAAAATCTTATGTGTTGAGTCATCAGGGCTATAAAGTAGATTCTATACAACCCCATTCAGAAGCTGGGAATGTGTTTCTAATGATGTACATATCATTCATTTCTTGCTCTGTTCGTGAAATACAGGCTATTAAAATCACACCATTCGAATTATCCTCATGCCTCTTTTCCCGCCTCTAGTTAGTGTATAACAAGACCATAATGGTTGCCATGTCATGCTATTGGAGCTAAAGCTAATGCTGGATACCATCTCAAATCTAAACACTTTGCTTTCTCTAATGCTAAGAGTTATGAGAATATTGGCTGATCTGTTGAGTGTGGAATCATAGAAATGTAGGGCTGGAAAGGACCTCAAAGTCCTCAAGTCTAGTGCCCTGCACTGGAACAGGATCAAGTAAACCTAGACCATCCCTGACAGGTGTTTGTCTAACCTGTTTTTAAAAACCTCTTATGATGGGGATTCCACAACCTCCCTTGGAAGCCTGTTTCTTAGCTTAACTACCCTTATAGTTAGAAAGTTTTTCCTAATGTCTAATCCAATGGTTCTCAAACTTCATTTCATCATGACCCCCTTCTGACAACAAAAATTACTACATGATCCTGGGGGGTGGGACTGAAGCCTGAGCCCAGGTGGGGTGTCAGGAAGCGGGCAAAGGTGAAGCCCAAGAGCTTCTGCCCTGGGCAGGGGGCATGTAACCTTAGCCCCCTTCCCAGGTCTGAAGCCTTTGGGCTTCAGCCCCAGATGGTGGGGCTCGGGCTTCGGCTGAAGCCCCGAGCGGTGGGGCTTCGGATTCAGCCTTGCCTCTAGGTCCCAGCAAGTCTAACACCAGCCTTGGCCCACTTTGGGGTCCTGACCCACAGTTTGAGAACCCCTAATCTAAATCTCCCTTGCTGCAGATTAAGCCCATGACTTTTTGTCCTGTCTTCAGTGTACACAGCGAGCAGTTGATCAGTTCTGTTTATAACAGCCCTTAACAGTCTTCAAATATGTTATCACGTCCCCCCTTGCTCTTCTTTTCTCAAGACTCAACATGTCCCATTTTTTTAATCTTTCCTCATAGGTCAGGTTTTCTAAACCTTTTATCACTTTTGGTCCTCTCCTCTGGACTCTCTCCAATTTGTCCAGATCCCCTAAAGAGTGATACCCATAATTGGACACAGTACTCAAGTTGAGTGTGTGTTCCCAGTGCCAAGTAGAGTGGGACACATACCTCCTGTGTCTTCCATACAACACTCTTGTTAATGTTGTTAGCTTTTTCATGACTGCATCACCATGTTGACTTATACAGTTTGTGATCCACTATAATCTGCACATCTTTCAGCAGTACTACCACCTACCCAGTTATTTCCCACTTTGTAGTTTTGCATTTAATTTTTCTTTACAAAGTGAAGTACTTTGCACTTGTCTTCATTGAATTTCATCTTGTTACAGGTTCCAGCTATTCAGCAGAAAAGAACTGTGGCATTTCTAAACCAGTTTGTGGTTCACACAGTGCAGTTCCTTAACCGCTTTTCTACTGTTTGTGAAGAGGTATGTTCATATTGCATCACTTTGCATCAGTCTTCACATGGATAAACATATACTAGTATAGTATTGTTCGGTTTTTTGCATCTTTCAGTGCCAGTTGACCATGCATGTTAGTTGGTTTTGAAAGAATTAGTCCACTGCCCACTTAAGGTTTAGGCTGAGTAAGTGGACTAGTGCAGATTTCTTCACCTGTGTTATGAGAAACCTCTAATTTTACTAAGCCAATAGCCCATTTTTATTAAGTCTTGAAGTTTGGACATTTTACATGATTTGATAGTCTTAGAGACTGTTGTCTTCCACAAAGCGGGTATGATACAAATGCGTGCAAAATCTCCTACCTTATCAATGTGTTTCAACCATGAAATAGAGAGACCAGCACAGGTTGAGAGGGTACCTCATTCTCCGTGCCCATTCAGTTCCTTTTTCTGTTGGCAGTTTCTGCCAACAGAAGTACCTGTTAAACATTAGTGGTGGTGGTCGTGCGGAGTTGTGAAATAAATATCTCAGTCCATTTAACCTCAATCAAAAGTCTAATAAAAATGTCAGATTAGGTTTTTTGGTGTCATTATATGCTTTACTGGGGGTTTGTTTTTTGTTTGGTCTTCCAGGTACTGGGAGTCTGAGGATAGTGTAGGATTAGTGTTATGCTGTACAAAGCACACGGGATCTTTTATAGGAGAAAGCAAAAACACTGCATTTATTGAAAATACAACAGTTAGCATATGCTTTTTAGACACACACACACACACACACACACACACACACACACACACACACACA
>NW_020664598.1:10675160-10784040 GCF_002925995.2 Terrapene triunguis
CACACACACACACACACACACACACACACACACACACACACACACACCTGCCAGTTGATGTTTATAGTTGCCAGTCTGTTGTAGCCTGAGTCAATCTAATGGCCAGTTAGATTGAGCACGAGTGAGGAGCTGGGCTCTTGTCAGTCACGATCTGATGCTCTGAGGCTTTGCAGGACTGAACCCAGAGTTCCATGGCAAAACACCCCAGTTTTATAGTTGTAAATTTCCATTTGAGTCCATGCATTTTGCAATGTCATCCTGTAATCATTAGTCTTTAAGTGGTGTTATCATTTGATGGTTATTGTCAGGCTTCCCATTGTTATCTTCCATTTGTTGTCTCGCCTTCGGGGGTGCCTGCCTCACCTCTGAGGTCGTCAATGCTGCTAACATGTTTAGCATCGGATACAATGGATGTTTTCTGATTATCTCCTGGTCTTTCCAAGTCTCTCACTTTTTCTTGACCATCTGGACATTTGTGATGGCTTTCACACCTTATCTTTTCCTGATGCATGCATTCCTCATTCACACAAACAATCTCTTACAGAAACCTTCAAAGGTATACAGACAGCAGTATTGTATATTCAGCAGAATACATTGTAAATCAAGCCTTGCTAAATCTTATAAGTAAAACAATTCACATTGGGGCTTCAGGCCCTCAACATTCCTCTAATCCCCTTAACATAGATACAATACAAGATCCTGTCTCTTACTTACTAAAACCTTAAAACAAAGAAATGTATATTTAACTAGAGTGCCTAATTTGTAATACATATAGGAAACCATAGCAGACATTATAAATTATCCTAAAACAAAAGGGTGACCATAATCAGTCATATGGATTGTTCTGGTCTGTCATTCCTTTGTGCTATTCAAAAAGGGTGGCTGACAGGATGAAATCAAATCATACATTAATTCTCATGGGACATTATAAAATCCAGCTCCTACATTAGACGTACACATAGTACATTACCAAGAAACTGGGAGTAAGGAGGAAGATGATGGAGTTTCAGCATTACCTCCTTCAGCATGGCTCAGCCATTAAAAATTTGCTGTGGCTTATTTGAAGCAGGGGCACTAGGTCCGTTTCATAAATCTGATCCTACTTCATTGCTGGATAATGTAACTATCCAGTATCACCAAACTATCGAACTTTTGTCTTGCTTCTCTTTCTCGCTCCTTCTGACTCCATTTTTTAAAGAAGGTAATGATTTAAGATGTGTTTTTGTCCTATAGCTTTAAAATTACTTTGATTTAAAAAAATTGACATGTAGTTAGTGCATAATGTGGGCCAGTTTTTAGTTTCTTTTCTTTCAAACTGCTAAAATCAGCCGACAGCGACAGGTTTTCAAGGGGAACTTAATGCCTATGAAAATGTTCCATATTGACAGCACAAGAAAGTTTTCTGGTTAGCCACAGGCAGCACCATGCAAGCTGTCTTCCTTCTGAAAGGGCTTCTTCTGAAGATGAGATGTTAGTTCAGTCTCAATGTGCTTTCTTGCCTCATCATTTTTGCTGAGGGTGTCAGTAGTAGCTTTTTTGTGATTGTCCTTTAGCTTGCTTTAGAGTACCAAACAGTCTTATCCAGTGGTAACAATTTAGTCAAATTGGATTTGACAATACAGATATGAAAGATTCTGTTATCTATTAATGCTGTCTTGAATCATCCGCCTGACTCTTATATGTAATATTTGGCTACTTTGCCAGCATAAAGAGTTGAGGAGGAGAAACTAAACATAATTCTGGATTTTTAGCAGAGGAAGCTCTTGGTACTTGTGGCAGCTTGACTACCTCAATAGAATTTTTGTCAGTACTCTAAAATCTAGGAGATTTCCGTGAAGCCATAGGACCTCAATATCTCCTTTAGGATGCCTATTAAATACACACTTTCCAAAACGGAACTATATATTTAATCAGCACACACAAAAACTGTTAAGTCTCATGTGCAAACTACATATTTTAAACGGTGGGTAAATATGTATTTTGTGAAATATAAATTCATTTTTTTTATTAAGTACAAAAATTATATTAAATGTAAAGGCCCCGACTTAAATTGGCAAAAGCCAAGAAATTCAGAGTTGAGTCTGACACTGTCCTTAATTTGAATTTCCTGGCTTTTGTCAAATTAAACAAGACGTGTAATATTATGTAGCTACCTTCGTATGTACCCCCATCACATGATTGTGGCTTGTTTTTTCTAAATAAACAGCAGATTAATTTATTGTAAAGAGCAAAGACTCATCTGTAAACAAGTCAAGAGACTAATTTTTGTCACACTCTGCCCCTCTTTATTTCTCTAAAGTGTTGGCAAGGATTGCCATTTTTTGAGGTTTTAAAGTTCTGCTTATGAGCTGGGCAGAATCTTACTAGCATGCCAGAATGCAGTCAAAATGCTACATATCTGCTACCCGACTTTACTATGGTCTGGCTAGATATGGCAATGGTTAGATAAAGAAGTGACGGTTCTTGTGGATTAATTTTTTTAAAAAATATAGGTTACATTTTAAAAGAACTTTATACAAAAATTGCTTGTGAGATGGAACTGGACCATGGTAAGGTTTTAGTTTGTTCTGGCTTACTAACGGTTTTGACTGTAAATGACTCCCATTCACTTCCCTGTATTCTTTCTGATTTCTCTTTTCTCCTCTAGTCCCTCCTCGTATGTCAGTTACTTATATATGCGTCTCACCTTTTATCTTTCACATTTTTGATATAAGTTCTTTGAAGCAAGCAACTTCGAGGATACAGTATGCCTACTTCATTACCCCAATACCTGAGTAAGATTCATTAACTATTGTTCTCATTTGCATGTAGACTCTCTATATATACCCATTACTGCCTGTTGGCAGCATTGCTATTAATGGGGAAAGGGCTGTAGGTAGTAAAATTACTTTAAATGCCAACACATGCTATATAGGAATCAAATGAAGCAGTGTCTAATGGTGTACAGTTAGTACACTTCGTTCTTGTTCTAACAAGGGTTGCCACGTCACTTATTTTCATCTTCAGTATGCTGAGGACAGAAGTATATTTCTTGTGTGTCTACATGTTCCTTGATTTACCATCACCAGTTTTGGATTTTAAAAGGGCATTGAACAGTGCTTGAGTCATGTCTTAATTTTTTTTCTCTCCTAGAAGTTGTCAGCTCTATCTCTCCGTATCCAACAAATTGAAACAACGCTTAACATTTTGGATGCAAAGGTGTGTATGTGTATATAGAGATGTGTTTTGGTGGTTTTTGTTTATGATGCTCAAAGTCTAACTTCCTTATAATTAGCAGACTTTTGCACTGAAGTACAACTGTCATCAGAACTGTGCTGTAATGGAATTTAATGTATTAAAATAAATTGTCAGAATGACAACTTTAAATTACAGCTCAAGCTAAATCAAAACTTGCTTCAAACTCTTTACTTTCTCATGCTTTACCACTTAATGTACAGTTTAAACAGTCGTGGAACACGGAACAAAGGAGCAGGCGGAATTTGGATGAAAAAATGTATATCCCGTATGACCAAAAGATACCGCTTTGTAGTCATTTACTTACAAATATATTTCAATTAATTAGAAAAAAAGATATAAAACTTAGACCCAATCCTGCTTTTGGTGACATTAGTAACAAAACTCCCCTTGATTTCACTAGGAGGAGGCCCTCTGTTTGGAATTAACTCAAACTTTGAAGTGCAAAAGTTTAAATAGAAGCGGAAGGTTCCCATGCATCTATATATTTATCTTTCTTGAAGGTTGTGAAATAGAAGCATTGAAAAATCCTGCTTGTACAGGCTGAGTAGGAGGGTTGTCTTGGATGAATATCTAATGCTGTCAACATCTGCAGAATCTAAGCAATCATGAATGACTACGTATTGTCATTATAAATGACATTGAGTAGTTACTGGTCCAAGGAAAGAGAACCAGAATGACTCTTTAGCCTGGCGATTAGTGTACGCACTTAGGATGTTCAAGTCCTTTCTCCAGTGTTTGTTTGTTTATATATAGTGGAACAGTTTCAATAGGAGACACTGAGACCAGCCTCAGAATATCTTGTAGCCTAGTGGTTCAAACACTCTCCTGTAATGTGGGAGACTCCGGTTCAAATCCTTTCTCCCCCTCGGGCAGAGGGGCAAATTGAACTTGAGTCTCTCACATCTCAGATGACTGCTTTAACCACTGGGCTAAAAGTTATAAGAGAGGCACCGCTACTCAGTATCTAAGTCCTGAAAAATATTTTTGGGGCCAAAATAATTGTGAACTTGACATGGATTTACCATAATTTTGAGTCAAATGAAGCACACTTTTTGCGAATTAACTATTTGTCTAAAAAATTTCACGCAACTCTAGTAGACCAGGCCTGAATGAAGAAACTCAAAACTATTGTCTTGCTGACATGGCTACTATCCGTTGAATTTCTTACTAGACTGGTGTATGTGCTGACTTCTAGGTAATAGGAATACATGTTATCGGCTAAACTTAAGATGTTACGATCACGGGGGGAGGGATAGCTCAGTGGTTGGAGCATTGGCCTACTAAACCCAGGGTTGTGAGTTCAATCCTTGAGGGGGCCACTTAGGGATCTGGGGCAAAAATCAGTCCTTGGTCCTGCTAGTGAAGGCAGGGGGCTGGGCTCAATGACCTTTCAAGGTCCCTTCCAGTTCTAGGAGATAGGATAGGATATCTCCATTAATTTTTATTTGAAAATTGTCTTCTGCATTCAGTTGTCATCTATTCCCGGCTTGGAAGATGTCAAGTTTGATGTATCGAGTGCAAATATGAACAGTGTTACAAATGGTCCAGTTCCACAAGCCTCTACAGATCAGCACTCAGTATCTGTATCTCCTCAGTCAGAAGTAAGTATCAAAGTATAAAAAATATTCTTCTTCCTGGAAAGTGTTTCCTCTTGGTTGAACAAGATGGAGCGAACAAGTATGTGTAAGGAAAAAATCAGATCAAACTTTAACTCTATAATATATTTTCCATTTCATGTTATTTAAGTGTTTGTTGTTGTTTTTTAAAAAGCTTCTTACACTTTTTTGTTAAATTATGTTTTAAGTCATTTAATAAATATTATACTGAGAAATTATTTCCTACATTTTTCGTAAATCCCATTGAAAGGTCAACTTGAACTAGGTAGGTAAGAAGGGTCAGGGAACGTCATGCATGAGATTAAAATTTCAAATCCCACCATTCCAGTTCTACAATTTTTTTAGAATCTGATCTTTCAGCTGAAACTAACAAGTTTCTAGCACATTCTATTGCAAATTCATGCTTGCCCTATTAAATCCTCTGTTTATTAGAGGAGCACTTTTACTATAAATGATTGTCAGCATAAAGGAGCTAGATATGCTTTACACATGCTCTCGGTTTATTAAGAATTAGCACTCCTGTTGGCCACTTCACAAAGCAAGACTCTCTTGCCTTATTTTTGAGATAGAGAAGTGATGGATTTTCCTGATCATTTCACCCTCAGTCTCCCACTCTTCTCTGTTTTATAGCAATTACAGTGTAATAGCTTGCCTCAGCAAAGAGCATGGATAAAGTCTCAAACTTGGCAGGAGTTGCTGTGAAGTGACAATGGCTGCAGTATTGAAAATCCAACAGATTGTTGCTCTTCCTGGCTTATTAATACTTAGTAACTGTAGATTCATCTGCAGAATTGTGGTATGAAATAATCTGTCTCACTTTTAGACACATTCTGCTCGTTTACGCTGACCCTAAAGGGAAATAGCAAAGTAGAAGCAAACGTGGACAGTTTCTTAGGCAATACTGCACAATCAGTCAATACTTAGCCGTTCTTTTCAACTTTTCTCTGAAAACTTCCACTGACTCTGCATTTTAAAGCAATACTACATATTTCTGAAAGTGGGCTTCAGGTTCATATCTTCAGATGGACAGTTTAACAACAAATGTGCAGTTTGACATAGTCTGGTAGAATGAGTTTAATAGCTTAACCTTTTTCTGTCCTCCCAAGTCCAAATATTGGAGATCAAAATGATAGATGAGGGAAACATTAGTGCAAAAAGCTAATGTTCTAATTATATTAGCCAAAAGTACTTTCTTTAATCTTTTGTATTTTTTTTTCATAACTTTAAGTGAGAACACTCAATTTATATGGGGAATAAGTTAGGACTAAAATCAGAGTCATTTGGGAGTTATTGGTATGTTAGTATAAAGAAGTATTTTTAATTTGTGCCAATGTTCACGATTTTAAAATCTAATCAAATGCAATTGAAATTTGTTCTCTCTATGTATTCCGCCTACAAACAAAACAATATGCTTGACTCAAGTTTTTTTTAAAGATTTTGAATTTTTCTTTAATCTGGTATTGTGGGTTTTGTATTCTCATTATGTGTAATGGATATTACTGTTAAGATTCCTTATGTTTAACTGAACAATACATATTTAAATGTTAAACAGATATATCAATGAAATTTTACAAACTGTTTTAAAATTTCTGACACAACTGTCAAATTATTACTTTAAAAGCTAGTTGTGTCCAATCTTTGTTGATTCTCTAGTATGTATGGTCACTTGCTGATAACATGACTTTCGAACACTTGGCACAGGGGTTTAATAAAAAAAGGTAGTTTATACATTTTACCACTAGAGGGTGCTACACAGATTACTCAAATAGCAATTAAAATGTTTTACCTAATGTAAAAATTTACCATTTTACTCTTATCCATTAAAGGTAAAAAGTACAACATGGGGAAATTATGAGCTAGATAGATATCTCAGGATTCTGATGATGAGCCACTGCCACTTTGGTGGTGGTGTCAGAGCCAAGTCCAAGGGGTAGCATCAAGTAGGCATCTGGCAACTGAAAATGTCATCTTAATGTCCTGTAATTAGGGCTAAGGATGGAATGAATTTTACAAGTAACCTTAGTCCAAATTGACTGACATTACTTGTAAAATTCGTTCTGTCCTTGAAATTGACTAGCCAAGTTAATTTTTTGTATTAAAGAGTTTGTAGACATTTGCTTTTAAATTTTTTTTAAAGATTATAGTTTGGGGGCATTTTCACAATTTCTCTGCCACCTGCCAACTGTGATTTTTGTACAGGGCCTTACCTATAATGTAAGCTTCTCAGAAACTTGTGTAGCTTTGTCCTTGATTCAGACTGTGACAAAGTGACTCACCAGTCAGTGCACCCATCTTGTGGCTGGATGTGGTGGTGTCAAGGTTTTCCTCTCTATAGCCTTGTTGATCCACCCACCGTTCAGGTCTTCACAGGGATAAAAAAAACACGTGGCTGTTTGGGTCAGCTGCCTTGAGGTCGCAAGGTTCTGGAGCTGTGAAGTTGTGGTGTAGACATTCGGGCTCAAACTGGAGACCAAGCTCTGGGACCATGTAGGGGTGGAAGGTCCCAGAGTTCAGGCTAAAGCCTGAACATGAACACAGCAATTTTTAGCCCTATGACTCGGAGTCAGCGGACCTGGGCCAGCCGCGCCCATGCCATGTATCTTTCATCCCTGTGTAGATATACCCCCAGTCAGCTTGCTTTGTCTAGTGACTCTGTCCTCCAGCCAGGTCACTTTTTAGTCTCACACCTTTAAGGTAAAATTGAGTCCAGTCCAGTAATAGTCCAGCAGCCATGTGCTAGAACTAAAGCGAGATTCTAGACCCACTAGACCTCATGAACCTTGCCTGGTGAAGGTCCTGGACCTTTTGTTGATGGCTTGAAGGGGAACCCAGTCTCCCTCTATCCAGGGTTCCAGTGTTCCCTCTAATTTTTCCCATCCATGTGTGGAATGAATTTTGTTATGTGCACCAATATGGAGGTGATGTGTGACACTGGGGCAGAGGGTTGGGGTGCAGGGGGTGAGGGATGCAGGCTCTGGGGTGGGGCTGGGGATGAGGGGTTTGGGGTGCAGTGGGACTCCCGGGGTCTACGGTGGGCAGCTCTCTCTCCCTGCAGCAGCACCTGGGCACCTAGCCTCAGTAGGTCGGGGCCAGGGGAGGGGCGCCTGTCCCCTGACCGCAGCAGCTTTTTCATGACTTCTTTAACACACAAACTTTGAATATAATTAAATTTATGCTATTGAAAACAATTTCTCTTTCAAAAATATATTGTGACAAACACTGTAATGAAAGTAATCCCAAGTGGCAATGTGTGTACATGTAGAAGTCTATAGTCTGCCCATTGGGGCAAAGAGGAGATAATTTTACCTTACTCCCAAATCTTATTAGCTGAACTCTACTTGTGTACTCCTGGTCCGTGTTGTTGCTCAAGATTTACATACGGTGTTCTCTGTATACAGCAGAATAACATACATGAGATAGGACAACAGAAAACAGAAGCAGCAGCAGAAAATGTCATGACTGTAGCCAAGGATCCAAGATATGCCAGATATCTCAAAATGGTTCAAGTGGTAAGCCTGTTTGTTCTTTCTCTAGTTTCATTTGAAATTCCTTTACATTTTTTATGATGAAACTGTTATATAGCCATATATGAATATAACTGATAGTTTCTTCGTTTCCAGAGGTTTCCTAATTTACACAAACTTATTATTATGGTAACTTCTGACTGTTGCACCTATCTGAAGGGCAGATAGGATATCACAAATTAAGTTGGGAAAATATTCAACCCTTTAGACTGAGGGTTCTCAAACATTGTTTTAATGTGGGCTGCTTCTGAATAGAGTATCTTGTAGATCATCACCTCTGTTATTCACCTCTCCCATTCATGCAAGATCTGACCGCTACGGTAGCATTAAGTGTGAAGGTAATAGGAAAATGTGTATATTTTAACTCTTTTATTATTTTGGGGGAGGGGGGAGGAATCAGTCTACTTTTGCTCTTCATCTGTCCCTCACCCATTCTGTTCCTCTCTCCTCTTGTTTATTTTTCTTTCTCCCTTTACTGTGGACATACATACTGCTTTGCAGCTGGGTTCTCTTTATCCTGGGGTATTTCTCTCTTGATGTCTGGCAGCTCCTGTCTCACTGATAGCTCTGGTTTCCTCTTCCCCTTAAGTAGCATTGATTCCATGTGAAGGCAAATAGTCTGGATGTTGCTCCATGTTTTCAGCCCCATCTATCAAGTGGTCCAGGCTGTTCTTAGTAATGAAAAGTCTAGAAACAACTTGAAACAGAGGAGCCAGCACCATTTGACCTGTAAGTGCTCCACTGAGCACCAGTGGCCCCATTTGAAAACCACTGTCTTAGATTACATATGTAATAGACTAATTCTTCTTAAATTTACGAGAATAATGCTATAGTGAAAGGAAAAGTATGTTCCTGCTCTTACGTTCCTCCCTCCCAGGGAACACTTCACTGGTCTCTCTTATTTTTCTAACAATTGTAACTCAAGTGCTCCTCACGACTTTAACTTGCAGAAAACTGTTATAATCAATTGAATATTCATATGTATTGCATTTGCTGTGACATAAGCCTCTTAGCTCAATTTATACCTTTATAAAAGCTAGAATAAATCTTATGATCTCAGGCAAAGTAAAGCGTAACACTAGATCTAGTTATGGATCCAAAACTGCTAGACTATTTACTTGTCTATTCAGATATCCGCCACGTGCACTGGAGCACATTTCTGCTTAATTTTCTGTTACAGTGGTATCATTAATAGAGCTTCACTTTTTATGAGGGAATGATACAAATGAGTCTTGTGGGTGTTGTTCAAAACCAAACATTGATGGGCTTACAAAGCCTCTGTGCAAAATAGTGGTTGCTGACATGCCATTGTGAACATCTGTGGTAAATTTCACACCTTTGGTTTAGTTACCACCTGAGAAACCCATCTTCCTTAAGAACAAAGTATAAACTTTACAAATCAGACATCTTAAATTTAGGCTTTATACCTTTTTTTTAGGATTTTTGTTTTGGGGGGTTTTCAGGGTTTATTGTTAACAATTTTGAGTTCTCTGTAGATGTCCAAAAATTGAGATTTTGGGGAGCTTTGTCTTTGTACACTGGTAATAAGTAATCTCTTTGTAATGTGACCTTTTAGTGCGCACCAGTGGGGTCTGCATGCACCAACTGATGTGTAATACATTAGTGCACTTTAGAAATCACATTCCCACAGTCATATGATTGCCCTTAGGTACAAGTAACCATTTCTATTGTTGTTTTTTCTGTGTTTTATTGGATAAGTACTGATATTTATTTATTATTTTTAATACCCCATCACACAGATGCAACACGGGTACCACTACACCAGAGATTTTATGGGTAGGCAAGTTTAAAAAAAATCAATCAAATTGCAAAACTGTAGAAGATAGACACCCCCGATTTTATATTTTATTGGTGTTAAACCTAAAATCAGAAGCCCCATTTTTGTTGGCACTTCATGTATAAATAGGGCATGAACAATTCTTAGATTTTTTTCCTCTGCTTATATACATTTGAAATATCTAATGTAAATCTGATTTTTCCTGTTTTGCTAGAGGTCATAGAGATGTGAATTACAGAACCAATCACTCAGTTCATCCCTTCTTCCTTGCAATTGAATTAACTGCAAGCAAAGCACTCAAGATTCAAACTTGGTGCAGTTTTTGGGATCTACCACCAGACCTCAGTGCTGTCCCAGAAATTTTCTTTTGATATTTTTTTGAGTAACAAATTGGCAGTTTATGGCTAGTTTATTACAAGCTATTTGGAACACTTTGGGGTCAGTAGTATTGCTGGGAGAAGAACATTAGGTTAACTTGTTGCTTTAATGCTTGATTTATTAATAGTACGGTACCCAAGTCTTTTATACGTAATTACATTGATTTTAGTAACTGAGTGAGATCTCACTTTCCACATTTATCCTTTGTACGGGCAGTCCTGGTTGCTCCCTTGCCAGCAATAAATGGTGCGGTAGGAAAGTCAAACTTCCATGCTAAAAGTGAATGTGCTTTTTTTTTGTATTTGCCAAGACAGTCTGTTCAAACAAATATTTTTAATGAATTATATCAGTTCATGTAGCTGTTGCCAGCAGTGGTTGTAGTACTAGGTAAGTTCTGTCATAGGGTGACCAGATGTCCCGATTTTATAGGGATAGTCCAGATATTTGGGGCTTTTTCTTACATTGGTGCCTATTACCCCCCTCCCCCCACCCTCTGTCCTGATTTTTCAAACTTGCTATCTGGTCACCCTATTCTATCATGAAAATATGATTATAAATTACTAAGCAATATGTTCATTAAGTAGCAAAGCTGTTATGAGGATAGCTGTTCTCTAAAACAATAAAATAGCTAGCTTGTAGGCCTGGTTTGACCAGGTAATGTTTATACATTTACTGGATGTACACTTGTAAAACTGCAGTGATCCCCTGAAAAGCAATGTAATATTTGCTACATTCGATTTTCAGTATAAAGCTTCCTTGTACGTGTCACATTTTATGGATTAATGTGTTCTTACACTGCTCATAAAGCATTAATATTTCATGTAAACTTGTTTTGCAAGGAACAAATACTTTTTTCGTGAATTATAAACAGTAAATATGTAATTACAAGATAAATACACTTCTACTATCCAATTCATTCTACATGTTCAAAATAGTAATTACCATTTTGACTTAGCACAACTACCCAGTAATATTCTTCTACATTTATAGTGTTAGGCTGGGATTTTCAAAGAAGCTGAAGGAGTTAGGTGCCCAAATTCTGTTGAAAGGCACTCAAATCCCATTGAATTTCAATGGTATCTGGATACCTAACTCGCTTTGGCTACTTTTGAAAATCCCAGTCTTAAAACCTGTGAAGAATACAGTAATGTCATAAATATATAGTATGTGTTACTAAACTTAGAATAAGATACAGGTTTACTTGTTCCCTATAAGAGAGTTTTAATGTATAGTATTCATAGTATGTAAAATTAATTGCGCTTAAGACTAGCTTTGTAGATGGAGGAGGTGTTGGTTTGCTACAACATTTTTGGTTTACCCTAGAGATTAGCCTAAATAAAATTGATATTTAATCTTAAACACTAAAATCCCTTAATCATATGATTATCGCATGCAATTGCTACTAGGCAGAGTTACAGTCATTTGGGTGCCTCAACTGTACATTCCTTGCCTGAACATGTTTTGGATTTCTTTTAAATGTAACCTTAACTCTGAATTTCCTGGGTTTTATAATGCTTGGTTTTGGGAAAATTACAACATCCCTGTAATACTTTTTACCTTTAAGTTACTAATACATGCACTCAACTGCGACTCCATCTTGACATAGTTCTTAGTTTAGGAATTTACATTGGACGTCAGCAGAACTTAAACACTTGGATATAATAAAGTATTTCATACTTTGTCTTCATGTAGGCAAGTGTAGCAATTGCATACAATGTTGAAAGTGCCAGATTGAAGGCAATGAAAAATGAGGTACTCTATTCAGTTTAGGTGCCGCATAGTTAGTGCAAGTGCAGCTTTCCCTACCATCTTGTCATAACTGTGTGGAGGGACTGCTTCCTGAGATAGAAAGAATAGTTCGTTTCCATGCCTGTTCAGTCATTTACTTTTCTAATGCTGTGAGCAAGTATGCTATCTCATGCTCCACTGAACATCTGCCCATCAGGTACTGGACTGAAACCACCAATTTATTTTACATAGCCCACTAATCATCTCTCAGTGGGTAGAGACTGGTGGTAAATGCTGACCTGGGCTAGACATAAATGGATGTAAATAAAAAGTCTATCATCATTCTAAGCCATCCATGCACAATGCAGCTTCTATTTGTATTACATTTCTGTAGTAATGAGGACATTGTTTGCATCATAATTTACCATAAAGTTCCTCTTTATGAACACAGAGGTCATTCACTTATTTTAAGAAACATTTAGCAAATATTAGAGACAGAAAAAACCCTTGGGCAGAGAATTGCTTGAAAAGTTTTGTTGTTGTTGTTTTAAGTTCAAATATGTTTTTACTGATTTATGAAAGAAGCATCTGTAGTGGTGATCAGATTAAAAAATATTTTATCTTACATTTTAGAAGAAACACACCTACCTTGCAATAAGTCTTTAAAAAATTGGTCGTGAATAGAAATATTTTTCAAATCTAACAACTTCTTCACAAAACTCCAAACTAGTAGTTCATATTTTTTGAGGATCACTCAGTTTGATATAGTCTTAAAATTCCCTTCATGTTGGCCATTAGACACATTGTTTTTACTTGATTTATAAATCTAGCATTTGGTGTGTTAAATTAGAGTATTGGCAAATAAAGACTTTTCACTATATCAAAGGATAGGTATGTATGTGTGTTTTCATCTTAACCGCTTCCAATTTCTCGTGAGATTGATGGAAGCTGTGGGTGAAGACTGTCCTTAATATTGTTTTTATAATACAGTATTCTTAGAAATTCTGAAACACAAAATTCTGGAAGAAAACATTCTTCCAAATAAGACATAAAAATGCCTTTACAGAGCCAACTTCTGTTGGTGAAAGAGACAGGCTTTCAAACTATGCAGAACTCTTCTTGGAAGTTGGTCCGATAAAAGATATTACCTTACTCACCTTGTCTTTCTAATATCCTGGGACCAACAAAGCTGCAACAACACTGCAAACAAAAATTCTTTGGGCACTTACCAGAACCCATCCTTACTGGATTTATGTACAAAATCTTTGCTGATATATCAAAACAGATAAAATACTATATAGGTTTTGCCATATCTGATCAGACCTGTAAGTCTGGTATTTTTGTTCAGCCTGAGTCAATATTTATGAATTCAGAAAGTGAGTATGGGTTCCCATTTCACTTGGCTAGGCTGGGGAAAGGAACCCTAGAAGTAGCTGAACGTACACACACGAGTTAGGCTAGGGATGTTTGTAGTATCTACAATTCTCTCCTGAATTTTAGGATTCATAAGCCCTAGAAGCTAATTGTTTTAACAACTGAATTAGAAAAACAGAACCATTTAATCTTTTGCACTTGTATTGTAGCAGTTTCAGAAAACATCAGACTTGTCAGCTTCTACATGAATTTGTTATTTGTCACCTGTGATGAAAATACATAAAAGGTGTAAGCTGGTGAAGCTCCTATCCAGTTCTAAACAAAAGCTGTACACAAGTAAAAAATTCACTTATCCTGGGACTTTTTTTTTATTAACAGGTAATTCCAAAATATTTTGTAGCTGTGTATAACTCCAAAGGGTTTATGCATTTAAAAAAACCAAAACTTTGGGTTGAAGTTTCAATGTGGCAGATGGCAACAGAGCTGTGTGACACCCAGTAATAAAAATAAACTAATCTATATCTGACACTATTATAAACTCCTGAACTTAATTGTTTGTTGGAAGTGACCACTTATATATAAAATTAGAGTTGTGATTTTTTTTTTCAATGCAAGCACACATAGGAAAATGTTAATCACAGCAACAGAATTAGCATTGCTATCGTTTCACCAGACTGGGCACTCTATGTTCTGTCTACTGTGATGGTAGTACAGACATGCTTCTCTAATCCATCAGTCATGGCTGCCTGCTCTTTTTTTTTTACTTACCTTGGACAAACAGTATTTTTTCAATGCCAAAAAATCCCACACTGCTGTTCATTTACCTTTTGAGGTCTTCCCATGTCCTTTTTAGACCACCAGTAGCTCAGTCCCTTGGAGATCAGAAACTAGACACTTTCTTTTTGGCGTGCAGTCATCCAGATGGTGTTTCTTGACCTCTGCAGCAGAGGATGGCAAAGCAACAAATTTTCTTTGAGCAGTACTAGTGGAAACACAGGAGCAGATACTGTTGGAACATTCCTTTCAAAATGTTGTGGGCCAAACTGTTCTAAGGTATCCTGTCCAGAGGGAGAATGTTTAGGTGTTGCTGAATAAGCGTACAAGCTGTTGAAGGGTTTGCAATGAAAGGAAGGCATTTTTCTCTCTAACTCTTAACATATATATAATTGAATGCCTATATTCCAGTGCACACTCAGGCTTGAATTTATATATTACTATTATATT
This sequence comes from Terrapene triunguis, assembly GCF_002925995.2. Lineage (NCBI taxonomy): Eukaryota > Metazoa > Chordata > Testudines > Emydidae > Terrapene > Terrapene triunguis. The sequence continues at coordinate 10,690,040 of NW_020664598.1, forward strand.
CAGAGGAGTCATTTTAAATTGTGCTTCCGTTCTCATGTCCTCTTTCCTGCTTCATCCTTTAACTATTTTCCCATTCTAATTCCTCCTTGAAATGTTCCAGATTAATAGTTGTCCTTTCCTGCCTCTCTGGCCATACCTTCAGTGTATCTTTTAGGAGGTCCTCCTTTCCTGCCTGCCTTTCTCATTTTGTCCTCTTCCAAGTAATAACGGCTCACATGACTTCAACTTGCCATCTTACACTACTGACTTGCGAATCTACCTATCCACTCCCGACTTTCCTCCTTTCACTTAGTCTTACATCTCATTCTCTCTCTTTGGATGTATTGCCATAAGCTTAATATGACCCAAACTGAACTGATGTTTCCTCCCAAGCTCTCTCTGCTTCCCGTTTCTCTGTGACCACTGCCAACACCACAGTCTTCCTTGTCACCCAGGCTCACAACTAGCATGTTCAGGAAGGGAGTCATCTCCAACGACCTATTTGATTTTTTTTTTAGATCCAGCCTGTGTCTAAATCCTGCCACTCCTTCTTGTATAATTTCCAACACTCCATTTTTTCCCTCTCCATTTCCTGCTAAAACTCTCATTCAGACACTCACTTCTTGCCTTTGATTGAAATATCCTGTCTGCTCTTCCTGGTAACCTTATTCTGTGCCTCCCAATTCATACAAAACACAACTGCTAAAATAATCTTTCTTACCTGTTATCTGACCATTGTTGCACACATCCCACCCCTTGAATCCTTTCACTGTCTACTCTCCTACACTACATCAATTTTAGGCTTCTGGGCCCTGCTTTCAAGGCCCTATGTATCACCCCTTCTTGTTTTTCCACCTTTTCCTGTTGCTTCTAGTCACATCCACTCCACTGATGGTGCCTGCCTCAACACATTTGTCTGCTTCTCCCACAACTGTCCCCATGCTCTCTTACATCTGGAATGCCCTTCATGAGTTGGAGGACTGCATGGTCTCTCTACCATCTCAGCATTCTAATATTTCCTGAAGACCCACTTCTGCCATGACACACATGAGTAGCCAGTTAATAAATTAGATAACATGATGGAAAGAACATAAGAATGGCCATACTGGGTCAGATCAATGGTCCATCTAGCCGAGTAGCCTGTCTTCCAACAGTGGCCGGTGCCAGAGGCGTTAGAGGGAATGAACAGAACAGTGCAATTTCAAGTGATTCATCCCATCATCCAGTCCCTGGGCTGGACACCCCGAGCATGGAGTTGTGTCCTTGACCATCTTGGCTAATAGCCATTGATGATGGACCTGTCCTCCATGAACTTCTCTAATTCATTTTTGAACCCAGTTACACTTCTGGCCTTCACAAGATCTCCTGGCAATGAGTTCAAGTTGACCGTGCTATGTCTGAGGAAGTACTTCCTTGTGTTGTTTTAAACCTGCTGCCTGTTAATTTCATTGGGTGACCCCTGGTTCTTGTGTTATGTGAAGGGGTAAATAATACTTCCTTATTCACTTTCTCCACACCATTCATGATTTTATAGACCTCTATCATATCCTCCTTTAGTCATCTCTTTTCTAAACTGAAAACTGCCAGTCTTTTTAATCTCTCCTCATATGGAAGCTGTTCCATACCCCTAATCTTTTTTTGGTTGCCTTTCTCTGTACCTTTTCCAATTCTAATATCTTTTTTGAGATGGGGAGAGCAGAACTGCACACAGTATTCAAGGTGTGGGTGCACTATGGATTTACATAGCGGGACTGATATTTTCTGTCATATCTGTTCCTTTCAGAATGGGTTCTAACATTCCTAGCTTTTTTTGGCTGCCACTGCAGATTGAGCAGATGTTTTCAGAAAACTATCCATGATGACTCCAAGATCTTTCTTGAGTGGTAACCGCTAACTTAGACCATATCATTTTATACATATAGTTGGGATTTTTTTGCAATGTACATTACTTTGCATTTATCAACATTGAATTTCATCTGCCAGTTTCTTGCCCCGTTTTGTGAGATCCATTTGAAAGTCTTCGCAGTCAGCTTTGGCCATAACTATCTTGAGTAATTTTGTATCTTCATTTTGCCACCTGATTGTTTAGCCCTTTTTCCAGATCACTTATAAATGTTGAACAGCACTAGTCCAGTACAGATCCTTAGGGCATCCTGCTACACCCCTACCCCAATATAACGTGACCCGATATAACACGAATTCAGATATAACGCGGTAAAGCAGTGCTCCAGGGGGACGGGACTGCGCACTCTGGCGGATCAAAGCAAGTTCGATATAACGCGGTTTCACCTATAATGCGGTAAGATTTTTTTTGGCGCCCGAGGACAGCGTTATATTGGGGTAGAGGTGTATTTACTTCTCTCTACTGTGAAAACTGACCATTTATTCCTACCTTGTGTTTCCTATCTTTTAACCAGTTACTGATCCATGAGAGGACCTTCCCTCTTAACCCATGACTGCTTAATTTGCTTAAAAGCCTTTGGGGTGGTACCTTGTCAAAGGCTTTTTGAAAATCTTGACTGGATGATCCTTGTGCATGTGTTTGCTGACACCATCAAATAATTCTAATAGATGAGTGAGGCATGATTTCCCTTTACAAAAGCCATGTTGACTCTTCCCCAGCATACTATGTTCATCTGTGTGTCAGATAATTGTGCTCTTTACTAGAATTTCAGCCAACTTGCCTGGTACTGAAGTTAGGCTTACTGGCCTCTAATTGCCAGGATCATCTCTGGAGCCTTCTTTAAAAATCAGTGTCCTATTAGCTATCCTCCAGTCATATGGTACAGAGATTGATAAATTAAACAGTAATAAATCACCAGGACCAGATGGTACTCACTTGAGAGTTGTGAAGGAACTCAAATATGAAATTGCAAAACTACTAACTGTGATATGCAACCTATTGCTTAAATCATTTTGTTCCAAAACCACCTCTACTGACACCTCAGTCTTGGACGGTTCTTCAGATTAGTCACCTAAAAAGAATGCCTCAGGTGTGGGAATCTCTCCCTCACATCCTCTGAAGTGAAGATCAGTGTAAATAATTCATTTAGCTTCTTCCCAATGACCTTATCTTCCTTGAGTGCTCCTTTATCACCTTGTAACCCACCTGATTGTTTGGCAGGATTTCTGCTTCTGAGATACTTGAAGATTTTTTTTGCTTTTAATTTGTGTCTTGCTGTTTGCTCTTCAACTGCTTTTTTGGCCTGCCTAATTGTACTTTTACACTTAACTTGCCAGAGTTTGTTCCTTTCTATTTTCTTCAGTATGATTTGACTTCCAATTTTTAAAGGATGCCTTTTTGTCTCTAACCACCTCTTTTACTCTGTTTAGCTGTGGTGGCTTATTTTTTTTTTTTTTTTTTTTAATTTGGGATTACATTTAGTTTGAGCCTCTGTTATGATGTTTTTAAATAGTTTCCATTCATCTTGCACACATTAATTTCCATTTAACTAGCTTTCTCATTTTTATATAGTTGCACTTCTTGAAGTTAAATGATACTGTGGTTGGTTTCACTGGTATTTTCTGCCCCCATAAGGATGTTAAATTTTATTACATTATGGTTGTTATTACCAAGTGGTTCAGCTGTTCACCTCTTGGACCAGATCCTGTGGTCCACTTAAGACTAAATCAAGAATTGCCTCTCCACTTGTGGGTTCCAAGAAGCAGTCATTAATGGTGTCAAAATTTTCTCAGCATTCCATCCTGAGGTGACACGAATCCAGTCAACATGAGGATAGTTGAAATGCCCCATTATTATTGGATTTTCTGGTTTTGTAGCCTTTCTAATCTCCCTGAGCATTTCACAGTCACGATCACTATACTGGTAAGGTGATCAGTAGTATATTCCTACTCTTATTATTCAAGCATGGAATTTCTATCCATAGTCTGTGGTACAGTTTGATTTATTAAAGATTTTTACTGTATTTGACTCTATTCTTTTTTTCACATATAGTGTCACTCCCCCACAAGCAAGACCTACTCTATTGTTCCTATATATTTTGTACCCTGGTATTACTGTCTCCCATTGATCATCATCATTCCACCAAATTTCTGTGATGCCTATTATATCAATATCTTCATTTAATATCAGGCACTCAGGTTCATCCATTTTAGTATTTAGACTTCTAGCATTTGTATACAAGCGCTTATAAAATCTGTCAGTATTTAGTTGCCTGCTTTCATGTGATGTAATTGAATGGGACACTCTTTTGTTTGACTGTTTTATTTTAGTTCCTAACTGTACTTTATCAACTTCTATCCTCTTTTCTCTTTACAAAGATATAGAGTATCCCCTTTAATAAATCCTTTCCTGAGGGATGGCTCTGCTCATGTGCTCCTCTGTACCTGTCAGCTTTCCCCCCACCCTTTAGTTTAAAAGTTCCTCTACAACTTTTTAATTTTATATGCCAACAATCTGGTTCTGTTTTGGTTTAGGTGGACCCCATCCTTCCTGTATAAGCTCCTCCTTTTCCAAAAGGTGTCCCGGTTCCTAATAAACCTAAGTCCTTCTCCGAACACCCTCGTCTCATCCATGCAGTTCTTCCTGTCTAAGTGGCCCTATGTGTGGAAATGGAAGCATTTCAGAGAATGAGTCCCATGGACATCCTGGACTTTAATCTCTTACCTAGCAGCCTAAATTTGGCCTCCAGGATCTCTCTCCTACCTTTCCCTATGTCATTGGTACCTACGTGAACCATGACCATTGCATATATGTCTATCAAGACATCTTGAGAGGTCTGCAAGATTCGCACCTGGCAGGCAATTCACCATGCGGTTCTCCTGGTCATCTTCTGGAATCCCCCATTGCTATTACCTGTCTCTTCTTAATGACTGGGTTCCCCACCCCTACAGTGGTAGACTTAATGAGACGAGGCCATAACATCATCTGGAAGGATTGTCTCAACTATGGGATCGTTTCCCTCTGTTTCAGATTGATGTTTTCCTTCCCCCAGATTTTCATCCTCCTTAACAGCACAGAGGCTATCAGACTGGGGGGTGGAACTGCTCTACTGTGTCCCTGAAAGTCTTGTCATATATAATCTGTCTCTTAGCTCCTCCAGTTCAGGCATTCTGATTTAAAGAGCCTGTACTCGGTCTCTGAGGGCCATGAGTTGCTTGCACTGAATGCACACATACACAGGTAATTATACATGCTACATTCAGTGCAATAAACCGGAAGCCCCCACATCTGCACCCTGTCTACTCTGGGACTTCCTCTATTGCTAAAAGTGAAACTTCACCAGTGCTAGACGATGGTGGGAAAATGACTAGTGAAGTGCTTTTGTAGATGAGATCAACGTTTTTAACCCTGATTTGAAGGGACTACTTCTAGCAATGATGGGGTAGTTCAGTCTCATTGCCTATAAATCACTGAACAGCCATTGTGTAATATTACTTGTCCAGTATCTTCTGCACTAGATTTGAACTGGCCATGGGGTGACAGACTTAAATCACTGCTTTAAATCAACAAGCAGGAAACCTTGATTTAAATATCAATTTTAATCATGTGTTACATTTGTACTTTTTAGTCATTTTCCTGAAGAAAGGCTGAATTCAAATTTGTCGGTAGTCATTAAAACATGTTTATTTGCAACTAAATATAGCCTTTACACTAAATTTGGTGCTTCTTTTTGCTAATCAGGAGGATATACTATATCTCTACAGAATTTAAGCAATTGTATAGCTTAATTTACATTTTTTCAGGTTCTTAATTTTTATATTTTAGAAAATGGTGAATGATGAGTTTCTTATTTACTAGATTAATTTTTTACCTGTGCCTTATGTTAAGCTCTATTTGGATGGTTATTCAGATTCAATTAATGCACAAAGCCAGCATTTTAATTTTGTATTAAATTTGTATTAAATGTCCTGGATATATTTTTGCATTTAAAGCTGATTTACTAAAGGAAGTATTAGATTAAATAATTAATAATTTACTATAGATGATTATTTCTGGTCACTATGTCCCTCAAGGTTTTGGAACCAGTAGATTTCATCCTCACGCCTAGTTTTTATTCATAGATTAGAAGAAGAAGAAACAAGTTTTCCTGCTTTTTCAACTCCCAATTTATTTCTTAATTTTGAACGAACTACTCATTAAACTGAAATGAAGAAAATAATCTCTCTGCACCTACAGAGGAAGCCACTGTGGTTTAACACTTCAACAAACTCTGGTTCCAGGTGCTTCACCAGTAGCTTCCACCCATTCAGTGGTTTGACTTTCTTTAAAACTTAGTAGCAAATATGTACTAAATATTTAATTTAATAGATTTTAGTAAATGTAGGTCTTAACATTGACAACCTATGTCGAATTTAATTTTTTTTTAAATAAACCCTTTATTTAATTTTAAATAAAAAATCCTTTAAAGTTTATTTTAATCATCTTTTTTTAATCCCCCCGACTGGCTACCTAAAGGCAAAAAGTATGTGTGTTCAGTTATTGGGTTCACTCCCACTCCTTGCACTGTTAACCAGTCATATGTTTGCTACTCTTGGCGTTGTAACATGTAATTGCTAACTTCCCTTTTAAGTCTTTAAACACAAACAAATGTAGTTGTATCTTGTGTACCAAGTAGTTTGCCCTTTTTGTAGACTATAACCTATTAGAATACCTAATTTTAAAGCATATGGAAAATATTGATGGAGCAGTGTCTTTATGAATTAAATAACCTTGGATGGTTACAAAAAATTAACAAGTCAGGAAAGAGTAAGATAGAAAATACTTGAACATCATTTGCTGTAAATTAGGATTAGGGCCTAAAGTTAAACATGCATGTGCATAATTGTATTGTGAATAAAGTTACACATGTGTAAGGTCAAAGCCTTAGAGTACTAGGCACGTTAGTAATGGTTAAATGACTGACTCTGCCCAAAAGGGGTTACAATCTAAACAGACAATATACAGATGAGGAATGGGATGTAACAAAAAGCAAATGGTTGAACAATGAAGTTTAGAAAGTGTCTTGTTAATACAACAATTTTTGTTTTGAACATATAGTATATTAACGGTGTCAGCTGTATTGCTGATGCCTACAATTGTAAATGCAGATCACCCTCTCTATTCCTTGTTTAACTAGAGAAATCCCTCAGAAGCTTAAAATGATGAACATTTGCCCTGTTGCTCCAGGTGCCACATAGCTAAACAGTTTCCATATATTTATTCAACAGCAGTGATATGGTTCAGTCAGCACAGCAAAGCATTGCACATGATCTGTGCCTAAAAGCAACTGTGGAGTCTATTTGTTCCAGCAGATTTTCACTTTTTGGTTAGTAGTAGTATACCACTTAAACACTTTTTTTCCCCTCCCTCACAGGGTGTTCCTGTAATGGCAATAAGAAACAAAATGATTTCTGAGGGGCTAGACCCAGATCTCCTTGAGTAAGTAATACTTCTATCTTTATACTAGGGTTGGAGTGCTACACACTTAAAGGCTTCAGTCATGCTGTCTGGAGTGGTTAACAACTGAGAGTGCCTATCTCAGGGCAGGTACCTCAAACAGGTGGTATGTTCTACAAATAGATTTTACCAAGCCGGTAATGAATGTGAACTCCTGGATCACTAGAACAGTCTATCCTACCACCCCAACAAACTGGATTTAGTGATAAATGGTCACTTACACCAAAAATTCAGGTTGCTTTCAGTCCCAAGAGACCTCAGATCAATTGGGACCCTAGATCTTACACCAAAGATCATGCCTGTAGCTATTCCTATAATAACCTATCTGAAAGTTTATTAACTAGGAAAAATAAATGTGTGTGTTAAAGCAAGCAAACATATACATCTAAATGAGTTATCTAAATCCTAAATGACAGTTGTTTTCTGCTGAAAGGAAGGAACCCGCGGTAGTTTTAAATTGGGGGATCTAGATATATTGCCAACCAGTAGTGCTGATTCTCCTTGATTCGTTGGAGATGGTGGTTTTTCCAGAAGAGTAAATAGCATTACTTTCACCGGTGATGTCACCCTGTTCCTGGAAGTTGGTCTACTTGTGTCTCAATTCTCTCGCCAGCAGGCACAGCAAGGGAATTACTTGGCTGATTCATTCATCATCCTTCCGTAACACCTTTGTGGCCTCATCCAAGTGCCACAGGATTCTGTTAGCTTCTTCATTAGCAGCCAGTGGAAGGGAGCCAAATGGAGGCTGGTATCTGGCTGTGCTAGCCTGGGCCCAGAGGTGTAGAATGCTACCACTGCTTCTTCCTGGTTATAGAGCTGTTCCTCTGGTGACCACCTCCTTCATCTAGTGGCATGGCAGTTTGAGGGTTTGCTGCAGCTCTCTAAGGTTGTGGTGTGCTTCATGGGATAGCTGAAGTGGACATAGAGCTTCCTAGCTGTTGACAGCAGTGCCTGCACCTCTGCATCCCCATCCAGAAATTCCCTCACAACCAGCCTGAGACAGTGAGCAACGCAAGGAGCATGTGAAGCCACCATCATGCACTGCTTTTTTGATGTTCACTCCATTCTCAGCAAAGAGATTGAGGGACTGTAGGCACCATAGACAGTACACAGTTTGTCCAAGATGTTTGGGGAGTTGTGCTGTTTTTCAAATCCAGACACGCAAAGCGTGGCATGCCATCGATTGAAGATGTTCATGTTGCTGGTGCTATGGTTAGTCTTTCCTGTTGCTCATCCAGAGGACTGTAAGACATGTTGTGTTGTCTGACCAGTAGTCCACATATCAATGATCATGTTCATGCTCCCACCTTCACAGTTAACCAGTCCAAGCTGTACTGCACTTCTCACAGCAGCACCAAAGTCTGGCACTGCCTTTTACACAAAATAAGAGCAGCTAGGGATCTGCCACCTGGGGGCAACTGCAGCCAAAAAGCATGTGAAGCCCTCACCCTCCATGTGGAAAGAAGGAAGCATATCCATGGCCAGCATTCTCACACATTCTCTGGTCAGTTTCACTGTTGCATTCATATTTTTGCCCCCTGCACTCCATTAGGGTCTGTTGAGTGGTGCTGCAGGGCTTAGCTGACAAAGTTGTGGAAAAAAGTGGTGGTGTCACAGTCAACATCTGCTCTTTAGTAGTCACAGTGCCTTTTTGCTTTTCTCCAAGTCCTGAGCTGGCTCGATCACAGCCCAGTCTCTCCCTCTGTTTGCAGAGCTGGCAAATAGCACGGGTAATGTCCACAGTATCAATTTTGGAATGTTCCCAAACCTGCAGTGCAGCTGCTTATTTGCATTTTGTAGGAAGGGGTTGGGGGATTATAGCTCGTGATGACTCTTGCTGCCGAGAAAAATGCACAACCTTCCCCCCTGGAGTTCCCACTAAAACTATGTCAAGCAGAGATTGAGGCAGGTTCCTCTTCCTCCATCTCCCCCCCGCCCCCACACCGCACCTGAGAGCTGAGACTACCAGTACCAACCACATCCTTTCTGGAAGTGAAATAGTGGAACAGAGTTTTAGAGGGAGCTGATGGTCTCTGGTCAGTGGCCTGCTGCTATGTCTCAGCCTTTATAAGAACAACTTCATGTGATGCTGGACTAAGTGGAGGCATGCCACTAATCTCACCAGCATCAGCACCACCCCCAGGCTGAGTGGTCAGCCATGCCCCAGGGAAATATTCCTGTTTAGAGGAGCTGTGTGCCTTGGGCAAAGTGGATATTGGTAGTTCCCATACCTTCACTTCCAGCTGTGTGTGCTGCAGAGCTTCGCCACTCTAGATCACTTCTGGAAGCTTGCCTATTTAGCACTCAAAAATGCACCATGCAAGAACGCTATTTGCAAGCAGCCACATGCTGCAGTCTCTTGGATCCACTAAAAAAGACTGTGGCTTGAACCGTTTCAGGGTGATGTGAAATCAGTGAATTAAATAAGTCTGCCTCTCACAGCAGTAGAACCACCACAGGTACAGGGCTCAGAGAGAACCTGTAATCTACTATGCTGGAAGAATCTTCTCAAAAAGCTACTGAGGCAAAAAGCAAGCTGACAATGTTCGTCAGAACAAAGTGATAACACGAAAACAAAATAAAATTCTCAACTTTTTAATCATTCTGAAATTTTTTCATAAAAATAGTTTCAGAAAAATTTTCACTTTTTACAAAGCTACATTTTTGGGCAAAAATTTCAACCAGCTATAGTACATACCTTGTTTTGAACAGCCTATCCTGAAACAAGCACTTTCTTTTAATAAGGTAATTAAAGATTGTGTTTTTAGGAATAACTACTAAAATACTATACACTAGTCTGATCAGCAAGACTGTTTTAAAAAAAAAAAATACAGTGGAAATGCAAGGTAGAAGTTAGTCAGCAAAACCTTGTTTGAAAATCCTAGGCACTTTTTGTCTCAAAATGTTAACCACTGTTACTAATTTTTTGTAAATATCCCTCTTTCATGTGTAGGTGTATAACGCAGGATTCTAACAGTGAAACTAAACTAGAAAAGGCTGCCCATTAGAAGTTGAAACATGTTCCTTATTTTGAAATATGTTGCTGATATTGGCTTGAAAATGCTGGGAAAGAATTATACATCATTTGGGATCAGCCTCAACCCTTTTTAAGATTCTGCAAAGTACTAAAATTCAGGCAGATGGTCTTAAAATTTTTGATGTAGAAATCTCTATGTAAATAATTAGCTTGCGTTGTACAGGTAAATTATTTGGCAACTTTGTTTTGAAAAACAGATGCAATCTGAAAGTGTTTTGGTACCAAAACAGGCAATCTTCCCTTCTTTCCCAACCCTTCCATCCGCCCTGCAAGAAGGGATTAGAGAAGGGAGGCTCATTCCCAGGACCATGGAAATCTGTCCTCCTGCATGGCAGTCACATTGTTGCTAGATCTTTAGCTTGGCCTGGCCTATTCTTCTACTCCCTTTTCCTCTTTTTAAAAGGGTACTGTGGCACTTCCGTCAGTTTTTATACCAGAAATCAGGTGATCTAGTCTTTCCCTGCTGCTTCCCAGTGTCTGAAGTGACTTTTCTGAAGGCAGCACTTTCTCTCTCTGACCGAAAAGAGATGCTGTTTCTAGTGGGATGTAGTTTCCCTTCCTTCTCTATCATCTCTCCTCTCCACTATTAGCCTGTGACTTTAAAATTCCATATTGTCCTTAGCTCTGAATCTTTCCTCCCTTCCTTCCCCCATGCTTCCTTATTTTTTATTTTTCTTACACATCCTATTTTGTCCTCCTGTACCTTTGGACTTCAGGGATTGACCACTGTTGCCCTAATCTTGTCCGTGATCCTCCTGAGCGGGTCTCTACAGATCAAATCGCTGCAGTGCCATGGTAATAAGGAATAATCCTGAGAGGTGCTGTTTGTATGGGATGTGCATGGGAAAGCAGAAGCTTTATTGTTGTGTGTTCTCATAGGGCTAAAGTACACCAAGTGACTCAGTGTAGGCACTTCAGGCATCTAAATCAAATGAATTCAGGTACATTTAATATGTGCAAAATTGAGGCTGGAAAGCACGTCTCTGTGGCAGGTATTGGGAGATGACCATTAATTATGGAATACTACAGCATGGCTGGCTTGGCAGTTATGATATCAGATACTACATTAATAATATATCTTGCAGGTGGTAATTAACGATGAACTGAGAAGTTAGTTTTCATTAATCTGAGCCCTCCGCTACTCTCAAATATAGGTATCTTCCATCCCTGTGTACACACTTAATGTCAAATTGTGCCAGGAGTGATGCCCCATCAGGCACTTATCTTTGTCACATTTCACAAACTAAGCAGAATTGAGCCTAGGAAATACTTGGCTGGGGGACCTTGAAGAAAAAACAGGTTCTGCAGGAAGTGATACTGGTGATTCATTAGGTGGCATGTTTTCGCAAGAGTTTATACAGAACAAATGTTCTGGCATGGTGTTAGCATATCTAAGAGTACACTACTTCCTGTATTTCAGAGTAAATGCTTGACTGCTTGTAGTCATTGAAGATCCTGTGACTTTCTGCAAGTCAGATTTTCAGTCTTGGTATCCTAGCCAAATTCCAGTCTGAGTAATTAATTGTTTTTGCCTACCTAAAATTATCCTGCAGTTTTAGTTGCGTAATGTTCCATTCTGGGCGCAGCATGTTCCATTCTGTAATGGTCCTAGAACTCCTGAAGATTGTACAAGAATTTGGATTAATCAATACTGTCTGCTTTCAGCTTTCTCTTCAGGTGCCAGTCAAACTTCTTTTAGTGACGAAGAAATTTTCTGGTGATCTCTTAATGTGTCTCCAAATTGAACTCTACTGGGTCTTAAAATCCAATGGACTGCAAGCTCTGAAGTTACACATCAGTTGAAAATGAAGTGGTTCCAACCCAATATATTTTTATATCTTATATTGTAAACTCAGGTTTTATTGTTTTTAAAAGGCTGTGTAAATTTATGGTGAAAGCTGCTAAATAAACCACGCTATTAGTAGCATTTTGATCATATTTTTCCCCCTGGAATTTAACAAAGTATAATCTTTCTTTTCACTTTTAGGACACCAGATGCCTTAGTGCCTGCATGGGGAGATGAAGTGAATGCAGAAGAAAGTTCTGACAGTGAATCTTCATTTAGTGACTAAAGAGACTGATTTCTGCCTTAGAGAACTTCTGATAAGTGCTATATATTTGGCACTTTTTACATTATAGCAGGAGAATGGTAAATAATTATTCATATGACTCAAACAAAACCAAACACCTTTTTTGGTGCTGAGATCCTCCTGTTCTCTTCCAGGAAGTTTTAACAGATAAACACATTCAACCTGAACTAAGATCTCAATCAGTATTGCTCATAATGCATTATCACACGCTGAGAAGGCCTTACACAAGATTCTTCTGTCTTGCAGAAGTAAAAAATGCTATTTATATATTAAACTGTCATTTGTGAAACTCTAATAAAGACTTTGGTCTGATATGATTAGACTTGCAATTTAACATTTTGTTTATCTAAATTCATTCTTCCTATCCCATAGCCTGCAGGCTAGGCTTTTCAAATTGGAATGGCCTAATTTCAGACTGATGCACTGTAATGTTTCTTATACTATGGTTTTATACTTAAATGATGCAGCAAGAAATACAAAAGTTAGCTATTTTATAATGAACCCAATGAGTTCTGTATAGCAAACTGACCTAAAAATCAGATATTCAAAAAAAAATTAAATCTAACTTTCAAAGTGTAAACTGCTATTCTGACTTCAGACTCAGAATTTGATATAAAGTATGATAAAGAAATTTCTTTTTAAAAAAAATGAATCTGTATAAATCCAGATTAGAGTGGAGTACAAGGCTACACAACTCCAGCGAGTTGTTTTGAAAATGGCATTGTGAAGGAAATGGGTTACCAGAAAATTATTAATGGAATATTGAAGCCTTTCACCACTTATTCACTGTGACACAGGTCAGTAATAACCAAAAGTAGAAACCACCCTCTGATAGCTGTTAGGCTCATTTGAAGTGATCTGTGATCTTAGTTCATCTTATGTTGGACAAGAAACCCTCTCATAAGTGGTGTCCTTTTTGCTAGTTTCATCCGAGAAACCAAGGATTTATTTTACCCAGATGATAAACCATCCTCTCACCTCTGGAGGTGGTGTCTTTGAAACAGTGTAAAGCTACATTGGGGAGGGGAGGGTTGAGGGGGGGAGAGGTATGAGAAACCCATTCTGTGCCTGATTTATCCACAGAGCTAATATCTTTTTCTAAAGCACTTAATTCACTGTATGGACCAAACAGTATGAAATTCTGTAAGACTTGTATGATACTGTGTGTTTTTACATCAAATTCTTCAGTGTACTTGGTCTCAGTGGGTCACAGTTGAATTCCTACACTGAAATGTTAGGCTAAGTGCAGCAGAACTACTAGATTGGCTGGATCATTTAAATAATGTCTTTTGGCGTTCATCTTAAAACAAAGAGGGAAGACTAGAATGCAGCTTTGATTATGAGCAAACTTATCAGGTTTTATTAAAGAGCTCATTACATCCTCCTGCCTTGAGCAGTGCTTCAGATAAAGGCTTTGCTCCAGCAAGTCATCTGCTCATTCTGTAACTTTTAAGGACAGCTCTTATATAAGCAAAATGGGAAGAGAGAAACTCTGGCCTGGTCTACACTTAAAAATTAGATCAGCGAAGCTATGTCACTTAGGGGATATGAAAAAATTCACACCCCTGAGCGCTGTAGTTGAGCCACCTTAAGCCCCAATGTAGACACAGCTAGGTTGACAAGAGGAATTCTTCCAAAAACCCCTTCCATCACTATAGAAAACTTCTACACTATGGCATTATAGCGGCAAAGCTGCAGTGCTGTATCTGTGCTGCTGTAGCTCTTGTAGTGTGGACATAGCCTATCTGTATAACCTCTACATTTAAAATATCTATAACCCATATGAAGGCGATGTGCACTAAAGAATAACTAGTGAATATTAATAGATCACGTTTAAGCTAGCACTTGCTCAAGTAACAAGTAGTAAGATATGTTAGCAATAAATAGTTATTTCAGAACCTAAATGTGTATTGTAATGTTCTTTCACATATACTAAAACACTGGTACTTCATGAAGTCTATTTGAAACTGATTGAAGCACGTGTATATAATTAAAGCTATGTTTTGTAAACAAGTTGTGACTGTTCATTGTATAACCGATATGAAAATCTTTGGTCTGACTTTCACAGAATTGTCATAATCCTATTTAATACAAGTTAACATTTTTACATTTCATTTTCTCATTGGTGGAGTTGCACAATGATCACTTTACATGGTTACATAAGGCTAACTGTGGAGGATCTGCAATCTTCTCTAAAGGGAAATTATTTTATTTTTCTACATATCTTGATTCTGAATGTACTGAAGCAGAGATAGTCTTGCGGTGGGGGGGCCAAGATTTTTAAAAAGAGGAGCAAATAGACTTCAGTCCATATTTAGGCAACTGAATAAGTGACCTCACTCTCAAAACTGCTGAGGATCCAGCAGCTCCCACTGAAATCCCAATAGTGACCTGCATTTTTGCTTTAAGTTGATGGTGGCTGCTGGGTGCTCCGCACTTTTGAAAGCCAAGTCCTGTCCTCTGCCTCTTTTTCCATTGTAGATACACCCTAAATGAGCAGAGGATGGACTCCTATCAGGGGCAGCTTCCTGTTGTTAGGCCCTGGCAAGAGAAACTAATTCGCAGAACCTTGTCTCTTCTTATAGATTCCAAGGCCAGAAGAGACCATTGTAATCATCTAGTCCGACCCCTTGTATAACATAGGCCATAGAACTTTCCCAAAATAATTCCTAGAGCAGATGTTTGGTTGTATTTCTAAATCTTGATTTTAAAATTGTCAGTGATGGGGAATCCACCATGACCTTTGGTAAATTGTTCCAGATTGTTCTGACCTTGCTATGATTACATCACATAAAGGGTGGGGGGGTTAGTGGTTAATCTTTAAAATTGTTACTCACCAAACATAAAATACAACATATCTAACTCAGATATAGCAGAGATTATTCCTCAAGAAGAATTTAGCAAGACCATTCAGAGGTTATTTTAATTTGTTTTTGTAATGCCACTTTTAAATTAATAGTGAATTGAGTCTGTTTTAAACTAAATGATTTTTTTCCTCTGGTCACTAATAATTGAACAGCTGAATTTCTTCATTTACTTCAAAGAACTTGGATTAAAATGTTTGTTTTTAATGGTGGCATTTCAGACACTTACGACTGACCAGCCTTAAATGGAAGCTTGTATGTGACCATAACTGTAGTATTTGCTATTGGGCAGGCTGAAATCATTTGTTTTTTTGGGTACCATTTCTACGCAGGGGGAGGGGTCAGCACTTTACAGTGTTGTCATGCAGTTCTTTTGCGTGGTTTACACAAATCGTGCTGCCATCTGCACTTCACAGTTGTTTCCACTTCAGTGGAAATATAACTTAACCTTGAAAATCCTAAACATGCCTGTTGGTTTTAAACTGAAGTGTAGAAGCTGAAATAACTATCCCCTCCCTCTTAGCTTCCGTGAGAGAGTCCCCCTCTCCCCTCCTCAACCTCTTTAGACCCTCTATTGAATATGTGAAGTCTTGCCCTGTCCACCTGCATTACCTGAGCCGCCAATTGCAATCCTGCTCCTGTGGTGCCAGGAATGTGCGGTTCCCACCTGGCCTCCAGCCTCAACTTCATCTGCATGTTACTACCATCTCATTGCTGAGGGAGGGGCTGTGACTCTGCCGGGAAGGGAAGCACAGTGCACCTGCTGAAACAATAAGGACTAAGTAGGGGAGATTGGTTTGGGACTCAATAGTTTCAAAATTGTTGCCCTAGCCGTCTCCTATCCTAGAATCCTCTAGTTATTTGGTTCTAACTCTGATTTGTCCTTAAACACTTCCTGCAGGCTAAACCTATTCCATTCAATAAGGATTCACGGTCTTCTGTGCAATGCAAAACAGTGCAAGAGAGTGGTTCATCTTGGGTCCATGCTAGTTTCACATAGTATTTCATTCAACAGAAAGGCCAGCTTTCCAGGTAAGCCTGCTTTAAAAAGAAGTTGCCAGCAGCAATTTACTGCTAAAAGATGCAGTAGAGAATAAATGAGGTGAAAGACATTCAGATAAATACACCTTTCTGCAGCCACGTCTTAGATATTTTAAAACTTCTATCTAGGGCAACGCTACATTTTATAGGCCTGAGGTCTATTTCAGTCCATAGCTAGAATATCTCTTTAAGATACTTAGCCTCCATAGGGAGCACGCCAATAAAGATTATTGCAGTAATCTTTATTATTTATCTTCACAACATCCCTGTGAGGTCGGGAAGTGCTATTATCCCCAGTGTGCCTCAGTTCCCCATCTGTACTGAGTGGCTTAGTGACTTGCCCAAGGTCATACAGGAAGTCTGTGGCAGATCAGCAAATTGAACTTGGGTCTCCCAAAGTCCTAGTCTAGCACCCAAACCACTGGGATGTCCTTCCACTCAATTCCCCTGATCAGCTGCAGATTGAAAAGAAGTTTCATGGTCCTTGCAAGTTGACATTATTTGTTTTTTGATTTTTAAATATCTGGTGACTGGTATGAGGATGGGGACACTTGGTTATGCACTGATATGAGATGCTTCAAGCTCACAGCAACATTTTAACCTTCATGCAGTTGCCCCTTTTAATGTTTCTATCGCTGACTGACTTGTTTGTTTTGGATATCAGGCAGGGAAAATCCCATTGCTGCAGTTGAATTTTACAGTCAGTGCCTAATGAAAGGAAAAGATAACCATTCTCTCTGGGGATTTTTTCCCATTTTATGAATAAATGAAATAAATAGTTCTTCACTTCATGGTCTGCTGCTTTGTCAATGAAGTAATAAGAACTTCATACGCAATATAATACTTTGTCACTAGGATCAGCACCAACACCCATTTGCACTCTAGTACATTTACTGAAATCAGTTTTGCTTTTGATAGTGGTGGCATGGCAGAGCATTGTAAAGTAAATCATAGGCTTAAGTTTCATCAGGAATCTAGCCTCCATAGTCATCTTGGAATTGCTGTATATAGCTTTATCTGCAGAACAATGTACACATGGTTCTTTTAATTATTTCCACCAAATTTGGGATCTTATTTTATGGGATGATTGCAGGTCTCTTATGTCTAAAATGTCATACTATTAATACTTAACAAGTATGTGGTGCTTTATATGTTCAAAGCTCTATATAGGAACTTAGGAATTGCCATACTGGATCAAACATGTGGTCCATCTAATCCAATAGCTTGCCTGACAGTGGCCAACACTGGATGCTTCGGAAAAGGTGCTTAAGAGGAGGGTGCCCTCCATATGAAAGTCTCATCCTAATCCCTAAAAGAGATTAATTTAAACACTGAAGCATGAGGGCTTTAACCTTTCCATATTCTTTTGGATTAACTGTTATACCTCTGGATATTCTTGTTATTTGTATAAATATCCAATCCCTCTCTCTAATAAAATATTCCTTTAAGGAGGATATGTAAGTTATTTCATTGATAGGGAAATCGCGACAGAGAGGTGAAGTGATTTGTCTAAGACTACTTGGAGTGTGGGTGACGGAACTAGGACTGGAAGTTGACACATTCCCAACCAACTCTGTACATTCATGGTTTAAGAATAGTCACTTAAACCAGTGGCTTTCAAACTTTCCAGACTACTGTACCCCTTTTAGGGGTCTGATTTATCTTGCATATCTCCCAAATTTCACCTCATTTAAAACCTACTTGCTTACAAAATCAGACATAGAAATACAAAAGTGTCATAGCACACAATTACTGAGAAATTGATTACTTTCTCACTTTTACCATATAATTAAAAAAGTCAATTGGAGTATAAATATTGTACTTACATTTCAGTGCATAGTATATAGAGCAATATAAACAAGTAATTGACTGTGTGTAATTTTAATTTGTACTGACTTCGCTAGTGCTTTTTATATAGCAAATGTCTAGATGTGTTGATGTTCCCCTGGAAGACCTCTGTGTACCCCTGGGGTGAGTGTACTCTGGTTGATAACTATTGACTTAAACCACTATTTATTTAAAAATCCTGTAAATTTAAATCCAAATCCAAAACTAGACCAGGAGTATGGAGAAAATGCAGCAGGACACCTGTATATTTAGTTTAAGGTTTTGTTTTTTTAACTTGGATTGGAAACAACTGAACATGGCAGCATCTTCAGCCTCAGCAATTCCTACTCTCTTCTTGAGCAATCTATGGCTCATCTTCAGGCCATATTTTTTTTTAATGATGTTGAGATGATAAATGTTAGTAGGGTGACCAAATGTCCTGTTTTTAAAGGAACAGTCCTGTTTTTGGGGACTTTTTCGTATATAGGCGCCAATCACCCCCCACCCCATGTCCTGTTTTTTCACCGTTGCTATCTGGTAACCCTAAATGTTAGAGATGGGTCCAAAGTAAAATCCTGCATCTGAACAGCCATAACCTTTGAGGAAATTTGGGTCTTGTACTATCTTAATGACTGACTGGTGTCATGTCTCTGATGGACTGAACTTAAACTCCATAGTCGAACATGCTTAGACTTGAGGAAAGTATGGATCTTTGCTGTTCTGCCCTTTCTCTATATAACTGACAGAGAAAATTCTAGTTGGAAGTTGTAATACACTCCATCTGAGGATATGTGCTGTGTCCTTTAGCTTGATGGTCCTTTTTTCTTTCTGAATGTATTTTTGGACTATGTCTGTGAAGCCAAAAGCCCTAGTAAAATGGTTCATGATCTTGGAAGCAGCCTCTTATTGGAGAAGTGCAGGCTCATAAAGCGAAGAAAGTGAATGGGAAAAACTGTACACAGAGAGGAAGAGATGGAGATCAAATATTTTTGTACATGCATATGGATTAGTACTTGGTCTTGTTTATCAAAATCTGGTCTAAATAAATCATAACGCTTTTATAAACGTTTCTGTATCAGGAGCTCTGTAGTAACAGTAGCTTTACCACATTGTCACGTGAAATCTTGCAGCACAGTGAGAAACTGGGTATCGAATGATCCTACCGTCACACTGCTGCCAAGAGAGAGACAATATGGAATGTTTTATAAGACCTATCATAAATGATAAATCTAGCAAAGGATGCATTCTTCCTCTCTGCTTTCACATGAGTGTGCTCTCTAATAGTTGGTTTATTTCATTCTCCAACAATTTTATGCCTTATTCCCACCATGAGTCTTCCCAAATACTTAGTTATGTTCTCATAGTGCAGTCCCAAGTTTATACTGGCTTTGAAGACTTATAGGAATCTTTCCTTGATGTAGGAAACTAAACGCACACCGTTAATGTTTTAACCAGTTGTAGATTATGTATCCCCCTGCTTTCCAAATGAACATTTGGTCTTTGCTGTATCCAGTGTATCTGTTTAACAAAAAGAAGAGTGTGACAAGGGAGTGTGTGGAAGAACAGTGAAAAAGAGTTTCTGCTTTTCTCAGTTGCTGCACCCTTTGCTATTTGTTCAGTGCTGTGATTCAGTGAGTGCCAGATAATGACATTGGAGGACTTTGCCAAGAACCCTTGAGCAATGCTAGATTGTTTACCCAGACTAATGCTGGCATTATCAATGGCAAGAGATGAAGCTCTGTGATCAGTCGTTAACAGCCACTATCTGCATATTCTTTGATTAGAGTGGTAATGGCTCATAATACCATTGACCTACGTTCAGTTTAGTTTAGAGAACAGACGTATACAAGAAGCTGGCATGCCCACCAATTTACAAACATTGAAAAGATTATTTCCAACCACATGAACGCATTTAAAAATGTCAGTAATTTTCTTATTGCAACTTGTGTTCACCTTCTGATTTGGCATTAGTGTTCTCATTACCATTCATTCTAAATTCCAACCTTTTATCCAGACCTACTGGGATTCTCACCCACAAGATATCAATGTTGTTGATACAGCATCTTGCCTTAAGAGAGCCCATTCCTTTTTCATGTTAGCTTATCATCCTCCATTTATTGTCCTACTCTAAGGCCTGGTCTACACTACGAGTTTAGGTCGAATTTAGCAGCATTAAATCGAATTAAGCCTGGACATGTCCACACGACGAAGCCCTTTTTTTCGACTTAAAGGGCCCTTTAAACCGGTTTCTTTACTCTACCTCCAACGAGGGGATTAGCGCTAAAATCGGCCTTTGCAGGTCGGATTTGGGGTAGTGTGGACGGAATTCGACGTTATTGGCCTCCGGGAGCTATCCCACAGTGCTTCATTGTGACCGCTCTGGACAGCACTCTCAACTCAGATGCACTGACCAGGTAGACAGGAAAAGCCCCGTGAACTTTTGAATTTCATTTCCTGTTTGCCCAGCGTGGAGAGCACAGGTGACCACGCAGAGCTCATCAGCACAGGTAACCATGAAGGAGTCCCAGGATCGCAAAAGAGCTCCAACATGGACAGAACGGGAGGTACGGGATCTGCTCACCATATGGGGAGACGAATCAGTGCTAGCTGAACTCCGTAGCAGTAAACGAAATGGCAAAATATTAGAAAAAGTCTCAAAGGCCATGAAGGACAGAGGCCATAACAGGGACGCACAGCAGTGCCGCGTGAAAATTAAGGAGCTAAGGCAAGCCTACCACAAAGCCAGAGAGGCAAACGGAAGGTCCGGGGCAGAGCCGCAAACATGCCGCTTCTACGCGGAGCTGCATGCCATGCTAGGGGGTGCAGCCACCACTACCCCAACCGTGTGCTTTGACTCCATCAATGGAGAATCATGCCACAGGGAAGCGGGTTCGGGGTACAAGGAAGATGATAGCTCACAGCAAGGAAGCAGAGAAACCGGTTTCCCCAACAGCCAGGATATGTTTATCACCCTGGACCTGGAACCAGTAACCCCCGAACTCACCCAAGGCGTGCTCCCAGACCCTGAGGGCGCACAAGGGACCTCTGGTGAGTGTACCTTTGTAAATATTACACATGGTTTAAAAGCAAGCGTGTTTAATGATTAATGATTAATTTGCCCTGGCAATCGCGGCCAGTACAGCTACTGGAAAAGTCTGTTAACGTGTATGGGGATGGAGCGGCAATCCTCCAGGGGCATCTCCAGAAAGCTCTTCTTCATGTACTCCTAAAGCCTTTGTAAAAGGTTTCTGGGGAGGGCTGCCTAATCCCGTCTGCCATGGTAGGACACTTTACCACGCCAGGCCAGTAGCACGTAGTCTGGAATCATTGCATAACAAAGCATGGCAGCATATGGTCCCAGTGTTTGCTAGCATGCAGACAACATCCATTCCTTATCTCTCTTTGTTATCCTCAGGAGAGTGATATCATTCACGGTCACCCTGTTTGAAATGGGGTGATTTTATTAAGGGGACATTCAGAGGTGCCCGTTCCTGCTCGGCTGAACAGAAATGTTCCCCGCTGTTAGCCACGTGGTGGGGGGAAGGGGTGAAGTGATCATCCCAGAGAATTGGGTGTGTGTGGGGGGGGTAGTTGGGTTTGTGCTGCATGTTAACCCGGAAACCGCAGCCCCTCCTTTTACATTGCAAACCCATTTTAAATGGCCAACCCAATGGGTGCTTGGTATGGGAAATGAGGGCGCTGCTGTTTGAAACCATTCCCACATGTTAAGAAGGTTAAAAAAGCCAAAAGACTGTGGCTTACCATGGCTGCCTGCAAGCCGAAATCTGTTGCCTGGCACTGCGTGAGTGATCTCTCACACCAAACCGGCAGGCCCTCAATATAAGAGGAAAAATGTGACCTTGTAACGAAAGCACACGTGCTGTGTAATGTGAACAGCAAAATTTAACGTGAAAGAGTGTACCCATTGTTCTCTAAAATATGTCTTTTTTTAACCACCTCTCCCTTCTCCTCCACCAGCTGCAAATGTTTCTCCTTCACAGAGGCTAGTGAAGATTAGAAGGAGAAAACGGCAGACTCGGGATGATATGTTCTCGGAGCTTCAGATGTCCTCCCACGCTGACAGAGCACAGCAGAATGCGTGGAGGCAGTCAATGTCAGAGTGCAAAAAAGCACAATATGAACGAGAGGAGAGGTGGCGGGCTGAATCGCGGGCTGAAGAGAGCAAGTGGCGGGCTGAAGAGGATATGTGGCATCAGCTTGCTGACAGAAGGCAAGAGTCGATGCTCCGGCTGCTGGAGCATCAAACTGATATGCTCCAGTGTATGGTTGAGCTGCAGGAAAGGCAGCAGGAGCAGAGACCGCCGCTACAGCCCCTGTGTAACCAACAGGGTTCATCAAGGAAAAACAAACAGAAGTTTCACACCGTAGCCTGGTCAGTCACAAAACTGGTTTTCAAAGCTTCTCTGATGCGCACCACGCCCTGCTGTACTCTTCTAACCGCCCTGGTGTCTGGCTGCGCGTAATCAGCGGCCAGGCGATTTGCCTCAACCTCCCACCCCGCCATAAATGTCTCCCCCTTACTCTCACAGATATTGTGGAGCGCACAGCAAGCAGCAATAACAATTGGAATATTGGCTTCGCTGAGGTCTATCCGAGTCAGTAAACTGCGCCAGTGCACTTTTAAACGTCCAAATGCACATTCCACCACCATTCGGCACTTGCTCAGCCTATAGTTGAACAGGTCCTGACTACTGTCCAGGCTGCCTGTGTATGGCTTCATGAGCCATGGCATTAAGGGGTAGGCTGGGTCCCCAAGGATAACGATAGGCATTTCAACGTCCCCAACCGTTATTTTCTGGTCCGGGAAGAAAGTCCCTTCCTCCAGCTTTTGAAACAGACCAGAGTTCCTGAAGACGCGAGCATCATGTACCTTTCCCGGCCATCCCACGTTGATGTTAGTGAAACGTCCCTTGTGATCCACCAGGGCTTGCAGCAGCATTGAAAAGTACCCCTTGCGGTTTATGTACTCGGTGGCTTGGTGCTCCGGTGACAAGATAGGGATATGGGTTCCGTCTATCGCCCCACCACAGTTTGGGAATCCCATTGCAGCAAAGCCATCCACTATTAGCGGCACGTTTCCCAGAGTCACTACCCTTGACATCAGCAGGTCTTTGATTGCGTTGGCTACTTGGATCACAGCAGCCCCCACAGTAGAATTGCCCACTCCAAATTGATTCCTGACTGACCGGTAGCTGTCTGGCATTGCAAGCTTCCACAGGGCTATCGCCACTCGCTTCTCAACTGTGAGGGCTGCTCTCATCCTGGTATTCTGGCGCTTCAGGGCAGGGGAAAGCAAGTCACAAAGTTCCATGAAAGTGCCCTTACGCATGCGAAAGTTTCGCAGCCACTGGGAATCGTCCCACACCTGCAACACGATGCAGTCCCACCAGTCTGTGCTTGTTTCCCGGGCCCAGAATCAGCGTTCCACGGCATGAACCTGCCCCAGTAACACCATGATTTGCACATTGCTGGGGCCTGTACTTTGTGAGAGGTCTATGTCCATGTCAATTTCCTCATCACTCTCGTCGCCACACTGCAATCGCTGCAATCGCCTCCTCGCCTGGTTTTGCTTTGGCATGTTCTGGCTCTGCATATACTCCAGAACAATGTGCCTGGTGTTCATAGTGCTCATAATTGCCACGGTGATCTGAGCGGGCTCCATGATCCCAGTGCTATGGCGTCTGGGCTGAAAAAAGGCGCGAAACTATTGTCTGACGGAGGGAGGGAGGGAGGGAGGGAGGGGCGAGTGACGACATGGCTTACAGGTACAGGGAATTAAAATCAACAAAGGTGGCTGTGCATCAGGGAGAAACACAAACAACTGTCACACAAAATGGCCCCCCCAAAGATTGAACGCAAAACCCTGGGTTTAGCAGGCCATTGATTTCACGGAGGGAGGGGGAAGCAAATGAATACAGAACAAATCTGGTCCATCTATTTTTTACATCTTAAGCTGGCAGCAGACGGTGCAGCATGACTGATAGCCATCGGCATCTTCTGGGTGCTTGGCAGAAAATGCTGTATTATGACTGCTAGCTATCATCGTCAAGACAGTTCAATAGGACTGCCAGCAGGACTGAGTCTCCAGGAGACAAAACATGTCTGCCCAGGTGCCTCTGACCGAACTCACTGAGGAATACGACGATGATGGATACCAGTCATAATACACCATCTACTGCCAAAAGGCAAGGAGCTGCTGCTGTATAGCAATGCAGCCCCACGTCTGCCAGCACTCAAATAGCCGATGAAGGCTACCAGTCATGCTGCACCATCTACTGCCAAAAGGCAATTAGCTGCTGCTGTGTAGCAATGCAGTACCTCGTCTGCCAGCACCCAGATGACATATGGTGACGGTGAGCTGAGCTGAGCTGAGCGGGCTCCATGCTTGCCGTGGTATGTTGTCTGCACAGGTAACCCAGGTAAAAAGGCGCGAATCGATTGTCTGCCATTGCTCTGACGGAGGGGGAGAGGCCTGATGACATATACCCAGAACCCCCCACGACACTGTTTTTGCATCATCAGGCATTGGGATCTCAACTCAGAATTTGAATGGGCAGCAGAGACTGCGGGAACTGTGGGATAGCTACCCACAGTGCAACACTCCGGAAGTCGACGCTAGCCTCGGTACTGTGGACGCGGTCCGCCGACTTAATGCACTTAGAGCATTTTATGTGGGGACACGCACAATCGACTGTATAAAACCGATTTCTATAAAACCGGCTTCTATAAATTCGACCTAATTTCGTAGTGTAGACATACCCTAAGATGTATTTTGGTATTTGCAGAAAGTATTTGGTTAAACATACTTTTATTTTATTGCAAGACACTTAGCCGTCAGAGCAGCACAGAGTTCGGTTCGGATGCAGCGTCTGGTTTCTCTTACTAGCACTTAGATTGGAGCTTTAGCAGGGGTGAGGGGGGAAGGGATAGCACAGCCCTCTTTAGAAATTCAGTAGATATAACAAGGGGCTTAGTGCTTGCTGTAGGTTTCAGAAGAGCTTCTGTTATAAACCCCTCTTTTCACAAACCTAACTTCCCAACATATTCATCTTTTTAGGTCAATTTTTCTAAGTCCAAACAAATCTCTTCAGCTGTTTTTGAATTGGAAGAGAGATGGGGAAAAATTCTTTCCCATTTAAAAAAAAATCCAACCATACTTTATTTTTGTTGCATAGAGCTATAGTGAAAATAGATGACATTTGAAACTTGGCTTTGAAACAGTTTTCTCTCCATCCTCCACAGGCAATCAGACACTCCCTCTGCACACCTCTTTCCAACAATGCCTTATTAAGGAATCCCTCCCCTCTGATCCTCCAGATAAATGGTCATAATTCCAGGAGTCAAATCCTTTATGCTAAGAAAATGACCTGTTGTCAACAATGACCCCAGATAACTCCCCTCAGTGGGATCTCTGTCCCTGAAAACCTTCAAGCCTTTATTTCATAAAGAAGTAAAACAGGGTGCAGATGTGCTTTTTTTGGTTATGTTTTTACATTTGTTTTTGTCTGATTTTCATTAGTTTTTAATTTTTTGATAACTGCGGTGGAACCAGAAACTCAGCTGGTGTAAAATGGTATAGCCCCTAGTGCAGTCAAAAATGTACAAAACCAATCCACTATGATTAGCTATTAGTCTTGGGCTGTGGCAATTCCAATGTACACCCAGCATTATTTAATAGAAAGTTATATTTATTTGCATATAACAAAAGTAGGGTATCAAGGCTCAGCTATACTGGTGACATTTAATTAGCAGATGCTGACTGTGCTTTCCATAATCTGCATTCTTTACAAAATGGCTGTAACACATTTATCAAAATGTTCAGCTTGCTTTCATAGCTGGAGTAAATCGTAAACAAATGGTAACCACATGTAATTTATTTACAGCAGAATAATTTCGCTTTGTTTGGTTTCATTTGTGCAACCTCTGTGACCTACATAAGGTTTTGGATCTACTGGGTATACTCTTTTTTCTGAAAAGCCAAAGAATTAACAAAACTAAGTAGGCAGCAGGATTTGTTTTTAACCATATCAGCTGGTAGTTTGATAGAGTAGCAACAAGATTTCTGGTTACTGAAAATTACTAACAAAAATTTCTTCTGTCTTAAGAGCATTTTTAAAAATTCAGATTTCCTACTGAAAGTACACTATTAGTGACATATGTCACTTTTCTGTAGTTACTCAGTACCAATCTTGCACAATGCTGAAAGCCCTCAGCTCTCATTGAAGTCAATGAGGGTTGAGAATATTCAGCAAAAGGCTTAAGCATGTGCTGGGATTTAGTATGCGCTTAAAGTTAAATATGTGGTTAAGTGCATCCTCGCAGGATTGGGACCCAAATGAGATGCGTCTTGAAAATAATTTTAATTGACATTGTGCAGTTTCAATTATATTAATAGTTTGTTATAGTAGGAAAAATACCATTTGTAAATTAAGCATTTTATAGTCATCTCATCAAAGTAGAATCAAGAAATCTTAAATAATTTTATTCATAATCTGTTCAATATTTAATGCAACCCAAACCAGATTCAAACTACAATGGGGCATACGGGCCCTGTAAGAATAGAGCTGGCCAGAAGACTCTGTTCTAGGGAGCTGGAATGAACAAAGTCCCAGGAAATGGCCTGGTAGTGGAAGAGAGGAAGTGGTCCCAAGGAATTAGGAGTTGGATTTGGAGGGCGGGGAGGACTCCAGGACACAGGTGTTTTGTTTTTTTGTTTTTTTTTTAAGGCCAGGGAGCAGAGCCTTGTAGTGCAAGGTTGGGCAGGGCGTCCCTCTCTTCGAACCAGTCGGGAGGAACTCTCTGGAAAAGGGCAATATATAGAGTATCTTCTCTCTCAGAACAGGGGCGATTGAGGCTTTGGCTGACAGGTTTGGCAGAGAGAGATGGAAGAGATAACATTATTTCATTTGTTAATGAACTGACCTTGAGAGGCCAACCAGTATACAAGGCCGACAGCCAGCAGGCTTAAACGTGTTGCGGTTTTGGGGGTTTGTGAAGATCAGAAGCCTCCAGAAGCCGCCAGGACAGCAGCAACTGCAGCAGCATCCTAAGAAGATTCCAGAAAAGGCAGCAGCAGAACTCTAAAGGTCACCATAGCAACAGCTTCCATAACAATCAAGCAATGACCTGCAGGCAGCAGCTGCAGTTCAGCGTCCCACCTGCCTCTTCAGCTTGTGTAACATCTTGTTGACAGAACAGAAGGCCCATCAGACGTAACAGAGGGAACTGAAGAAGAAAGAGTGTAAGTCTGATTTTTCTATTACTAAGGAATGATTGAGTCTGTCTGTCAATAAAGCTGGATGCCTGTGTTTGAGTGAAGACTACCCCACCCCATTCAGGAACTGGCTGATCACCGCTCACAGAATGGTAATATTAAATTGTAATGTCATTTAAATGTAATTACATTGTAATTATTGTATCCTCTAGATGTGGACTATTCCATATAATCTGTGTCTTTTATTTTGGTGCGCCGCTTTAATTCTATTGCATTTTACTATGTTTTATGTATTCTTAAATGTATTATTAAATACATTGTAACCACTTATTTTTTTTAAATAAATAATTCTTTTGTTTTCGAAGAATTACTGCTTGTGTGTCCATTCTTGAGCAGAAGTCTGTATCTGTGTCCTTTCAGGGGTTAGCAAGACTAGCATTCTCTGAGGAGCCCTCTGCAAGTTGGAGACAAGCCCCCTAGTAACACCCTGGCAATTCCTTTAGGGCAAGCCACAACCTTGTTACTCTTCTGTTAAATTAGAAGCACTAACATAATTAGTAATAATAATAAGGAGGCTAACATAATTGGCAGGCTTGTGCTCAAGATGCTAAGAGCCCCACACAAATTTGTAGCTAACGTAATTACCATCTAAATTTTAGGGCAACAGTGTGTTGGGCTTATCTAATGAAAAGCCCCAGCATAATAGATCTATGCAAAGGCACAGAGAGATTGGAATGGTGAGGGAGAACTGGGATGGATCAAGATGCTTGTGAAGGGGTCAGCATGAGGAGCCTCACTCATGAATTTCCTGACTTTTGTGGCTTTTTATCTCAGCCTTAAAGTTTCATTGTTTGGAGGGGCTGGGTTACTGATTTTGCAGATCTTTATGCAGACTTATTCTGTTACTGAGGCTATTAGCAATGCTCTTTTTTTTTTTAAAGCCTCATTTAGTGGACAAACGTGAATACAATATTATTATAGACTAGACTGGTAAGGCTACCTATTAAGGTTGGCCAACACGTCTCATTACAAGACCGTTTGCTTTAATAACATTGCCAAACTTTAACCATTTCTTCTGAAACTTTCTATGACAAGATGGCTGAATTTTTCTGGAAAATGTCAGTCAAAACAGTTCAGCCATTTTCAAGGACTAGATTAGAGAATAAGTTGTTTTGCCCATGGTAAAAAAATAAATAACTTTTCTTTGGAGAAGCTTTGGTACCTGCATGCTTTGGTACAGTCACTTGAAATTTGGAAGGGAGGTGACCTTTCTATTAGGGATGTGGCTTTTTGCCTTCCCTGTGAAAATCCATTCAATTTTGGCCATATTATAAGCCTGTGAAAAATCATAGCTCACATATGCTTAGTAGAGACTTGCTAGAGCTTCACAGCTACATTTCCCAAAGTCAGTCTGCACTTGGCATGTTTTCCCTGTAATGGCTGCTCCTGGCCAGGATTGGGCCAGGCACCAGAGCTGAGAGCAGGGGCCCTCTCTCTCCTATGCTCTCAGTGAGCCCCCTGGTAGGCCCAGGCAGTGGAGGAGGAAGCTACCTCATTCAGATGCAGAGGGAACAAGAACTCAACCTGGGAAGGTGCTGGGGAATAGATTGGGACATAAAGCCTGGGGGAAGGAGTAGACTGTGACTAGAGCAGAGTGGAGGTGGAAACTGAGACTGGTATATGTGGGGAGACTGGGACTGGTTGGGCAAGGAGACTGAGAGCTTGGAAGGGAAATAGGCAGACAGGGAGCCAGTGGAGAAAAGAAGACTGAGCACAAATGACGAGCCTCATGTGGGCAAGGAGACTAGTACTGATAACTGGTAGAGGTGGGCAGGGCAGACAAATGTGATGAGGAATTGGAGTGCAGGGGGATAACTGGCACAGGCTAGGCAAAGAGTCTGGGACTGGGAACAGTGGAGGAGCAGGGGAACATGAGAAGGGGCGATGACTGGAGGCTCAGGGAATGAGATAGATCAGACAAGGAGCTGGAAGTGGGAAACTGAGACTCAGAGCAGGGTGGGACTGGAGTGGAGAGTCCAAAAGGGTGAAACTAGAACTTACTGGGAAAGGAGACTGGGGCTAAGATGAGACTGGGGCTGGGATAAGGAACTGCAGGTGGGAATGGAATGGGGATGGGGAAGAAGAGGTCAAGCGTAGGGGGAACAGGCAGAAGAGTCTGTGCCCAGTAGAGCGCACATTCAAAAATCTTGGGTTCTATTCCATGCTCTGCAAGTATGTCACCATTCCTCTGCTGGTAGTGAATGTCTGTGAAACCCACTGGGCAAAGTGCCCCATTCCCCCCATAGTTCAGGTCCACATTGATGATAACTCACTACTGCTATCTGTTATACCATTAGCTCTAGTAGCAGAGATCTGTGCTGGATTTAAAAGTTCTAACCCTGCTGATAACCCATGTGAGTGTCAATATGGTGCCACATGATGGAATTTGTTTTTTCAGTTTGCTTTTTTAAAACCTAGGAAATTACACATTAACTTTCTTTGAACATAGTTTTTTAAGTTGCATAGTCAAGCAATCAAAAGTTAGGAATTGCCAGAATTAAGGTTGCCTGTTCAACTTGAATGCAGTCCACTTATGCAAATGCATTATGTTCCAGTCTTTAATGGCATAAATCGCATACTGGTTTTTTCAACGGACCCCTGCTTCAGAATGGACCTGCTCCAGGGATGAATTAGGGTTGTGTGTGAAGGAGGCTGTTTTCAGTAGGATCCCTTCCTCATTTGGTGCAGAAGTTGGAAGGTGTGTCATGGATGAGGCAGGGGACTGTGGTAAAAGAAGAGACGATCTGATGGTTAAGGCAGTTGAGTGCCACTCAGGGAAACTGGTTTCTATCCTTGCTTCTGCCAAAAAGTTCCTATGTGATGCTGGACAAATCACAATCAAACCTTAAACTTTTTACAAGTGGTCAGTGTGTTCCTCATTTTCTGGGTGCTCAACTTGATACCCAAGGGTCTGATTTCCAGAAGCCCAAATTAGCAGATACTTTTGACCTTAATCTCTCTGTGCCTCAGTTCTCCATCAGTAAAATGGGGATAATCCCACCCCCTTACCTTATGTGGCTAGTGTGAAGATACATTTATATAATGTTTTGAAGCCCTTGGACACTATAATGATGAGTGCCATAGAAAAGCTCATGAGGAAATTGATGTCTGTATTCAGAGAAGGGTTTGACTAGTGTGCACTAAATAAGACATGGGGCCACACATTGAACACTGGGTTGGGGGAAACAAAATACTAATTAGTTGCTCATTCAGTGAGCACCACCTATTCTGTGCACTGAATGAGGTGGGGTCCTGTGTGTGTGTGGGGGGGGGGGGGGGGAACATGTAATTAAGGACTGTATCATAATACATATACACAAAAGTGGGCCCAATTACAGTAGCACAGGCTTACTTCTAGCATTACCTAACTTTTGAGTGCTTAACTTTGCAACCTTAATAATGTTCCTTTAACAGTTTTTGTAAGATTTTATATATAATGTTATGTTATATATATATAATGTATGTATGTAAAAAATATATGGAGATGGGTACTGAGAGAAACTGATCTGTCCCTTCTTGTGTGGGGGAAGAAAAGATACCAAATAAGTGGTAAAAAGTAGGCCTTGGTGCATATAAAATAAATGCTGGGAAAAGGTCTAGTAAAACTTTGGCATAAAAAATAAATGCCAATAATTCCTGCTGAATATTGTGGGGGTTTCTTAGCAGAAAACTGAAAGCCCTATAGCTTCCTGATGCAGCAGTAAATAAAAAAAAGTGTAATAAACAATGTCCTGACAAACCAATCAGTTGCCACAGGCACCTATCATACATCCTCTGAACACATATTTTTGGCTGGCAAAATGGAAAAGGGGCAGGTTTAGGATTCATGAAAATTACGTCCCACTTTGAATGTCTGGAGAATGACTGAAGGATATAAACTGTGTATCTTGGCCATTCCCAAATGTATATGCCAGCCATTTAGGAAATGAATTAGAAGTGAAGCTGCTGCATTTCCCTAAAGTTACAACTCAGGTGCATTTTTAGAGAACATTGTTGATTATTTTCCATCTTAAAGGGCTGAAGTGTTGGTGGCCCAGATCTCTGGTGTCTATTTTTTTGAAATAAAAGAAATAAACAAAAACTCTGTAATAACGGCTATACTATGCAATGCACATTTCCCTAATTTGGCTCAGGTGAAACACATGAGATGCCAAAGATTAATTTGGGTCTTAAAAAAAAAACTGGTGAGAATTAAAGCAGATGTGACTCTACATCATCCATTTGTAGTCTTTGGGGACATGGTCTTATATTCTAATGAATGCAAAGATGTTGGAAAGTTGTGTAGATGCTTAAAGTGTTGTGTTAAGCAGATGAGAGTTAACATCTTTTAAATAAATGGAACTTTTGAAAGATTCATTGAAAAATCTACAAAAAGATTATTTTAACCAGCTCCTCTAACTCTTAAAAGATCCTTAGAAATACTTGGAACAAAGTGTGATGGATTTATATGAAGACATAAAAATAGAAATTTTAATCATATTTCCTTTGAAATAATAGTTATTATTTTTATGGTTGGAGTGAAATATTTGTATAAAATGGAGTTTTACAAGTTTAACAATGTAAATATGATATATTTTATTCTTTCTTGATGTAATTTTGAGATGTTTTGGCTCTCCTTTTCATTTGTATCCTCACTTAAACTGAAGACTTTATAGAACACATGGATCCATAGACTGAATCAGCTTCTTTTAAGTGGATTCATAATGAACATAGAAGGCGGGGGGTAGAAAAATTCTATGCCTCAAATGTTTGTCTCTTTATATAGAAAAAAAACCCTGATTGTTGGTATATGATTTTACATACTTGGAAAACTATTTTATTTTCTGTTCTTTATTAAAATTTTCAACATACATATGCAGCATTTTACAACAGAATGATTTGTGTATGCATATGAATACATTACATTACACTATGGAATTTCCTTCTGATTTATGAAGTTCTGCAGATTAAAATGTTCTTTCCCTTCTCTCCCCTACATATAAAATAATGAGAGACAGCATAATGCTGTGGTGACCTATAAATGTTTTGTTACTGGCATCACTCATGATTGGTGAAACAGACAGGAGCTCAGAATCCAGGATAACAGATGTGGCATAAGAATCTACATAGACCTGGATAGAATGGAAAAGCCACAAGTGAGTAATGCGTGCCATTCCAAACTCATGTTGGTAAAACCTTTATACTGTATCACGTGTATTCTTTGCATAAAAAAGTGTGTGTGGGGGGGGGTTGTATAAAGAGATGACTATCCCAAAATTTTGCTTGGTGTCCTCTCTTTAACAGGAGCACCAAAACTGTATAAAAACTGTCACAACTGGGCAGGCATGCCAGCGAACCAGAAACTGCCCAATTAGGTTATAAAAATTCTGCAGGATTGGATATTTGTATACATCAGCCAAGCTCTCTAAAAATAATTAAAAAGAAAAAGGCATCAAAGTTTGAAAATCAGCAAGGAACAATATCCTGGTAGTAATAAAGCTCCAGTGAGAAGTAAAGATCAGACCTTTATTTCTAGCTATCTTATTTAGAGATTTTGTTAAATTCCCAGTTTTGTCTTGTTTAGATGGCCTAATTTAACAGCTTCCAGTTCCAGAGGCCGCTGGTTTGGGGACAAGTGACTCATAAACAAAAACGTAGTGTCAAAGCTCTTAGGCCAGAGCCGTTTTCCACAGAACAAAATCATAAGGATCTGATTCTCAGTACTAATACAAACAAATGTGTGGGTTTCTGGGGTTTAGGTTTTTTTGTTTTAAGAAAATACACCAAAAGTGCTATAAAATCTTCAAAGGAAAATTTATTCATTATTTTTAATATTGATATTCCTTTGTTATGGTTAGATTAGTGAATATTGGCCTTGGACTAAGGGTTCAGATGGTGAAAGATACCAGGGCAAATGTTGCAGACTAGCTAATAAGGAAGAGCCACAGATAAAACAAGGAAGAGCTGTGGGGGAGGGGTAAAAGAATGGCCTTGAGCCATATTTTGCTGCTTTATGATGGACAAAGAAGATCTGAGAACTATTTTTATTTAATTTCTGTTTTTACAATAGAAGTGTAACCCCTTGGGATTTAGAGAGCATGGCCTCTTTAAAACATCCTTAGGCAGAGGAAATGCTGGTTGTTCCAGAGGGAGGGGAGTCGAGAGAGGGAGAGGACAGGGGTATGTAGGTGTCTGTAGCTCCAGACAAGAGGGCCAACAGCGAGCAGGCCCTCATGTCACGAAGCAGCCAAGAGCCAGCCTGAAGACCAGGAAGGACAGAGCAGCCGATGAGGGACATCCCAGGACAGGAACCAGGAGGAGCACTGTGCCAGGAAGAATCACCTGGGAAGGACAAACCAGAGCTGGACTTAGAGTCACTGTCTCCCAGAACTGTATGGGGCTGTGAGTACAGGGGCTTCTGACCTTGCATTGGGAATAAGGAGGGAGGCTATAGCTAGTAAAGTGGGGAAGTTGTCGTTCTGCAGTTTTGTGGGGAGTTGCAGAAGAGGTCACCAGAGAGAGTGCTTAATTTGTGCCAGAGCTGAGCCCCGGCACCTCTCGGTTTGGCAGTTCATAGCCCCAGCACCTCTGGGGTTGCCATGTCAGTT
Organism: Terrapene triunguis; assembly: GCF_002925995.2. Lineage (NCBI taxonomy): Eukaryota > Metazoa > Chordata > Testudines > Emydidae > Terrapene > Terrapene triunguis. The sequence continues at coordinate 10,724,159 of NW_020664598.1, forward strand.
ATGAAAGTAAAAAAATTGCTTGATCCCTGACACCTCTTTCATTACAAATTAAGCACTGGCCAGAGGGATTGTTGGGGAAAGTTTACTGGCACCAAAGACACCAGGAACACCCACGACTCACTGCCGGAATGGAACTCTGCCCAGGGTTCCTGAACTCTGAGTCTACACACAGTGCTTGGTATCTATCCTCTTATATTGCGATACCACTGTGTTTTTCTCCATTCATCCACCTGTAAATAAATATTTCCCTTCCCTATATTTGTTGTGATTTTCAGGGGGGAGGATGTTTACTTCAGGTGGTTTGGAACAGGTGCCCATTAGAGCAGGCCAGAGCCACCCTGCAGAGCGGACCCCATCTTGGCCACAAGGGTGCTGTAATTATAGAAGTTTAGGCCTTTTCTAGGAGGCTCTCTGGCTTCCACACGAGGATTGTTGTTAAAAAAAAATTCCACTGTTGCTCCCGCTGATTCAGCTCCAGTAGTGGAAGGAATAGTGGGAGCCCTTGTGCGGACTGGGCTCCAGGCACTGGCTGGTGTTAAAGGTGCCCTATGGTCCAACTCTGCTCAGAGGACATCTTCCTTTGAGAAACTAGATGAAATGTGCCTTTATCAGAGCTAAGTATTATTATTATTATACTTAAGCCCCTTCATATTCAGTTTAAAAAAATTTTTACCAAAAAATTCTGGGGTTTTACAAAAAGTATTATTCAGTTTTTTTCTGATTTTCACCCTACTTTTGTATCATTCAAATATGTAAAAAATAACTTGTTTTATTAGGAAAATACAATACATTGCATGAGATATGTATTAAAATTTGACCTGGGGGAAAATTCCTTCCCGACCCCAAATATGGCAAATATGAGCATGTGGGCAAGACTCATCAGCCAGACACCTGGGAAAGAATTCTCTGTAGTAACTCAGACCTCTCCCCATCTAGTGTCCCATCATCGGCTGTTGGAGATATTTGCTGCTGGCAATCACCGATGGGCCACATGCCATTGTAGGCCGTGTCCTCATACCATCCCCTCCATAAACTTATCAAGCTCGGTCTTGAAGCCAGTTATGTTTTTTGCCCCTACTGTTTCCCTTGGAAGGCTGTTCCAGAACTTCACTCCTCTAAATCAATACTGACCTTAAATGAAACGTAATGTCTGCAATATGGGCCGGGTATTTCCATTTACTCAGATATGAAAATATTGATGGACTTAAGTTTTGCTTTGAAATTCAAAGAATGCCAGGTCAGCACTGTGACAGCTGTGCCTCTGCTCAAGTTTTGAACTAACTGTTGCTTTGGTTTTGTGGGCCTCATTGCTTCTTAGCTATATATTTATTTTACACTGTAAAGTTCATATACAAGATAGTTGCCCTTTTTTCTCTGTGTTCTAAAAATAAACAAACAAATCTCGGTATCACATAGAGTACTTGGAGTTTACATTTTACTTCTCCTTACTTGGTTGGCCTGTCTCCAGGAAACAGACAAACAACATTTTTTATTTCTTGTTTTTTTGCTCAGAGTAGGTGTTTATTTCAGAAAGAATGGGCTCTGCCATTAGGCCTATTGCCATTCCTATCTTGAATGTACAGTGTGGTTAATCCTATCATCTCTGGAGACCTGGGATTCAGTTTTGTTTATGTACAGTCAGGAGTGAGACCCTGATCCAAAGTCCATAGATAGTCTCTTACTGACTGTAATGGGCTTTGGATCAGACCCAGAAGCATGGTTATCTAATTCCCAGAGAATATGTCTAGTTCCATTCTATACAGGTCTTATACTGCCCACATCACTGTAGTAGCTGAGTGCCTTCCAGTTAGTGTATCAAATCTTGTGACTAATATCTGACATTCTTTCTCTCCTCCTCTCCCTAGTGTAATGTTGTATTTTGTTTTGTTAGGCTTTTTAAAAATATGCATATGCTGCTCTGTGTTTATATTAGAGAAAGCACCATCAAAGAAGTACACCTTCCAATTGGAGTGAAAGGTGGTGTGGTTTGTAATGGTCTTTAGTGTCTGTGGGCATTTGTTCCACAGGTTGAGATTGGCTCTTGAGAAAGTTCTGTCTCCCAGATATGTTGCATTACTATAGTCGAGCCAGGAGGTGACAAAGGCATGTATAACTGAAATCAGGTTATCATTCTCCAGGATGGGACAGAGTCCCTTTGCCAGATAGAGATGGTAGAAAATGTTGCTTGCAAATGCTGCTATGCAAGAGCTTAGTGTCAGTGAAGAACCCAAGAGCACTCTTATCCTAAACTACAGACTGAATTGGCCAATTGTGGGTGTGTACCTTCAACCAAAGGAGTCTGCACCGGGGCTGCAAACTCCTCAAAATGTTTTCATTTGCCCACCAGCATCACTCCATCTTGTTCAGTTTCAACCAGCTGTTCTTTATTTATGAGCTGATCTCATCCAACCACTGGGCCATGTTAGTGGTAGAGGTGTAGTTGTATGTAGTGAAGGATAGGTAGAGCTGTATATCATCTGCATATTGCTGGCGCTTGACTGCATGTCAGCTTACCAGTTTATCTAGTGGCTGCAGGTAGCTCTTGAATAGGACCAGAGAGAGAATTGATCCTTGTGGAACTCCACAAGAGAGGTCTGGTGGCAGAGGTGCAATTTCCCATCACTACTCATTGGGTGCATCCTTCCAGCAAGTACTCAAACCCTGCCACCTCTCTCTAGTGGAACAACAGTTTCTAATAATTGACAGTGTCAAATGCTGCAGTTTGAGGAGGATGAGAATGGACATCTGCCCTCCAGCCATCAACAGTAGGAGATCATCCACCAATGCCACTAAAGCTGTTTCCATCCCATGTCATAGGCCGAATCCAGATTGTGTCATGTCTCGGATACTGGCTTCAGTTAAACAAGTCTGTAGTTTGCCTTTGACTAGCTTCTCTATGAGCTTACTCAGAAATGAAAGATTTGATAGTGGGTGGTAGTTGGTGAGATCCAATGTATCCAGGGTAAATTTCTTCAGTGTTGGTCCCACTATTGTGTGTTTGAAGGTAGAAGGGAAGATTCCTTCTCTGAGTGAGGCATGGGCTATTTCAGTCATGAATGACACCGGTTGCTCATGATCTTTTCACAAACCAAGAGGGGCATGTGTCAGACTCTTGAGCCATGACCAATACTTCTTGTAGAGTGAATGTACCAAATGCAAGCAGACTGTTTCCTGGCTGATATGGAGGGAGCAGATCCATCCTGTTTGAGAAGCCTTCCAAACATGCCTACTTTCAGCAAAGTAGGATGATAGTTCTTTGCAGTACTTTGTGCTCAGTTCTGTTGTGACCTGTAGGCTTTCAGGGTTAAAGAAGTGGTTTGCCATCCTGAGTAGCTCCTCACGGTGGGGTTTGGCAGCTGTAATGGAGGCTAATAGTAGGCTTTCCTTCGCCTATAATATAGCTTCAGCATAGGCTTGGAGAAATTCTTTGTTTCAACCTGGCTGTTTCAGACTTAGTTTTCTATTGCTGCTCAAGTTTCTGTCCCACTCTCTTCATCTGGCAAAGCATGTTTGAAAACCAAGATCAGTGTTGGCAATAGGAAGGAAGGGACTATTTGGGGGCCAGTTTGTCAATGTTTGAGGCTAGTGCACAGTGATAGTGATTCACAAGATCCTTGGCACCATGTCCTGTGGGTGAAGAGATGCTGGCTTTTAGCAGGCTTTGGAATTTGGGCTCCAAGGATCTTCATAGTTGAATCAGGATATGGGGTCTTTCTTGTTGGCTCAGAGAGTTGATGATGATCATCTGTCCAAGACAATGGCTGGGATATTGACATCTAATCAAAAGACCAGGTCTGGAGCATGACCAGCTGTGTGGGTTGGACTGGAGATGATCTGAGAAAAAGCCTAGGGAGGCAAGTGAGAAGGTGACTTCTTGGGTTTTTCATCAGTGGCCTTATCAACAGTAATATTGAAATCTCCCATGTTGGCAAATCTGTCTGGTATTTCACCACCATTGCCAACAAGGTATCAGGGAGCTTCTTTCTAACCCTGTAGCCTTTGGTAGTCTGTAAATGAGCACAAAACTTGTGTCAGCTCCGATGCTGGTTTCTGTTGTTAGATGAACGAATTCAACTGACCTTCTCTTACCAGAGGCACCTGTTTTAGATTTGAAGTTTGAAGAGAATATTAATGCAATGCCACATGCCTTCTGAGTCTGTGATGAGTCAAGTAGTCTCAAGGGACAGGATGGGCTAGCATGGGGCTCGCAGTGTCATCCAGCCATCTCTATGATGCTGACAAAGCTATGCCCATTGTAGGGTGCAGTTGGTAGTCTCTGTTCAGGAAAAGACCATTTTTAAAAATTTTGTTTTACAGTAGTACCCAGATATTTGGTCAGGGTCCATTTTGCAGGTGTTCTACAAACCTATACCAAGAGAGTCACAGCCTCAAAAAATAGTTTAATACCCCCATCCTACAAACACGTGCTCTGCTTCAATCTCATAAGTTTTTTCAGAACAGACAAAACACGCAAGTGGGAGTAAGAAAGAGAGGGAGTTGGAGAGGAGAGTAGCAGTGTCAGGAACATGCAGTTACACAGACTAACTACAAGAAAAATTCCACAGGGTTTAAGTAGCTAAATATACACTAGATATTAATGGTATCAGTGATCACTGCTGTCTACCTGCCCCCTTATTTTCAGTTTCCTAAAGCTGTTTTGTATAGGTGTCATAGTAGAAGTGGATCTTGAAGGTCCCCTCACTAAGTAGCAGTAAGCATTTGCAGGACCAGAGCTTCATCCGATTCCTATTGAAGTCAGTGGGAGGTGGCTATCACAGGGCAAAAAACTATATTTACTACCTAGCTTGGTTTACTCCTGGGGGAGTTCTACGCTACTGCATGTGTGCATAATTAATGAGTTGTGCATATTTTTATTTTTTTGTGAAGAAAAAGGCTTCTGCAAATGTTGCTGCAGTTCCCGCTTTTGCCCACCAGAGGGCGATGTGGCACAAGCAGAAAATAATTTCTGCAGTTCCACCTTTTGCCCACCAGAGGGTGCTGCGGCGATAGACTACAGCAGCAGCTCCTTGCCAGCAAGGGAAGAGAAAGAGCCTGCCCTCTTCACAGCGCCTGTCTGGCCAGGTCAGGAGACAGGGACTATGGGGAGACAAACTGTGTGGGGTGATGGGGGGTTCTTCTTCGAGAGATGTCCCTGTGGGTGCTCCACTCCAGGTGTTGGTGCGCCCCTGCGCCTTCGCTCGGAGATTTTTCGCAGCAGTACTCGTACTGGCCACGCATGCGCAGAGGCTGCCCCCGCTGTGAGTCTAGGATAATAGTACGCATGCGTGGCCAACCTCCTCAGTTCCTCCTCTACCGTCCCCGGCCTGAGACGGAGCTCAGCAGACTCGTTAGGAAATCCCTCACTCTTGCTACAATTACCTATTCTAGTAGTTAGTTTGTTGTCAGTTCTTGTTAGTGTAGTTCATTAGTTCTTTTATCTGTTATAAAAAAAAAATTTCTCTCAGCCGCAGCCGCTTCTACCATGCCTGGCTCCACAGGCTTTAAGCGCTGCTCTACATGTAAGGACGCTATCCCGCTCTCTGATGGCCACTCTCAATGTATAAAGTGCTTGGGGGAAACCCATATTCCCCAAAAATGTGCCCACTGTAGCAAACTCAGTTCCAGGGCACGGAAGGACAGGGAGCTTAAACTGAAACTGCTCCTCCTGCAAAAGTCTATCGGGTCAGTTTCAGACCCAGGCGCCGATTCCGGCTCCGCTACCCGCCACAGCCCCCCTGCTTCAAAAAAACTGAAGAAATCTACAAAAAAGGGGCAGCCCTCTCCAACAAAGAAGTTGGTGAGGCACAAGAGTTCTTCAGGCAGGTCAACAGTTTCCCTGCCCGTGCTTCCCCGCCTCAGCACTTTTGAAGAGCCAGGCTCCTCAGGCACCGCACGAAAGCTGCCTCAGGCTGCGGCGGCGGTGCAAGCCTCCGGTGCCGAGGCTACAGGCTTTCAGTTGCCTGCCTCGTTTATGGCACCGTTCGGCACCGCGACGGACGCGGAGCCGACATTTCCTGCCCTGCCTGACCCTCTGCAGGCTGATGTTGCCCCCCCAGCACTGACCACGGCACCGGCAACCGCGGCACAGGCTGACAGGGAGATCAAAAGCAAAACCCCTGCTCAGAGGAATGTTCCCTCACGGCAACCTCCTCCTCCACAGTTTTCACCTCACGCAGGAGCCTCACCTTTTCAATTCACTCAGACAGCAGATCTATTGGTATCACCTATTCTGCAGTCTCCCCTGATAAATGCCTGTTTTTCTCCAATGCCTGAGTCAGGATCTGAACAACCTTCCTCCAGTGAGGAGGAAGCTGATCCACAGGCAGTTTTTTCTCCATATCAAGACTCCCAGACCCCAATCAACAGAGGTTACAAAAAAACTACCTCAGCCTGTTCTCAGGATCCTGCCCCATGGAGAGTGAACCCCTGGATGGCACCACCTATGCCCTACCCACCACCATGGCAATGTTGGGCACCATGGGCATCGTACCCTCGAGAACACATGCGCTATGGCACCTCGACCAGGCGCAACACTGGTCTAGCACCGCCACCTGACGGACCTGCCAGTGACACAAGATACCAGGCAGCACCGTCACACTTCCAGGAGCAACTGAGTCCTGCTCCTATTCCAGCAGAGCCCGACATAACGCCTGAGGAAGCCTTACTTCCCCTTCCTCCAACACCGTCGGATGACTATGCAAAATTCCAAGACCTCTTTAAAAGAACTGCCAGTGACTTGAGAATTAACTTGGAGGAAGTCACTGAACAACGGCATGAGCTAACAGACATCTTACAGCCCTCTTCTTCCTCTAGAGTGGCATTACCAATCAACGTAGCCCTTTTAGAACCCGCTAAATCCATCTGGCAGACTCCAGCCACAAGCCTACCTACCTGTAAACAAGCGGACAGGAAGTACTTCATCCCTTCAAAGGGCTCTGAATTCCTTTTTACCCATCTGGCGCCAAACTCATTGGTAGTAGATGCAGCGAACCAGAGGGCCAAACAACAGTACTCCCGCTCCACTCCAGCCAACAAGGACAGTAAACGCCTGGACCTCTTTGGCCGTAAAGTATATGCATCCTCGACGCTACAATTTCGCATAGCTAATTATACTGCAGTCCTTGCAAAATATGACCACAAAAACTATAATAAATTCATGGATTTTATTTATGACATCCCAGAACAGAAGAAACAACAATTCACAGCTCTGGTTTCCGAAAGACAAACCATATCACGTACCACTCTTCAAGCGGCCCTCGATGTAGCTAACACTGCAGCAAGGTTGACCGCCACAGCAGTGGTCATGCGACAGGGTTCATGGCTCTCCTCCTCTTTCTTTCCTCGAGAGGTTCAGAGCACCATTAAAGATCTTCCCTTTGATGGGGAAAAACTTTTTGCCTCCACCACGAACGACGTGCTTCATTCGATGAAGGACGCAAGGGCAACCCTCCGGTCCCTAGGTCTCCCGCCACCTGCGACCAGAAGACGACAATATAGATACCAACCTTATCAACGTCCACACTACCCCGCATTTACACAACACTCCTATAGACCACAGGAGCAACAACAGCAAGAACAACGCCAAAGACCAAGATTCCAGCGTCGTCGTCCTAATTCTACAGGGGCGCCGCAACCCCCTCCAACTAATAGGCAGATTTGAAGCATTGGTCGAGGGTTTAGAAAACAGCGTTCCCACTTCAGCCGGCACACCTATCTTTGGACACCGCCTACGACCATTCTCTCATCAATGGCAGAAAATTACATCTGACAAGTGGGTCATAGAGGTAGTTACAATTGGATACGCCATCCCCTTCCTCTCCCTCCCTCCCACCCACCCACCCTCCCCGTCCCTCTTCAGGGACCCATCTCACGAGCGACTACTCTTCCAAGAAGTGCAGCATCTCCTTCAACTGGGAGCAGTAGAAACTGTGCCAGAACGACACAGAGGGAAGGGTTTTTACTCCCATTATTTCTTAACAGAGAAGAAAAATGGGGGATGGCGACCAATCCTCGACCTCAGGCGGCTCAACAAATTTGTCAAAAAGCAAAAGTTCAAGATGGTCACTCTCACCACTATAATCCCAGCGCTGGAGCAAGGCGACTGGTTTTCAGCCCTCGACCTACAGAACACCTATTTTCATGTGACTATACACCCGTCCCACAGACGGTTCCTACGTTTTACTCTCAGCTCCACACATTTCCAATACAGGGTTCTCCCCTTCGGACTGTCCACGGCCCCCCGTGTTTTTTCCAAGATCCTAGCCGTAGTTACAGCCTACCTCAGAAAACAAGAGGTCGTAATATTTCCTTACCTAGACGATTGCCTCCTCAAAGCTTCAACGTTCGACGAAGCTCTCCGATCCATACGACTTACCATCGATTGTTTCCTATCTTTAGGCCTGCAAATAAACAAAAACAAATCCACATTATACCCCACCCAACATCTGGAGTTCATAGGGGCATACCTCGACTCCCGGACGGGGTTGGCATCTCTCCCACCAGACCGCTTCAACTCTATAAGCCAACTGGCCACAAGGATTCGCAACAGTCCCCAGGTGACTGTCCGAGACTGCCTACAAATACTAGGTCACATGGCCTCGTGCACCTCTGTCATCCAAAATGCACGCCTATACATGAGGTGCTTCCAAGCGTGGTTGGCCACGGTGTACAGACCAAATGTGCACCCTCTAAACAAGACTCTCCCCATACCTGTCCGAGTCAGAGATTCCCTACAGTGGTGGACAATTCACTCCAACCTCTGCTCTGGAGTCCCCTTTCTTCAGCAGGCTCCATCCCTCATACTGACTACCGATGCATCTCTGACAGGCTGGGGTGCACACATGTCTCACCACACAGTCCAGGGACTTTGGTCTTCAACCAAGACCTCTCTCCATATAAATGTCCTAGAACTTCGAGCCATTCGCAATGCGTGCCGTCAATTCCTGCCACTAATCAAGAATCAACACATACGCATAATGACAGAGAATATTGCATGCATGTTCTATGTGAATAGGCAGGGAGGAGCTCGATCCCATTCGCTGTGCACAGAGGCTATGAAACTCTGGAACTGGTGCATTGCGAACAACATCCGGGTATCAGCGGCCTATCTTCCCGGAGTGATGAATACCACAGCGGACGAACTAAGCAGACGTTTCCCCTGGGATCACGAATGGGAAATAAACGAGCACACCCTTCACAACGTATTCCGCATTTGGGGCTACCCAGCAATAGACCTCCTTGCAACTACAAAAAACAAGAAATGTCCCAATTTTTGCTCCAGAGCAGGACTAGGCAAACATTCCCTGGGAGACGCATTCATGATCCCATGGCACCAAAACTTACTCTATGCGTTTCCCCCGATACCGGTTCTCAACAGGGTCCTGAGAAAAATACGAACAGATCGGGCCAAGGTGATCCTAATTGCACCGTCGTGGCCCAGACAGCCGTGGTTTCCGTTTCTCACCAAAATGTCGATTCGACCACCAATCCCCTTGCCTCTCATCCCGAACCTCCTATCACAACAACACGGCCGTTTTCTCCACCCCAACCTGTCCATGCTTCACCTCAAAGCATGGTTCCTACATGGTTCTCCCAAAGCGAACTAGATTGCTCTGAACAAGTTCAAAGAGTGCTCCTACATAGCAGAACACAATCTACTCGCACCACCTATCTACGCAAGTGGAAACGATTCACACACTGGTGTTCAGCTAAACAACTTGGTCCCATGTCAGCATCTCTTCCGCTCATACTTGACTACCTATTAGACCTTAAGCAATCCGGCCTTTCTTTCAGCTCCATCAGGGTCTATTTAGCTGCTATTACAACTTTTCATGACAAAATTGATGATACTTCTGTATTTGCTCATCCTATCACCAAGCGCTTCCTCAAGGGACTCCAAACCCTATACCCAGACATTAAACCACCTACCACCTCGTGGGACCTTCATCTAGTACTATCTTGCCTAACTCAACAACCATTTGAACCCCTAGCCACGTGCTCCCTTTTACACCTCTCAATGAAAACAGCATTTTTAGTGGCAATTACCTCTGCCAGACGGGCAGGAGAAATAGCAGCTCTTATGGCAGACCCACCATATATGCTATTTTTCAAAGACAAGGTTACCCTCAGGTTACACCCCAATTTTCTTCCAAAGGTACACTCGTCATTCCACATTAATGAGCCGATACACTTACCGACCTTTTTCCCGAAGCCACATGCGAACTCGTTCGAAGCCTCAATGCATACACTAGATGTCCGCAGGGCATTGTCCTTCTATTTGGATAGAACCAAACCTTTTAGAAATTCTCCTAAACTTTTTGTCTCGATCGCTGAGCGTTCCAAAGGTACCCCTATTTCTACCCAGAGACTTTCAAGCTGGATTTCTCAATGCATCCGGCTGTGCTATCAGATGAAGAAGGTTACACCTCCAGACGGCATCAGAACGCACTCCACGAGATCTCTGGCTGCCTCTGTTGCATTCTTATGCAAAGTTCCCCTGGCTGATATCTGTAAAGCAGCCACTTGGTCCTCTGAACACACATTTGTTAAACACTATGCCCTTATTCAAGGCCCTCTATCTGATATACTCTTGGGCAGGGCGGTACTATCTACGGCATTCCTATCAGATCCGAACTCCCTACCTCCTTGAGGCACACGGCTTTTAAGTCATCTGGAGTGGAGCCATCTCTCCACTCTCCACAGGGCCATCTCTCTCGAAGAAGAGGAGGTTACTCACCCTGTGCAGTAACTGACGTTCTTCGAGATGAGTGTCCCTGTGGGTGCTCCACTACCCACCCTCCTCCTTCTACTTCGGAGTTGGGGTAGCCTCCGTTGTAGAGAAGGAACTGAGGAGGTTGGCCACGCATGCGTACTATTATCCTAGACTCACAGCGGGGGCAGCCTCTGCGCATGCGTGGCCAGTACGAGTACTGCTGCGAAAAATCTCCAAGCGAAGGCACAGGGGCGCACCAACACCTGGAGTGGAGCACCCACAGGGACACTCATCTCGAAGAACGTCAGTTACTGCACAGGGTGAGTAACCTCCTCTTCAGACAGGGGTTCATAAGGGCTACTGGGGGAGGACAGACTAGGGCAGGGGTTGAATGGAAGTGGAGGCACAGGGCTACATGGTGAGGGGAAGGGGGTGCAGAGCTACATAGGGACAGGGGAGTGGCCGGGTGAGAGTACAGAGCCATATGGGGACGGGGGAGGGATGCAGGACCACATCGGGATGGGGAGAGTGGGTGTCTGATGGTGGGTGGAGGGACACATAGGGACAGGGGGTGCAAGGACACATGGGGACAGGGGCAGCTGTGCCTGACTGAATGGGAGAGGTTAGGGGTCAGCCAGGGTCTGCTTAGGGGAAGCTCCCTAACAATTCCTTCCCACTCGCCAAAGCAACCTGTTCTATACTTTTCCCACCTATACCTAACAACCCTCCAAGTTCACACCCAGGCTTCTTCTCAGCAATTTACTTCCCTCTCCCACAGTTCCTCCATTACTCCTGACTCCCTCAAGCCTTTGCACTGCTTCTGAGGGGTGCGGGAAATACGGTTCTGCATTGTAGTTTAAATGAATTATTATTCAGAGTTCTGTATTAATATGCCCAGTAAGGAATCTTTTTGTCAAAAAAACATTTCCTGAATCTTTTGACAGGTATTTTGAAATAAATGACCAAAAATAATTGAAACTGGTGTGACTGTATTGTGTTCTTTTGACAAATAAAATATGCAAAATTTTGCAAAATTTTAAAATCTTGTGCACAGAATTTTTAATTTTTTGTTGTAGAATTTTTAATTTTTTGGCACAGAATTCCCCCAGGAGTACTGGTTGTGAGATCTTGTCTTATTGTTGACACTAAATTTTAAGCACTCTGTTGTGTCTTCTATTCCTTCTCCATAACGAAAAATCAATTTTAACAGGGTGATTGTGTTAAAAGTGCACAGTTCTTTCTGGTTCTTCATCCCCTCTCACAGCTATGGCATTATCATCCATAAGGAACTAATTAATTTGGAAGAGACTTTAAAGCTACAAGCTCTCTTTTCAGAATCTGTCTACTGATTTAGGAATGTTTTAGGGGTATATGCCAACTCAATAATCAAAATAATTTGGTATTGGGAATCAAACCACAGCCTCTGAAGAACAATGGAATTTACTGCTTGCTCCAACTTATTAAGTAACAGCACCAGCTTTTTGAATAAAGAGGAGCCTGATAAGACTTGATGTAATGGCAGAGTAAGTAATTTTTTCTTAAAACAATACTTGTTCTTTGAGCCCTTTAAGCTTAACACAAGCAATTTCTCACTTCATAACTTTCCTTCCCATGACCTTGTTTTGGAATACAATACATGCAGATGGCCTACTTAACAGAAGGGACCCATCATATTCTGCCAATTTCCAGCTACATTTAAGTACTTACGGATGACTCAGAAACATTTCAGCCTATGGAAACAAATCTCTTTCTGTGTGGAAGGACAGATGTGTTAGTGGCTATACATTCTGCACTAAAAAAAATCCAACATATGACACCTGGGCAATAGCATATGGGTGGTATTTGACTCATTGTGGTTTCAAAAAGGGACAAAGAGATCACACATTTTTGCACGTATCTAAACAGTGTGCTTAGTATAGCGTTCAGTAGCAGAGATCCCCACATTGTATTTTACAGTATCCTTCACAGAAAAGTGACTATACAAGCATGAACCTGAATAATAATTAAGAAGAATTAAAAGCAGCAGCAAACATGAAATGGTGACAAGGATTGAGCATTGCAAACAGTAATGGAAAGTACATTCCAACTCAAGGGGGTTATTTACAGAAAACTCTAGTTCCCATTACCACAAGATTATAATTTAGGACAAATGGAATTAACCAGCTAGTTCTGAAACAGCAAGAGCATAAGATAAGAACAGATCTGTCCAGTTTATTTAAGGATCTTGGTTTTCAGCTTAAATCAAAACCATCCAATAAAATGACACCAATTGCAACATTCTTTTTCTTAAGAAATAGTTTAAAAAACAAAACAAAAAACCCTATTGGAAAAAGTGACCAAAAATGGCAAGGCTCATTTAAAGGAATTTTCATTGGAATTTTTGTTGTTCACGACATCTGCTGTAAATTGCACCCGGTGCCACTTCCTGTTTATCTTCTCTGCAGTTCATATGTAGTTGTGAATAGCAGCAGCAAAGTAAGCTTTGTGTGTGTGTTTGTGTACCGTGTTGGAATGCAGGCGGCAAACAGTAAATGAGATTGAAAACAGTCTTTGTATTTATATTTTCATTACTAATGCAACAGCTTGTTTCTGCATACATTTATGCAGTTATGATTCAGATAAAAAAAAGCCCACCCAGTTTTTTGAGGAAGTTGCAAGACAAAACGGAGCCAAAAAAATAAACACTGAAAATGAGTATAACTAGATGCTGAAAAACAGACACCCCCACATGTTGGGGAAGATCCTGTAAAAACCTTAAAAATATAATTTTCAAAACATGAAACTTTGAAACAGTCGCCCCATAGGAGATCATACATGTATACACTGAGCGGTTTGATATCTGTAAGTATGTGGGCTACTGCCTTCTGAATAAACTGTATCTTTGTGATCAAAAACGCCTGAGAACAAATCGCAATAATCTAGCAATGACTTGATCATGAGCATTACTGACATTCAAAATCACATACCAATCGGGAGTTCATTTTAGCAACATTTTATATTAAATGACGGGTTGTCAATAGACTAAATACAGCCACTACCTGCACGCTGCACGTAGGAACTGATGATACATTTCATAGATTTGTGTGAATGTGTTGTTGTAATGTATTCCGTTCTTTCTAACACAGCCTGATGCTGGTATTGCTTGGTCTGAAAAGCTGCTGCCACTTGTGCAGCCTCTGCTGTTGGAGGCTCTCATCCTTTTGGTAACTGTGTCAAAGCGTCATTCTAGGGCCTTGTTATTCATTATCTAGCCCAGGGCCAAGTGCCTTGTGGCTCTTCCTGCCACTTGGTATTAGCAGTTGCAGTTTTTGAAAACACTGAGCAGATTGTCTGTTGATATAACTTGATGTAAGTCCACTGAATTCAATAGAGGTTTGTAGTTTAACCTCAGCTGAGTGTTTGGCCCATTATTGCCTTTTTTAAATTGCCAGTGAAGAATCTCTGGAGTCTCTGCTTCCCTGTCTAGTGGTGTCCCATGTGAGAGACTTGCATGCACTGCTGAGTCTCATCCAGGAGAGAGAATTCGCTGTCTGCAAGTGGAGCACCTATCACAAGACAAGACACCACTCACTATCCAGAAACTGCCACGCTTTTTAGACTTTCATCCCAGGGCATGGGGAGAAAGGAGAGAGTCACTAAGAACACACCCTTCCTTCGGTGTCTCATTTGAAGGGACCTCCATTCTCCCACTTTTTGGAGGGTGTCCCACAGGGTTCTGTCCTGGGCCCCCTTCTGTCATTTTGCTGGGAGAAAAAAAACTTGAGTGGCCATATGGAATTAGACCAATGCCCTCTCTCTAACAGTGGCCTGTAGTGGATGCTTAGGGGAAGGTGCAAAACCAACATAGTGCATCAAACTGTGCAGTACTATATGATAGATGGGAGGGTTCTTCCTAACTCTGGCTGGTGAGCTTTCACTTCTATATAGCATCTGCCGTATCATGTCTTAGGGCCTGATCCAAAGCTCGTTGAAGTCAGTGCAAAGACTCTCATTTATTTCAATAGGTTTTGGATCAAGCCCTTGTTCTCTTAAGTCATTCCTTCCCATCATTCCTCTCTTCCCACTTGTCATCCCTGCCGCTGAGCATTTTCATCGACTTTCCTTGAACCTGTTCTATCTAGATCTATGGTTTTTGAGATGAGGTGACAAAAATAAGAATGTACCATTGATTTATATAACTGCATCATAATATATCTGTATTATTCTCTGTGGGCCCAATCCAATTCCCTTTGAAGTCATTGGATGGGGCACAAGCCCCATTTTACCTGATCATTTAACTGCTGCGGTATATCAAGTAGACTTTTATGGAACTGCCCACAGTGATGCTTAGATTTTTTTAAAGATGTTACTATTAATTCAGAACCCACCAATGTGTTCAGATGGGGAAATTCAGCTCAGTGTAGGAAGCTAGTGTAAGGCCCATGCACCATTGAAGAGCTATGTAAGTGCTCAAAACAGGCTAAAATGGGTCTTCGGCCACGTATAAATCTTGCGCTAGCCCTCTGCTTGGGGATGGATTTAATCCAGATGGTTTAGGAACCAATCGCCTGAGGTGCTGAGAGTCTTCGTCTCTCTGGGATTCTCGGCAATCTGCAAGGCTAGGCTCTTTGTTTTGTGCATCACTTTCTATTTGGGAATCTTGAATTTTATCTGGCATTACGATGGCCAGTTTCCTAGGTTGTCTTTCTAGTGATTCCTCACAATCCTTTCTAGTCTTTAACTTTGTTAAATAATTGTGTAACCAGAAAATATTTTTGGAGTGTTTAGCTTGCCATGATGTACTATTTTCTCTAGCAACAATGACTTCTGGCTTCCTTGGGTAGACCGAAGATGCCGGGTAAAGTTGCAAGTTAATTTTTAAAAATCTGATTATTACCATTCCTTTTTTGTCTAAATTCCAGGAAAGTAGCAATAGGGATTTTGTATTGCCTACAGCAAACAGTAAGCATTTTTTAAATTCAGCACATGGGGTGGGGGACTCTGACTGTAATATTAATATTCAGATTTTAAAGCCATTTGGTGAAGGGTAGTACTGAAAGAACCAGCTTCATCTTTTGAAAGCATTGGCAATCTCACTTTTAATTGCTGTAAGGTAAATTTTATAATTACCCAAAATATTTGGTTTAGCCTCTGTTAAATTAAGCAGTACTGCTGGCTGTAGAAAGGATCTCAATTCATTGTTGTTTTTGGTAGGCAGTCAGGTCTGAGAGTGCCTGTGATTTAAAATACCTGAACGGATTTCAGGGCCGCCTGGGGGGGGGGCGTGGCAAGTGGGGCAATTTGCCCCAGGCCGCGGGCCCGGCAGGGCCCCCCGAGAATATAGTATTCTATAGTATTGCAACTTTTTTTTATGGAAGGGGCCCCCGAAATTGCTTTGCCCCAGGTCCCCTGGATCCTCTGGGCGGCCCTGACGGATTTAAATCTCCCAGGCACTGGAGTAAGAAGACTACAAAATGGAGGAAAGTAAAACTAATTTGTTGACTGTCATGATGAAAGATGACTCTGGAACAGGAGAACAAAAACCACATACTAATACTAACATGCTATAAGAGTTTACTTTGCCAATGCAATCTGTGTGAACTGAACATTATGTAACACAGAATGACGACAGCAGACAAAAGGAGGACTTAGAAATGGTGCCATCTGTTTATCCCTAAAACCAAAAAGAGCAAATGCCAAAGGAAAACTTGCATATTCACAAGAGAATGAAAGCTTTCTGAACCCTGGCTCTCACTTACGTCTCCAGCTGTTTCAAAACTTCTCCTGCAGCTACTTGGGCGTCTCTCTGATCTTACCACTTTTTGACAATCTTTACACATGTACATTTTATGTTGAGATGCAAACTAAATTAAGTTAGAGACCTAATAGAAATCATATTTCTTGAATCTGTGGCATTGTTCTGATCCCATGTGTTTATACACTTCAGCTTTTAAGAGGACAGTCCATGTTCATGTCTTCAGGGAGAAAAGCACAGTTTCATAATCAAAAGCACAACTAGAGGCTAGCGCTTGACCTTCCTTCGCCATCTTTTCTACCCTGCTTACAAAAACATAGTGTATATTTGCCATTATTAATCCCTCTGAGCCAGATTCGTTCCTGGTGGAATTCCATTGACTCCAATGCATTTCTTGGAAAGCCGGGATTTTTCCTACTTTGTGAATGTGTACATTTGGTAAGCAAAACAATTACATTAAAAATTAAAGTTTATATCCACATACAGGGATTGTGAGCTGAATTTTTGTTTGCTTGGGCTAAAATTCACCCCTTTACAGTACATGAGAAAAGTTTCTGTACTTCTTGAGTCCTATTTTGAGGGTGTGAGTGGTGCTGGCCCTCTGCACAAGAGGGTTTTTTTTCCCCTTGAGAGATTAACTAAAATAATAATTTCACTTAAAATCAAAAGCTACTGTCAAAATCCATTCCAAGGAGTAGAGAGTCAGGTGTGTTATGTACAGAGCTAGTCCAAGTAACACAGGTAACAATACTATTTTCCATACTTATTTGTCTAATTATAATGAAAACAGTACTTTTTTTTTAAATAAGAGCAAAATTATTATATAATGGAAGACTACCTTTGAGAGGGACAATAGCAACCACATAAAGGAATACTAACGCCACACTGTAAAATGTTAATGTTTGACTTTGCCAGGGCCACCTGCATGAATGAAACCCAATACACACCAACAATAATAAGCAATCCTAGGTTTGCAGGATCCCATGGTATTTTTCAGTCTTGAAATCCCAGCACTGTGACACTGAGAGACCTGGCTGCAAAACCCCATGTTTCAGGTCTTTAGATTGGAGTACGGTCAGGGCCGGCTCTAGGCACCAGCAAAGCAAGCAGTTGCTTGGGGCGGCAAATTTGCAGGGGCGCAAGAATCCAGCATGGGAGCTGAGAACCAACAGGGGGCCCTGGGAGCTGTAGTTCCTTGGTTAGCTCCCTGCCTATAGAGCCAGCCCTGGAGCAGGGAAAGAACTACATTTTCCAGCATTCCCTTGGCCGCAATTAACAGGAAAGGGAGGGGGAAGGAGTGTGGAACTGAAACCTCATGCTGCAGCTTGCTGTGAATGGTAGGGACAAAGCCAACTCTAGGTTTTTTGCCACCCCCACCCCAGCCCTGGGCTCCCTCCGCACCCCTGTGTTGCCCCAGCCCTGGACTCTCCCCTGCCCACACCCCCTGCTGCCCCAGCTCTGGCTTCCACCTGCACCCCCCTGCTGCCCCAGCCCTGGGCTCTCCCATCACCCCATCTCCTGCCACCCCAGCCCTAGGCTCTTCTCCCCCCACACACACCCGCACCCCCTGCCGCCCCAGCTCTGGCCCCCACCTGAACCTCCTGCTGCCCTAGCCCTGGGCTCCCCCTTCTCCTCCCCGCACCTCCTGCCGCCCCAGCCCTGGGCTCTCCCCCAAAGAAAGAATTGGGTGGACTAAATGGACAGTGAATTTAAAATGAAAAGTAAGGGAGGGGAGGCTCTACTAGGACCTGGGCAGCTTTAGATACAGTACCAGGCACGTAGGAGGATTTACACTTCTGAGCCATGGAAGCAGAAATTGACTTTTCTTTTCCAGATTTAGCTAATATTCAGAAAGGGAATCTAGCACCTGCCTTCCAGATTTGAACACCTTCAAAATTCAGGAGTGCTCAAGCTCAATTTGGGCAGCTGTTACTTCATTTCTCCCAAATCAAATATACTGATCCACTGTAACTTGCTGTAGAAAAAGTAGAATAAATTGAGCAAGAAATGCTTCCCAGTGGTTATTAGGACTGGAATTGCTATTTTCAACAGCCATTGCTTTTTTTTTTTTTTTTTAGTTTTAGTTTTATTTGTTTAAAAGAAAGACAGTGATATTGCATTGGCAAATTCCCCATAGAAACAAAGAATGGAACAAAAGAATAATAAAGGCACCTCAACTTTTCCTCGTTTATGTAGGACAGTCTTATAATATGCATCCAGATATCCTCCAATCACACAAGCTGAAAATTGTTCCACTTTACTGCAGTTCTGTAACCATATGGGAACCAATCCTGTCTGTGTTCTGTGCACATCCAAAATTCCTGCTGAATGACCCGCCCTGGGAGCGAGTTACCAGTGACCCAGGGCTGGGGCGGCAGGAGGGTGCAGTTGGGGGGGAGGGGGGGAGGGGAGAGAGAGAGAGAGAGCCCAGGGCTGGTGGGGGGGGGGAGGGCAGCCAAAATGTTTTTGCTTGTGGCAGCAAAAAACCTAGAGCCGGCCCTGAGTACGGTGAAGATTTTGAATAGCAGCAGCTTTGAGCTATCTGTGCACTGGGCCATTTTAGGGAGCAGTTTGACTTGATCCCAAAATATTTGCGATTGCAAAATTGTGCTAGAATTGCATTCCCCAGTCACCAGCAGACAAAGGGAAAATAAGAAGTGGTTCCATCTATGTACTAAAGTCTTGTCTTCACTACCGTGTTACGCTGCTGCCGCTGCACCGATGTAGTGCGTATGGTGAAGACACGCTATGTCGACGGGAGAGCGCTCTCCTGTCAACGGAATTACTCCACCTCAATGAGAGGCAGAAGCTATGTCGGTGGGAGAGCGTCTCCTACCGACGTAGTGCGGTGTAAACACCACTTTAAGTTGATGTAACTTACGTCGCTCAGGGGGTGGTTTTTTCACTCCCCTGAGTGACATAAGTTACATTGACTTAAGCGGTAGTGTAGACAAGCCCTGAGATGTACAAATGCCGCAGATAGTGTATATGCCTATAATCAAGAGCTGATGATCTTTTTGATCTCGCTAGCCATATTAAAATTTTTCTGCACTTCTTTGCTGCATATTGGTTCCCTAATCTTGCAGGACATCAGTAGAATAAAGCTCCATTTCTCCTTAATTGATATTAGCATCAGAATACTTACTATACCCTGGTGGTCTTCCTACAGAAATCGTTTGAATTCTACCTCTAAAAACACAGGCAAGAAATGATGTTGCACACCTCTGCAGCTCCTCTTGTACTTTCTGAATGGGATAAATTCCCCCTTGGAGTAATTCCATTGACATCAATGGAATTACTGAACTCTATTGACGTCAGTGGAGTTACTCCAGGGATGAATCTGGCCTGGTATTTGTAAGTAATTTTTATTTGGAAGGTAAAACGTTATTAGTCAAAGTTTTTGACAACACTGTCCTTCCTTAGGGCTTTAACAAACAAATGTTCCACTTCCTGATTCTGAGGAAGAGAAGTACAGGTTTGAGGTATTTGCTATTTTGGATAATTCTGGCACACATTCTGCATTCTGGAATAATGTATTGACAGGAATTAAAATTAAAAGAGAGTGCCAAAATATTATATTTGATGATTAATGGTGCTGAGAGGCTATTGAGTAAAGGTAACTTGAACACTGCTTTGAGGCCCTGTTCAGGCTCCCATTGATATCTGTGGAGAAACTCCTATTGACTTCAGTGGTGCAAGATCAGTGTTGGACTCCAAAGAGGATTATCATCTCCTTCACTCCTCTGCCCAAGTTCAGAAGGGAAATTGCCACTGCTGAGTGAGTAGAGAAGTAAGGGGAAATCCCAGCTCCTAGTATTGGTTTGCTGCTTCTGCTTGCTTCAAGGAGCAAAGTTGGTGATGTTGCTACAGCTCCCCTCTACTGGGAGGAGAACTGGATGAATGACGGTGGGGAAAATATGTCTGGATAATTTATTTGAAAATATCATGAAATTCATCAAGTTGAATTCAAATATTTGATGTTCTGTAAGTGGAAGTGAAGATACAATCTTGCAGCAAGATCTGCCAGCTGCTAAAGTCCCCTACAAATTTAGGGCTAGAGAGAGTTGCCTGCCACCACTTCCTGAATGAAGAGGAGAGATGTTTCACTGGGTAGACCTCCTTTTATAGTTCACTCCACTTACAATGAACTTTGGGCTGGTGCGGGGAGAAGTAGTACATGCATTTCACTGTAGGAAGTTTCCACTCTATTCGATATACGCTGTAGTAATAATGATATTTGTACTTGCTTTTTACCTTGTTAAAGCACTCTGTGTAAATTCACTAATTAATCCTTACAACACCATTTTACAGATTGGAAACCAAGACCCAAAGAGGGTTAAGGCCAACATTTTTAGAAGCATCCACTCAATACACAAGAGTATCCATGATTCCAATCGAAGTCAGTAACAGTCTTGGATGCTGAGCATCTCTGAATATCTGCCTATCAGTGTCGCAAATTAAGCATCCAAAATTAATGGACACTTGGAAATTTTGTCCTATACAAGTTGTCCAAACCACACAGTGAGTCATGCATGCCAAGCTCCTAGTACCATGCTCAGTCCAAAAGGCCACCATGCAGCCTCATGTGCAATGCGGTAGAGTTAATTTTGCTGAATATAACTTTTGCATTTCTTGCTCTTTTTGTGTTCAAATTTTAAACCATAAAATATTGCATATTTAACTAATAACTTTTCCCTATTTAACTTCCTTGTTTAAAAGAAAGACAAGAAGAAAAACTTAAATTAGATATGATTACTATATATGAATGTAAATGACTATTCATATATGCCATAGGTTTCAAACTACACATATCAGTAGATACACAAATAGTTTGCCAGCGGACTATGAAACCTAATAGGCTTTTTTTTTATTACTATACATGCGCAATAATGAATTTTTAATGGCTGAAAACAATTATTTTTGAAATAATTTGTTTTAACTTCACATGCCACTATCCCTCACTGAGGACTGGCTACATGTGATGTTTGAAATGTTAAAATTAAGATATTTTTGAAGTATTTTGTCATGGAATCGATACACCCTAAGCTAGTTTGGCAACCAAAAGGTTAACACAAAAAACTGCCTGCCTGCTCAGCCAGCTGTGAAGATAAAAGGACTCTAAGGGAGGAGGCAGGGTGGCTGCCAGAGAGGCAGAGGGACTGTGGAGAGAAGCTGATGTCAAAACTTGAGAGAGAGTGAGTAAGAGGCTGGAAAGTCCACAGGGGTAGGAAGCAGCCCAAGGAACAGCAAGGAACTTGAGAAGGGTTAACTCTGGCTGTTTTGAACAAGGAACCTGAGCTGGAACCCAGTGGACTGGACAGGCCTGGGTTTCCCTTACCTCTTCCCCAGACTAAGGAAAAGGGAAAATGGTCAAGGACTAAGAGTTTTAGAGCCTGGAGGAGAGAATCTGAGACCGCTGGACTTTGAGAGTTCCATATTTTTAGATTTTTCTGTTAACTGAGAAAGGGGATAGACTGGGCAGGGTCTTAGCCAAGCACTAGGCCATGTAAGATAGACTGCCAGGATGCTGGAAGGGGTGAAGGGAGAGTTAAACTGAATGGACCTGTGCAGCACCATATCTGGACACAGGGAGGCACTCTAGATACAAGGGCATGCTCCTACATACTTGTAAAAACATGTTGAAGTGTTTCTAAATAGAAAAAATGTATTATTTTCAGATGCCTAATTTGAAAATGCTGAAAAGATTTTGTTCAAACTTTTAAACAACATTCATCTTTGTGGGGAGACTAAGCATGGAAAACTCCCCAAGAGCAGGTGGTTTGTAATGCAAATTGGATTGCAAGTTGAATTGCAACGTTAGGTGCATGTTTTTGCTACTGCTAAAACTATCATGTGGCAAGCAGCTTCTCTGGTGCAGATAACGGAAATCGATTTAAATATTAATGTCATTATAAAACCAGCCTTTGCAATTGTAAAGTGCACCAACTTAGATTAAAACAGAAAAGGGAAAATAAAGCAATTTAAAGTAAAGTGACACTATGAAAACTAACACCTTTGTTAGTTTTCGTGCATTCACCCACAAAAGCTTATGCTCCAATACATCTGTTAGTCTTAAAGGTGCCACAGGACTCTCTGTTGCTTTTTACAGATCCAGACTAACACGGCTACTCCTCTGATATATGAAAACTAATACAGTCCTTTTTTCTCTAGAGGTTATAGGAAATGAAACTAACCGGCCCAGTGTCCATAAATTGAAATGGAAACTACCTACAAAAGTATTTGGGTTACAAGGACAGCTAATAATTTCTTCTTCTTGAGTGTGGGAAATGCACAGTGAGAACGTGGTCTATTGGTGCCATCTATTGTGTATTTTTGAAACCATAAATATATCAACCTTAAATGTTGTAGGAATTGATCGTATTCCCCACTAAAAGGTAGAAGGGCCCTTTGCACATTCCAGCACTACTTCCAAATTGCGATTGAACTTTACAGAGAGACCTCTATCTCTTCCATTCCTTAGAAAACTTACATCATAGTTACTTTAATAACACCTAGCAGCGAAGGCCTTCTCATGCTAAGTGCACACACTTTGTGAAAGATCCTTCCTGTAGAGTTTACAAGCTAATAGAAGCAGACACATGGGAAATGATATAGGCAGAAGAAAGCTACATATCACAGCTAGGATAGGCTGTGTTCAAGTAGCAGTTGTACTCAACAGAAGGTTTCTTTTCATTATGTGTTCACCTAATTTTTATTACAATTTACTCTTCAACTACTTTTGCTGCCTTTAGTGGTCTGTTCTGTATACTACCTATTTTGTAACTTAATCTTTTTACAGAATAATATCACTAAATACTAGTATTCCCAAGCTTTCCAGGCAACTGTTTCAGTTCACCAATCCAAGAACTCAGCTGTTCTAAACGTACCTGCTGCCTCCCATTCAGAAAGTTAAGGTGCATGTATAACTGAATGTGGTGAAGGGGTTAGAGGCTTGTTTAGTACAGCCCCTGGTCCTCTCCTCTTTCAGATCTCTTCTTAAAATACATTTCTTTAACAGGGATAATTTGCTAAAGGAATGTTGATACTTTCAAAAGTAAAATAAATTAATAAATAAATTACACACCCTTTGCAGTCAGTCAGATATTTGGAAGCACAGATCAGAGAATAACTATAAGAGATTTTATAGGGAATACACAAAGGAAACATGCCTGCAGTTCTATAGTGGGATACTTAAGAGTGCTAAAAATGACAGGAGTGAACTTTATATGGGTTGCCGCTTAATGTTCTGGGTGCGACTTGCAAAAGTGCTCAGCACTGGCTTAAATCTTCTTCCATTGAAGTCAATGCTAGGACATCCATTCAGAGTTAAACCAATGCAGTGAGTTTTTGCAAATCCCCCCATTGTGCTAGGTGCTCTACAAACACAGACCAAAAAGATGGTCCCTGTTCTGAAGAGTTTACAGTTTAAGTAGATTACAGATCTGTGTAAGCTTTTCTATGTATTAGAACCCTTGTTTCTGGTCTTCTCAGCAGATATTATTTAGCTGCTCCCGTGTCCCATAGCACTGAGCCAATAGAGTAGATTTTTATGTGGTACTATATCAAATGTTTTTGTGAGGTCTAGTAAACTATGTCTAGGTAAACTATGTCCATTGTAGCGTCATCACTATTAATTCTTACTCATTTTTCTCCAAAAAGTGCATTAGAGTCGTGGGCATGCATTTCCTTTTGTTACCCCTTGCCACTCATGCTGATTAAATTCTCTCTCTTGTTCTGTGGTCCACGTTTCCAATGTCCTACCCACTTTCAGGACCAGATTCTCAGCACTGGCTTCAGTGGAGCTGCACGTAATTACACCAGCTGAAGATCAGGCTCACGAGGTCAAGCTTGTGCGTGTGTATTTTCCAGATCATCCCTGAGTCTTCTTTTTAAATATAGTTTGTATCAGCAGTTTCTTTTGGTATTTCCCATGTTGAAATGAGCTTTTAAGTATTTTGTTAGAACTTTCCTTATCAGAGTTGCAACGTTCAGAAAGGTCAAAGAATCCTTTGCCCCTGAATGCCTAAGGAAGGAGGAAAGGTCCAATTCTACTAAAGGAAATATATTGCCCAAAGAATCTGGAAAAAATCCTCCCAGGATCACACAACAGTAGGTGATAAAGAAATTAGAGTTACTAGAGATTGAGACTACCAGGGCTAATTGGACTCCATCCTTGACTTTTGAAGGAGGAGGCAAAAGACTTCTTGGGGTGAAATTCACCCCTATGCAGAAGGCCTATGTGCCATGTAACCCTAAGTAGTGCATAAACTTTGTGTCCTCCTGCATAGGGGTGAATTTCATATTTGTTACTTCTTAGACTGCACTCTATCAGTATAGGAATACTAGCATACTATACCAGCAAAGCGCTCCTAGTGTGGACACATCTTATAGTGGCAAAACTGCATTTTCACTGGTATGGTTTATTCCAGCCCCACTCCCCCGCATCGCCCGGCCAGTGAAACAAGCTATATTGGTCAAAGCGCAACTTTGCCAGTATAACTCCATCTATAGTAGGGGCTTTTGCCACCACAGCTATGTGGGACAGGATCGCATCTCCACATCCCGAGCAACATAGCTATGCTGGCTGACATCTGTAATGTAGACATAGCCTCAGACAGCATACCAGCCCCTTCATTGATCTCTTCTGCCTCCTATTAAAAAAAAAGAGAGAGAAAACTAAGAGAATGCATGTTGTATGTTGGTCCGTCTTTCTTTCTTTACACTCGCAAAGTGGCTTCATTCTGTAAACTTTCCAGTTCTGCCCTTTGCCTGGTTTTTTTATGTGGCTGTTTTTATTACTTTTTTCATGTCTTTGTTTATTTAGCCTTCTTTTTAACTTATAATGTATTTATTGTTATATGGCCCTCATTACCTGCTTAGGTATATTTCGATTTATTTGTGGAATCAACAGCATCTTGGAAGAGATTGTTTTAATGTAGGTATTGTCCAGTATTCTGTCTTTGACAGTGGCCAGTACCAGCTGCTTCAGGGGAAGGTGAAAGAAACCCTAAATTTGGCAGATATGGGATAATCTGCCTCTTTTGAAAGCCATGTTCTAAACCCTAGTAATTAGAGATTTACCTGATGCATGAAGCATGCATATCTCCCAATCTTTTTGCATTAACTTTTTTATAACTCTCTATACTTGTTATCCATATAAATGCCTAAACCATCTTTAATTCTTGCTAAGTTCTTGTCCTCAGTGACATCCTGTGGCACCGAATTCCCACAATTGTGCATTGCATGGAAAAGTATCTCCTTTGTATAACTACTTAGGAAGTTTGAACAGGTTTACAAATCATTGCCATGTAAATATTAAAAACAAAACAATAATCATTATAACAGTAAGTTGGGTTTTTTTTGGCTAGAGAAACATTTTGCAGTAATATAATAATCAAATCTGCTTAATTGTCATATTTCAGAGGGATACTTTTTCTATCATCCAGGACATATTGTTTGTGGTTAATTTTATTAAATAGAGTGAAACTACTGACTCTGCTCATAGTCATCAAACTGGCATATCAATAACATGTTAATATTCAAAAATATTGGACAGGTGGTGCTTATTTTTTTAAGGTGAATATACTTTGAGTACTGAATAAATCATAACCAAACATCATCTAAGTATTTATTTTGCTGCATATGTAATCGATTATTTGATTTTTTTTTTCTATAAAAACAGTCTCCCATATTTTCTAGAACTATTCCTTTAGTTTTGGACTATTTTTCTTTTGCCAGTGAGTGGCTATCAGTGTCTAGCAGCTACTGGCAAATGAGAGATTAACTTTTCATTTCTTTGAGTGTGAGCATTTCCATTAGGGAGCCCCAGGAGGTCTACCAGTGGATCATGTGGTAATACATAACCAACAGTTTGTAATATTTGGTTACAAATCATATCCCAATATTTTTCTAATGACTGGATATGTCCATCTATATGCATACAATCTCCTCTTTCAAAACAATTTTGCCAATATTTATCACCAATTATTGTTTTTTAATGATTTTAAAGAAGTCCCTTCTGGTTAATCTTCAAGTTAATCCTCAGATATCTGACCCTCCTCGTTTAGCTTCACTCTGCTGTTGCCAGTATGTTCTCTGTCTTTTCTTTTCCTACTCTCCTTTTCCTGGGTTTCACCATCTGCCATGATTTTTCTAGGCGTTTATCATTAGCTTCTACCTCTAGAGTATCTACTTGTGTGTCTGAGATTTGGATTTCTATCCCAAATAACTGGAGTGTAGTTTTCCCTTGTTTGAAATCTCTTACTGTATAATACTTATTTGGAAGCTGAATGGGAGCTTAAATGGGAATCCCCATCTGCAGTGAATATCTGCCTTCCTGAGTGCTGCTGTAATTTCTCCATCTCTCTTTTTTTTTTTTTTTTAAAGTTAGAGTAAAAAGCTCTTGGAAAAATTGTAGTTTATGGTATTTGAATATATGATCTAGATAATCTCTAGCTTCTTTCAGTATTAAATCATTCTTCTGATAATCAGATCTTTGAGTCTGTTATGAGGCCCAATTAGAGAGAATAGTGCCCTATGTGCTCTGGGCACTTTCACCTTTACCAGACAGCTCAGCTTTAGCAACTCTGCAATCAGAGTTTTTTACGTACAAGACTGGATTTTCTTCTTCAGCATTTTCAGGCAACCCCTTATAATTCTAATGTTGTTTCTCCTTGCTCTAGTTTCTATTTCATCTAATTTAAGCCACATCGCTCTTTCTCTGCTCCAGTGGTGCTCCCACTGCATCTGTCTCTCTCACTTGTTTCTCCTAGGCCAGGTTGTAGCACAGTTACTTGGTCTTCTAAATCAGTAACTTTCATCTTTACTGCTATACTCATGGACATCATGGCCTTAAGTTCAGAGATCAATTCCCTGAGGTCCAGTTTGGTGGCCAGTTAATTTTCTTTAGCCTTGTCATTCCTGCCTGTTTGGGCTGCCAGGTTTTCACTAACGCCTGGTCCACACTAACCCCCCACTTCGAACTAAGATACGCAACTTCAGCTACATTAATAACGTAGCTGAAGTTGAAGTACCTTAGTTCGAACTTACCGCGGGTCCATACGTGGCAGGCAGGCTCCCGCGTCGACTCCGCGTACTCCTCTCGCGGAGCAGGAGTACCGGCGTCGATGGCGAGAACTTCCGGGATCAATTTATCGTGTCTAGACAAGACGCGATATATCGATCCCAGAAGATCGATTGCTTACCGCCGGACCCGGAGGTAAGTATAGACGTACCCTTAGAATCAAAAGGGCCTCTCCATGCTGTGAGCCTGAAACACTTTTCTTAGTGAGGTAGATTTTTAAAACTTTGGGATTTTTTTGGAGGGTCCATTCTCTGCTACCCTGTGCTTTGCTTTCTTGGAGTGTTTAGTAGGTTTAAGGAGTCAATGGAGGCAGATTACTTCACTATTCCTGAATATCTTAGGCTTCAGGCAGCCATCTTAGTTCAGCTTCCTCCTGGTCCCCAGTATTTCCTTATATCAGATCTCAGTTGGTCTCCTTTCAATTTAATCAAATGCCCCCCTTAACACTGATGTGCGTCAGAAAGCATACAGGATTGTTATGGTGTGTATCAAGTGTCTGTTTTACTTATTAGGTTGTTTGCAGTGTTGTTGTAGCTGTGTTGGTCCCAGAATATGAGAGACACAATATGGGTGAGGTAATAGGCTTTTATTAGACCAATTTCTGTTGGTGAAAGAGGCCAGCTTTTGAGCTTTCACAAGCTATTACCTCATCCATTTTGTCTTACTTATTATGGGCAGCTTTATGGCCTGTCTTCATGACAGGGTGCAAGTTCCCCTTTACTGTCCTGTACAGGAAAAGGGAAAAACAGGGCAGGAATTGTGACTCAGTCAGTTTCCCTTCTTGGTTTGCCCTTGTGTTGTCACCGCTATGGTTTAAACGTCCCTCACATAGGGCAGATTGTAAACTTAGAATCAAGCCCTGTGTTAATTACCTGCTTGTTTGTTCTCTGCTTGATTAGGAATACTTTCCCAAGAGAGCCTTTGAAATGAAATTGCTTTGTTGATTAAGGGCCATTGAAAATGGAATGTATTTTTACCACCATTTCAGTAGACTAAACACCCAGCTAGTCAGTCCCAGAGTTGAGAGACCAAATACCGTCCAAGACAGTGTTGGAGGGCACTGTGTGTTAGTTGTTCCAGGGCAAGACTCTTTCACTTAAAGGATTTCAGTTCCTACATTTCATGTCTTTATGTCTATGTCTTAGCTGTATAAGAACTGCATATTGTCAGCTGAAACTATATCCAGTCCATCAAGCTAATGAATCTAGTGAGATTCCCAAGTGTAAATCTTATTTTATTGGGAATAATTATTTTGTGTATGTGTAACCCACACACCTTCTGGGTGTGGTGTTGTGTCCCATCTAGTGGCACAGAGACCACTTAGAGAGATAAAATGAGTCTGCTCGACAGCGTTAGCTAACAGCCAGTTGGCTTTTAGCTCATGCCGTAGAGGCTCATGCACTAAGCTTCAGAGGTCCCCGATTTGATCCTGCTTGCCGACGACAGGGGTCTGTCGGTGTTACGTATGCAGCACTCTTCTTGTTGGATGCAGTTCCTTAAGCAAAGGGGAAATTCTGGCTCAGATGTAAAAATGGGCTAGCAGAGTGGACTCTCAGGGAGACAGGGAATGTATCTTTCGCTAGTTGCTGTTCAGCTTGCTTATTTAATTTACCACATTTTTGGTTTAATTTATTATTTGTGCTGGATTTCTGGTTTAATTTATTATTTGTGCTGGATTTCTGTTGTTTGGCCAGAATAAACTTGTGTACATTGCCATTTAATCATGCAAGTGGTGTTTCTTCCTTATGGTTCTGTATCCTGGCTCGGTGTGTGTTTGGTGCCAAGATTCTATGACTGAAAATAGAGAGTAAGCATCTCACATGTGGCTAACATAACTTCTGTCACGCTAATGAAATATTCTTCATTGTGCTTCATACTGAGTCTATGAATTCAAATTTCCTAACTTTTCCCAGGTTTCTAAATCCTGTTGTTCCTTTTTTTAAAGTTCCCCTTTCCTTGAAGTTATTGTGAGTCCTACGGCCTTGTGAGGTATTAAAATAAATGCTACATAACATTGTGTCTTCTTTCCCCATAGGACACACATTCTCTAATCAACCGGGCATATCTCTTGCATTTATTGTCTGGACTAGGTTTTCAACAGGAGGCGTCATGGTTACACTTTCAAATTCAAGGCAAACAGAACACTACAGATAGCAAAGCCGCCAGTGCTGTCAAGCAGAAAAAAAGTCACACTATTTTGGCCGTGGGGAATCTTAAAAGGAAACTTTGTAGGTTTTTTTTTCCGAGTTACTAATAAAAGAAATGAAGACTCAACTGAATTTGGCTTTAAGTTTAATATACATATCAAAGGATGCATTAGCAGCTGGCAAGTCTTAGACATCACTCTTTACTGATAGTGTACATGATATTTAATATAAAATTAACCCCTAATGACAATCACCAGTATTTCTGCAAATGATTGTGATATGCCATGGAAAGTAAAATTTTTGCTGAACTAGCCTGATAGCTCAGTGGTTAGTACCCTGTATGGAGCCAATTACATTTTGTCTTTTCTCTATAGTCCATGAAGAATATTTCTGCCTCCAGATACTAGCAAATGCTAAGTCCTGGTTAGTTGAAATATGGCAGACTCTTCAATTATTATAACAAACTTCCATCCCAGACTCTTCAAATGCAGTAATAGTTTCTTTAAAAAACAAGGTATAAAAAGATTTATAGTAAAAAAAATTTAGCAGCATATGCCACAGCCTATCCCAATCTTAGATGCCCTCCAGTAATGATAGTCAGTTCCTTTATATAACTACAAGTGGCTCCTCTCCTCCCTCTTCAGTTCTCTTTTTGATGACTCTAGGGCAGGCTCTCCTTCTGCTGTCATTGGTTAGAAAGGTATGCTGGAAGACCTTGCCCATGTTAGTCAAACAGCATTAAGATGTCAGACCATCCAATTTCCTTCTGACTGTTTCTGAAAAGTAATATTTTATTATCCCGTGCCTTCCCATTACATTCTTCAGTGTTAAGCTACCCAGTAGCCACCATTAAAATGAGCTTTTACCTTTCTACAGGGAAGAAGAAATGGGCATGTTCTCACAAAACGCCAGAAACTGATGAGCAAAAAACACTTTTCAAGCAATACTAACGTCTAGACTTCCATCTAGGATATTTATAATGTACCCATTAGCTTGACAGTATAAGTGCTGAAATCCAGTAAACCACAAAACTGTAGGCCTTGGAACAAAGTTACCCATGTCTGCTCACAAACTCATCTTCCTCCCACCCAGTGTCTTGCAACTTAACAGGGCATAGACCTGGACAAAAAAATATTCAAAATGTGGGAGAAAAGCACGATCTAACATGCTAATTAAAATTAACTGATTTAACTTTATTCACTTTCTTGACACTTTGCAAATAATATGAAAACCGTATTTTCCTTTTCAGTTTAAGACTACTTCCATTAATCAGACTACTATTAATGGAAAAAACAGCATGTGCTCTAAAGTGAAAAGTTGAGGAGCCTCTGCTTTACACTTTGACAGACTTTGAAAGTGCTTTTACAGGTCACCTTTTGGTACCTTTTTTAAAATGATCAAACAGTATTAAAAATTACAAAATATTGCAAGGATGCGGACTAAAGAGAGCCCATTCAGGAGAAAAGTGCATTTAGAAATGTTAGTATTAAAAAGGTGTCCTTGGATAGGATCATGCAGATTGCAGAGTTGATGCAGTGGCTTCATGTCATATCAGCATTGAAATCCCTCGTTTCACTGCAACATTTTCTTTAATAAAAAAAAATCCTACAATGTTCATTGATAAAAATATAATTTCTCTATTATCAGAAGTCTTCATGTATTTCTGTTAATATCCTTAAGGTAACTCCCTGTAGGAAAAATAAAATAAGATCACTTTAATATAAATTAATTACATAGTGTTGTGCTGTGCAATACTAGGGACCACAGCGACTACGTTGGGATGTTTTAGCAAAAGGTAGAACATGATGAGAGCGTTTGGAATTTTGGAAGGGAAAAGATTTTTGTTTAGAGTCTATTGTAATATATAGGTTGGTTTTCTGTCTGTGTTGGTTAAAAAGTGTCAGAGATTGGAGTCTGAAACTGCAGTGTGTGAACTGTGTGCAGACTTACCCTTTCTCTGAGTGCCTAAATCTGACAGTTTTCGTATTTTGTTCATATTCTATTGTAGGATGTAAATTAGGATAAGATATTTGCATTTTCTGTTTGTTTATTTTAATAAAACGGTGTGCGTATATGTTTGGTTAAATCTTTAATACCGTAACATTTTGAGTTGTGTGTAATTTGAAGCTGCTCTACCCAGCCCTATGTTTATTTGACTATTGCATTGTCTGGCCATGATATGAGAGTCCTGCTGGTGGCAGAGAGAGCAAGTAGGGTGCTGTGTCTAGGAATGCATTATGCACATATGCTATTTTCAGAGAACAGATTCCACAGTTGGTAGTATGGCAATAAGTATGCAAGAGGCTCAATACTAAACAATCAGCTCAGTTCTATCAAGGTGCAATCTATCCCCATTAGAAGGCTTTCACTTCAATATTTTAAAAAGTATTTTATCTTAAAAAGGAAAAATGAATGACAAGTACATCCTCCCACAAATTATTGGACAGTATAAATCAAAGTGTACGACTTTAAAAAAAATAAAAAAGGGGGGGGGTCTGATTGAAATGAAGTGAATTTTTACATAAAATCCCTCTTAAAAACAAAATGTTTTTAAAAAATAGACAAAACCCAAGTCAAAGTGAGTTACTTCACTTATTTTGGTGCCATGTTATACACTTGTACCTTACTATTTACAGGATCTGATCCTGCAAACACATAGGCACATGAGTAAAGTTATCAATTTACCTAAGTAGGCTCAGGATCTGGCACTGGATTTTGAATGATTAAATAATTAAAGTAAAAATGTTCCTGGTGGAAGACCAGAAATAAGCTCTGTGTGTTGTTATAAAATCTGTATGTGAATATCTTTGACCTTTCTAGCTCTGGTTAAAAATTATTAATTTCTATAGTACCTATCACTATATAATTGATAGTCCTTTTTAACTACTGCTTAGGCTCATAAATACCAACCTGAAAATCTCTAATGAAGGTTAAGAAGAAGAAGATAAAACCAAAGGCCACTGTCCATTCGCAGATTGCACTCACAAAATGATAAGTATAATCCTGATGGAAATGAGAAACAAAACATACTTCCATATAAAACACTAAAACAAAATTAACACGGAATGGTAGACAAAAATGGCAAATCAAACAAAAATAGAAATTCTCATTAATGTACATGTAGGGAAATATCAAATCTGTAAATGGCTGGTCTTGCTTACATTTTTGGAATTGCCCTTTCTTTTAGGTTTGGGTAGAGAAAAACATTTAGCGTGATGTCCATCTTGGAAAAATGTGGAATGTATGAATAACAGCTGCTTGGGTAAAACGTCCCTTCTACTCTTATTTGTCTATTTGTGGCATATAACTAGTTCTGTTTGAAAACTCTGAGGATGTCATCCGCAGCAAAAACAAACTCCTGCATTCAATGCTCAAATGTTTTTATTCTAGGATGTTTATTACTTGGACTAGGGTGCTGAATGCTTCTTGTAAGGTGCTGAGAGCCCACGACACCAGTCGACTTCAGCAGGAGTTGAGGGCTCTCAGAAATTTGCAGGATTAGCTCCTTAAAAAGTACTGTAAGAGTGAAGAAAGGAAAACGTAACCAATATTCTATATATCGCATATATACATAACTTGTACCATTATGAAATAGTGAAAAGCATAACAAAACTAGTGACTTCATATGTAACAAACAACCAATAAAAATAAACACATTTCCTTGACAGTATTAAGTTTATAAATTGTGCAATAAATTATAGGTTTCCAGAACATTTTAAGTTATTGCACCTTGATGAAGAGACGTGAACTTTATATATAATAAAGTCACTCCATTTCCAGTTAGATCCATATCTCTCTATTTATTTAAAAACCAAAATTTAAAAATTAGCAAAGAAAAAAAATTTCTCTTTTCCCTTCCCATTCCCAAACACTTATATTTCAGCAAATATCTGATCCAGACTGAGACTCAGAAGATCTGCCCCGTGCTTTGTTTCCTGAAAGCTAATACAGGTTTAAGCTTTCACGGAGTACTAAATATATAGCCCAGGGATGGCTAAACCGTGGCTCGCGAGCTGCATGCGGCGCTTTTACAGTTAAAGTGCAGCTCTCAGAGCCCCCCTTTTGCCCTCCCCCCTCTGCATTCTCCACCTACCAGACTGGAGGGGGGGGGACTCAGGGCTTCTGCCCTGCAGGGAGGGCGGGTCTTTGGGCTTCAGCGTCGCAGGAGACGCCTGCCGAGCTCGGGGCTTCCGCAGGAGCGGGACTGAGGCCCCAAGCCCCGGCAGACATGCCCCGCTGGGCTGAAGCCCCAAGTCCCGGCAGACATGCCCTGCAGGGCTGATGCCCCGAGCCGAGCCATGCATGCCTGGCTCTCAAACTTCTGAAGATTATCATATACGGCTCGGAAAGTCAGTAAGTTTGGCCACCCCTGCTAGAGGCTTTGTATACTCTACCATTAAATAATATGTATTGCATAATAAAGTGAATAAACTGTAGGGGAAAAATCCTCAGTAGAAGGATATAAAAATAAGTTCACCTTGGCCATAATCATTCCTATTAAATGTTAAATATGAGGGAGACAATGGCCCAAATTCAAGGCATTCATTCAAAGCCACAGAAGTCAATAGAGCTAGGCCTCAAGCAAATGCATGACATTTTAGAGATGGCCATCCATATCACATGTACTGTGCCTGCACCCAGAGTGTTTGGTAAAAGAACTGTGCTAGAAGCTCTCTTGCATTGGGGCACAAATAGAATGAAAGGGGGGTTTTCTTAAATATGCCAAATGTTTCAATAAAAGGACCCCATCCCATAACACAAACACAGGAGCTAGACATTATTAAAAATATCTAACTTGTGAAGATTCATCTTCTCGGCTGCTTTTCCACTGTTTTGTCTAAGCATATTGCCCAGCTTACCCTTATAAACTTTAGTAACAAGATGCAGGCACTGCATTCTTTTACTTCATTTGTGGAGAAAGTGCTCCCTCCTGTGGTATAGCTTGTCCACAAATCCAACTTTGAGATCCTTCCCAGTCATCACCACAAGTGCTCTAAGATCCTGATCCATTGGCCATTTAAGTTAGTGGAAAGACTGCTATTGACTGCAAAAGGTTCTGGATCTGATCCTAAATGCTTAATTAGGGGCAAGGCTTTAATTAGGGATGCTGAAAAAGTACAGTAAAATAAAGACCAGAGCTAAACCATCATCCATAATTCAAACCAAGATATCCTTGAGGGTTGGAGATCAGACTGATTATTTTATTAATTTCATTTTTTGAGGATGTGGTTGCATAAGGAACCACTGAATAATGAAACAAGTCACTTCTAGAGAGGTTTTATCACAAGATTTCTCACTCAATTTTGCATAATCAGATTGTCTGGAACTTTGGGCGCTTACTTAAAATGAAAGTCCAACCCTTTTGAGGTTTCCCCGTCACTGATTTTAAGAAGCCCAGTTGTTAACTGTTTTTTCCCTAAATAGGGAAATACCAGAGGTTTGACAGCTTGTTTATGACTATTTAAATTCCTTGTGCTCTTGTCCTTACATGTGCCTAAAAGTACATAGCATCGCGTACCCAAGCTAATAGGCTGCAGGATTAAATTGGTTACCTACTAAGGGTTTACCTTTTCACCTGGAATCCAGTCAACTTTTGTTATGGAAATTAATGACGCACATGCAATCACTGGGAAAAATAATGTAAAGGAAATCATCAAAATTGCTTAATGAATAATAATGAAAATATTTCTATTTATAATGTATCTCCTGTCCCCATTCTCTAAGACTGAAGACACCAAACAACAAGTTACACTGCAGTATTAAATCAGAATATTAAAAAGCCAAGCAAACATAGTATATTCCCACAAAGGGTCTTACAGTGATCAACACAAAAGACACTCTGAATAAATAAGATTAGGGGTCTTTGTAAAGGAGGGACGGTGAGATGAGTCATTCTTATGGACAGGAGAAGAAACCAAAAGTAGACCCTGGCTGTGTGGCTAAGATGTGTAATCATTTGTGTGAACACTGCTTGTCATTTACGGTCCAATCCAAAGCCCACTGAAGTCAATAGAATGATTCTCATTTACTTCAGTGGGCTTTGGTGCAGGCCCCTATCTGTGGAGTGACACTCTGGTTAGCCTCTAAGAAGGTTGTTCAACAAGTCTCCCAGCCACAGAATGACCACCGAGGCCATCTAGTTCAGTATAAAGGGGAAATTGTGGGTGCCAAAGTGAAGGGGTAGAGTAGGATCCTCATGACCAAGCTTTGATCAACTTTTGGTTTCTAGGGCTATATGTGGCAGGAGGGAACCTAGTCAGATGATGAGGATGGAGATAGCACTGTAATGAAAAAAAATCCCCCCAAACATTTTCTAGCCTGATGTTTAATGGTTTCACTCTGGTTCATCTGTCACTGGATTTATTATATGCTTAGTTAATAATACCAAGGAGCAACTGAGAGATCAACTCAATGAGTAATAAAAACAACGAGGAGTCCTTGTGGCACCTTAGAGACTAACAAATTTATTTGGGTATAAGCTTTCGTGGGCTAAAACCCACTTCATCAGATGCATGGAGTGAAAAATACAGTAAGCAGTATATATTATATATCCACCTTAATTGAATTGGCCTCGTTAGCACTGACCCCTCCACTTGGTAAAGCAACTCCCATCTTTTTTTGTCCTGTAATATATATACTGCTTACTGTATTTTTCACTCCAGGCATCTGATGAAGTGGGTTTTAGCCCACGAAAGCTTATGCCCAAATAAATTTGTTAGTCTCTAAGATGCCACAAGGACTCCTCGTTGTTTTTGCTGATACAGACTAACACGGCTACCACTCTGAAACCTGTCAATGAGTAGTAGTCCTGTTCACTACAGTTTACTCATCTGAACCAGAAGGATTAAAACAGTGATCAACAGAGGTGATTTCTCTTCAAGAGGCTTGGTTGCTGTGACTCATATTTAGCAGCTCATAGTAAGTTTATACAAGAACACTGTCCTGTCAATTAGGTTGAATGCACCAATAGAGCAGTTGGCGCACAAGTGATCATAACTTTTCTTTATGTAAAATTTAATTTGTTTTATCTCTATAAAATATACATTTTATATACAAGAAAAACATTCTTTTTTCTACAGGAACTTCACAGCAGAGTTCCTTTTCTCACTAATACTGCAGCTGTCACAAGCCCAGCAGAATCACAAGACAGTCAGCAATTATACAGATTATGAAATAAGTGAATATTATTTGTCATCTTTGGTCTGTTTTTAGTTTCCACATGACATGGCCAGGCAGCATAATAAAATAAACTTCAGTTTTCCCAGAGCAGGATTTCTTACCAGATTTACAAACTAGTATTTCTGACCTCTTCACATACACAAAGCTATTACAAATGTTTAAAATATAAAACAATTGAAAGAAACAGGTTGAAGCGAGAAGACAAGTACATAAATATACTTGGTATTATCCAGCATAGTGATGTGGGTCAGTCATGAGTTGCATTTTGAACATTCACCACCATGAGTGAGAAAAGCTGCAAATTTAAGAAGTATACTTGACAACAACCAGCATAGTCCCGTGTTATGCTAACAATTTTCACCACTGTGAACTGGAGAAGCTGTGAATGTGAGCACCTTAGGTCATAGTCTGCCTTCTGAAACATTTGTATAACTTCAATTGCTGCATGCTATTGCTACTCCTGGGGAAATTCTGCGCCACTGTGCAATGCAGAATTTTGCAGAAATTAATGTTGTGCGCATAGAATTTCCTTTCCCCCATAGAAATTGTCTGCAATGCTGTTGGCTGCTCCTGGGGGCCGCTGGACCCAGCAGAGCCCAGTTAGCACATAGAAGACACTGCCAGGGGCTGGGGGAGGGAGCTAGATGGTTCCCAGCAGCTGCAGTTCCCCTCATGCCTTGAGGGAAGGAGACAGTGGTGTGCAGGAAACTCCACACACGCCTGTGACCCAGCATCAGGCTGTTTCTCTCTCTGGGCTCCGAGGGTCGGGGGGAGGGTAGGAGGATGGATGTGTGGGCTGGGGCAGGCCCATGGCTGGGCTTTGGTGGGGAGGGGTGTGAGTATCAGGGCAAGGGGGGGGCATGGCTGGGCTCTGGGGGATATCTGGGCTGGGGGGGCTCCCGCAGCTGGGCTCTGGGGTGGAGGGGTTGTGCGTGTCTAGTCCCCCCAGCTAGGCTCTGGGAGAGGGAGGGGGAAGAGAAACAGGAACTGGGTTGTCATAGGGGGTTCTTTAAGTCTCTACTCCTGGGGGAATTTTTTGTGTGTGTCTGTACTGTTACAGACATACTTGCTGACAGGTATTTTGAAATACATTACCAAACTAATTGAAACTGGCCTGATTAGTGTTATTTTGACAAATAAAATTTGCAGAATTTTAAAGTATTGTGCACAGAATTTTCAATTTTTTGGCACAAAATTCCTCTAGGAGTAAATTATTGCACATACTCTGATGGCAAGGTGGTCTGCCCCATTAAGGGCCAGGAGGCCTGAGGCTAGCCAATCCTGTTCAATCACACCCCTGTATGCTAATTAATTATATCCTAGCCAGAGGGGGCAGGACTGATTGTTTCAGGCTGTCACCTGCCCCCATGTGGGCCTCATAAAGGGCAGAGAACTGTTTGGAGAAAGGGACCCGGAGGGAGTAAGTTAGGTTACTGTGGCTGGTTCTGAAGAAAGGTCTAAGCAGAAGCTGACAACTCCAGGGAAGCAGCCTGGGAGTAAGACCCTGAGAAAGCAAGGGAGGGCCAGGACAGTAGCAGAGGGAGGTTGCCTGCTGACTTCTTGGAGTCAGAGAGTTGGACAAGGAAGGCAGAGCTCTGTGGAAGGACTCTAGCTAAAAAGAGCTGGGAGTCCTTTATGTTGGGACTTCAAGTTGAGGATTGTTTTGTTAATAAATGCAGACTCCAAGCAGGGGAGTTAGTGGGCAGAAAGACTGTGTGGATT
The DNA here is from genome assembly GCF_002925995.2 of Terrapene triunguis. NCBI lineage: Eukaryota > Metazoa > Chordata > Testudines > Emydidae > Terrapene > Terrapene triunguis. The sequence goes on from NW_020664598.1 coordinate 10,762,735, forward strand.
ATTTTTGGAAACTCAATGAGAGGAAATTGAGGCAGAAAGTGCCTACGTAATGGGAACTTATGCATTTCAGTACAGTAACTCCTCACTTAAAGTCGTCCCGCTTAACATTGTTTCGTTGTTACGTTGCTGATCAATTAGGGAACATACTCATTTAAAGTTGTGCAATGCTCCACTCTTATGTTGTTTGGCTGCCTGCTTTCTTCACAGCTGGCAGCCTCCCGCCCGCCGGCAGAGCCTGCGGATCAGCGCCTTCCCTCTCCGCCCCCCGCCTCCTGCCTGCGGCAATCAGCTGGCTTGCGGCGTTTTGGAGACAGTGGGGGGGGAGGACCGAGGCCTCGGCGCCCAGACTCCCCTTCCCTCCCCTGCCTCCCGAACGCCGCAAGCCAGCTGATTGCCCCGGGCAGGAGGTGGGGGGGAGGGAGAGGGAGCCTGCGCCAAGTCCTCGCTCCTCCCCCCTGCCTCCTAAACGCCGCAAGCCAGCTGATTGCCCCGGGCAGGAGGGACTCGGGAGGAGCGAGGACTCGGCGCGCCTCCCCCATCCCTCCCTTGCCTCCTGCCGGCGGCAATCAGCTGGCTTGCGGCGTTTTGGAGGCAGGAGGGAGGGGGGAGGAGCGAGGATGCAGCGTGTGAAGTAAAGGGGGAGGAGGTGGGGGGAAAAAAGAGGCAGGGTCAAGGGTGGGGTGGAGTGGCCGGGCTGAGGGTTGAGCCCCCCCGCCCCTGGTGCTTGCAGAGTAGGGGAAGCTGCCCTGGAACTCTCCCCCCCCCCCCCCATTTACATTAATTTTTATGGGGAAATTGAATTTGCTTAACATTGTTTCACTTAAAGTCGCATTTTTCAGGAACATAACTACAACGTTAAGTGAGGAGTTACTGTATTTAGTTCCTCTAGCTAACACTCCGAAGATGGCTAGATCTTTTATACAGGAGGAGACAATACAGGCTAGAACAGGGGTGTGCAAACTTTTTGGCCCGAGGGCCACATCTGGGTGGGAAAATTGCATGCAGGGCTGGGGCAGGGGGTTGGGGTGTGGGAGGGAGTGCGGGGTGTGGGAAGGGGCTCAGGGCAAAGGGTTGGGGCAGAGGAGGGGTGCCGGGTGTATGAGGGGGCTCAGGGCAGGGGGTTGGGTGCAGGGTTGCGGCAGAGGGCTCAGGGCAGGGAGTTGGGGTGCAGGAGGTGTTTGGGCTCCGGTCCGGCGCTGCTTACCTGGAGCGGCTCCGGGGTGGCAGCAGTGTGCACCAGTGCCTGCCTGTCCTGGCTGCCTGCCTGCCCTGGCCCCGCGCCATGCCCAGCCCCACGTCCCTGCGGCCGCTGTGGGGGGCGGTGCCTGGAGGCATGGGCAGCACTTGGAGCCCTCTCCCCACCCCCACCCCTCCACCAGGGGCCGCAGGGACGTGATGCCGGCCACTTCTGGGAGCGACGCGGGGCCCGTGGCGCCACAGGGGTGGCAATCCCGCGGGCCAGATCCAAAGACCTGAGGGATGGCTGCTTGTCTCTTCAGTCAGAGGGCCAAATGTGGATAGGCTCCCACCTGCCCTCTTTATTACTTACAGGGTAGTTTGACCTGTATGTAGTGTGTTGGTAGCTGGTTATTATAGGGTTAACTCTTGTACATGAGTGCTGGACTGTGTGTTGTATTTACATTCACTAGCTGTCTCTTAGAATAGAATCCTCTTTGCTTTCTTCCCCACTCCCCAACCAAAAAAAAAAATAGTAGGAAACAAGGGCATAAGACTTAAATACACTACTGACAACTGAGGTGTAGCTTCTAGAAAGATCTGGTAACGGCCATTCATGCTTCTTACAATGCCAACTTGCTAAACATGGTGCTCCATCTGCAATATATGCAGTAGCCTGGTATTTATCCTACTTTATAAGTGATTTAATGTCAGAGGAAGAACATTTGTGTGTAAAGATACAACAATGTGATACACAAAAAGGATACTGGGAATGACAGCTATGCATGACACTATAGAGATGGCCATCCTTATATAACATGTACAGTGACTGTTCCATTGTGGACATGACTTGAAAGAGATGACAGACTGAAGTGCAATGTAAACAACACCAGAGCCAAAAGCCACAAGAGCTCCTCCATCATGGACGCTGGGAACAGATAACTCCTGGAAAGAGAATCAGCAGAGTGATTATCTGTTATTATTTGTATTACAGTAGTGCCTAGAAACCAATTGTAAAAATTGGGCCTACAGATCTGTCCTAATTGCGAGCTCAGCTGTGGGAGGTGAGGGAAAGGTTAAGGAATGTGTCAATAACCAATAACAACAGTTGTTGAAGGGAAAAGGAGCAAAAGCGAGACAGACTGAATTTGTATGAACAAAAAGGTTGACTGATATAACTCAAGGACTGTGTTAAAATGTTAACTAGTAAACAAGAGGAATAGAGGACCAGAAATCAATTAACCAAAACTGGTGTGTTGGAAATTAGGCCTAATTGGTAGAGAAAAAATGAGGAGACTAGCTATTCCACCCATCACTCCCTTTTTGGGTCCTTAAAGAGACTTTGGGGAGGGAAATTTGGGTACTGAGGTGAGCTTCACCATCTTGGCTGCTGCCCCACCAGTTCCTGGGACATTGGGCCTTCATCATCCTGAGAGATGTCTGACCTGAACCAGGCCAGAGAAAAGGACTCAGACAACACTACCATCTCCACCAGTTCCAGCTAAATCCTAAATACCACCTGTACAATTTAGTGATTGTGAAAGATGCCACCAGCTTGACGCCACTGGCAAACTGAGTGCTTTTCCCACAAAAGAGGTACCACGCAGATGATGCAAGATTGCCTATGCTATTTGCCAACATGCCTTCATTTTATATTTGCGGGACTGGTTTCAGGAGTGATAAGTTCATATTCTCTATACCTAGCTAGTCCTTGGCTTTTCTGCTGCAACTGCCAATGAAATGTTTTGGTGGTGTTTTCCCTCACTGCTGGTAAGAGACTAGAACTGCCAGGTCACTTCAAATACCCCACTATCAGATGGTCAGTCCAAGAGTGTACAATATAAAAGCTGGGGGGAGGGTGGTGTGCAGCAGTCCAAACTAGTGACTTTGATGTGAAAATCTCCATATCCCTCTGTCAACCCCCTGAGCTCCTTCCCCATTCCATGTCATCAGCCATCTTTATTTATGTTGTGATCCAGCTTATTGAAGATTCTCTCACTCTGAAATATATCTGGAAGTGAAACCTACAGTAAAATAAAGTATATGGACAGTCAAAAGAACTTCTTGGATTCTCTAAATGTATAAACTACATATGTTAAACTATGCCAGATCTATATCACCTCTGTGCCAGAGAAATCCTCTCATAGCTAGTTAAACCAGTTTTTAAGCTGGTTTCTGCCACCAGAGCAGTGCAAAGCAGCATTAATACAACAAGTCTTCCTTGCTTTTGTTATATCTTCTTTCCCTTCCTGGCATGAAGCCACCTTTCTCCCCTTTTTCTTTCCTATGATGGTGTAATTTTACCCTGTTGTTGTCTTCAACATCTGCTCCCCCCGCCGCCCGCTTCTCTTTTGCTTCACTCCTTCTCCACCCCCCTCGTTGTGTTTTATTCTGTTCAGATTTTTATACTATGTCCATTACTGTGCTATATAAATGGCTCCTCCTCTCTATTTCCCCCTCCCCCCCGTGCTATCTATATATGAAAACAGGGTCTCATAATTGAAAGTGTTAGGCAAGCTTAACTACAGGTGTTGCTACCAGCACCACTGTTCTCTTCTTTTCTAACTTATTTCTTGGACCGTCTCTGCCTCTCACCCTAGCCTCCATACATGCCAAAAAAGGGCTCAGAAAATTTACCAGATACCTAATAGCTAGGGGACTAAGCCTACTGGCCAAAGATATGGGGGAACCTCCTTTGTCCAGGGGCAATGGCTAAGAGGCACAATCAGACCCATAGATATAAGATTTTTGCTTTACCTAACTCATGCTGTCAGGAGTTTCTCCTTTAATGGTCAGTCGCTCCTTAACACCATCCCACCAACTGTATTTCACTTCTGTATTTTAAAATACTATATGATTAAAAACAGAGAATAAACACCTGATTCACCTCTGTTCACCTTCACAGAAGTTCTTTTGCTTTTAGGAAACATTGCTAGCTATCTTCCGCCCACACTTTCCAGCTGTTTTGCTGAGCATTCAGGAGCAATACCATTACAATTATACTCTCCATCCTGCCTTCCCCAGTACCAAAATGACAAAAAAACTTTCCTTACAACTAATTTTGCTGATTAAAAATTAACAACAGAGCTCACAAGATTTGGGTAGATAAAAGCAAATTATAAAATTCACAGCATGTGTGAAATTTAAATGTTTTCACAAGCTCAGAGGTGAATTGAAAAAATACTATTTCTTTGGTTATCTTTTTCACAGTGCAAATATTTGTAATAAAAACTAATATAAAGTGAGCACTGTGCACTTTGTATTGTGTGTTGTAACTGAAATCAGTATATTTGAAAATGTAGGAAAACATCCAAAAATATTTATAATATATTTAAATTGGTATTCCATTATTGTTTAACAGTGCAAGTGAAACTGCAATTAATCATGACTAATCTTTTTAATCTTGTGATTTTTTTAATCGTTTGACAGCCCTCATTAAGAGATGAGTCGCTAAAACAGGCATGATCAAATGAAAATCAAAATTAGTGATGTGACTGGGCTCCCTCTCTGAGTTTTATGTCAAAGTTGTTTTCCTGATTCTACTAAACTATTTTTCATTCCTGCTTCATCTTTTCCTGGTTGGAGTTGGTTTTGGTTTCTGGGGGAAGATGTTTTTATTATGCATCACCACCAGATGGTCCAACCAGTGCAACAGGGATTTGTTTGCTACTGATAGAACAAATCAATAATAGCAGGCATTATTTTTAAGATGCAAAGCATGATTTATATGATTTAATTTCTACAGTGTGTAAACCTTTCGTTACAAAATATTGCCTGAAAGTAATATTAACAGAGCTGGACACTGCACTGGAGACCTTTGGGCCTGAAACATCCAATGTTTACTACTTGCAAAACTGTATTCCTCAGTTTTTGAAACCATCCATGGATTTGCTAACTCACAGGCCTTATCTCTCTTCTCTCCTCACCTCTTTCTGGTTGACTATTACTGTTCTTCTCTGTTCCTTCCCTATACACAATTGTACATTGTTAGATTACTATACAAGCACAATACTGTGTACAAAACAAAATGTGCCTATATTGTGGCCTAACAATGTATGACTGAGCTTGTTATCAGAAAGTCACATAACAAACATGGCAGAATAAAAAGATGGGACTATAGCCTCTCCATTCTAACAAAAAATATGTTTCTGTCTTCGTGTCTCATTAAAATGGTTTCCTCCGCTCCAAATGAGAAATCTTCTACCCTTAGTATATAAAAACCTACAGTATATGTGATCACATTAAGTCACGTGAGGAAACTGGCAAACAATTAATTATTAATGCATTCTATACTTAGTAAATGGCTTGAAACAGATTAATTCTACTAAGAATGAACTTTACTATACAAGGATAATCATAATAATAAATGAAAGTTCAAATATCCAGATTTCAGAGGTGAAATCAAAGCTGGTAACAAACTGTGCAAAATGCTGTAAATTATTTAAACATACTGTTTGGCTCTGGCTTTTGGCAAATTATTGATAAAGTACAGCAGGCTACATGACATATCAAGGAAGATTAAAGAAATATTTCATAACATCCCACAGTTTTTTCCCCTCAAGGGACATAATCAACTGATTTTATACTAGGTTTGCAGAAGCCCTAACACAGGAACTTTGCAATGATTGCAAAACACTTGGTTTGGATGGCCTTTTGCACCTCTCGCAGGAGTTTATATTGTTGTGTAGAATGCCTTTCTCAAGCTAGAAAAGAATTGGGGAAAATGGTGGAATGTAGATGTTTTTTACATTAGTTACTTTCTGAAGAGTTCCCATGCAATTCTGTGTATTCCTTTCCTTGTCCAGCACAGAGAAGGAAAGTGAGGCAATAATGAAACTTTGCTTGCTGTCTCATTTTCATCTAGTTAAGAAGTAACTTTCAGAGAGGTAACATGGTCTTGTGATTAAGATATTGGCGTGGGTCCCAGAAGATCAGGGTTCAATTCCCAGCACTCCAACAGATTTCCTGTGTGACCTTCAATAAAACCACTTAATATCTCTTTTCTCTTGTCTGCAAAATGGGGATGATATTTCCTTTGCCTGTCTTGTCTCTTCAGACTGTAAGCTGTTTGAGGCAGGGACCTGTATCTTATTATGTGTTTGTACAGCATGAAGCACGATGGGGCCCTGACTGGTTTGTATTGCAGTACAAATAGTAAAATAAGGAATGTCAGAATCAGTGAGAACTCATCTTATGCTTTCTGAGAAGATCCCAAAACCTTATTAAGAAACTTTTAAAAAAGAACAAAAGAGTTGGAGAAAGTTAAAATAAAAAATAGACGATAAAAGAGATAATGGGCAGAGATCAAAATTTTTCTTTCTGATCTCTGGTCAAGGACCAGGGCTAGGAGAAGTTTATTACTGTGTTTTTCAAATAAAATATTTCTAGACCTTCTGTATTGCAAGATTTCAAACCTCACATTCATGTCATTCTGCTTACTATCTTACTCTTTTCTCTTCATTGCAGTATTTGGAGCTCTTGATTTTGCACTGATATTGCCAACTCTGCTTTTGTAACACTTCTTGTGTCTGGTCTAGTGGTTCTTGCTCTCTGCTCTGTCTCCACAGCATGTATTGAGAGAAAGAGGAGGAGGGGACCACCAGGAGCAGAGCTGGCATCTTAGGAGCATGAAGAGTGCTACCAGCAAGTGGGCAGTGGCAAAGGGAGGGGCTATTTCTGGTTCAAGACGCCTCAAAAATATTTGTAGTTAAAATGTTTGAGGAGTAATGGTATTGAGAGAGGTGAAGCAGGACAATACAGAAAGCAAGCATGGGATGCATATTAGGAGGTAAGGGATATTAGAACCTCACAGTGTCCATTGGGCCCAGAAGTTCTCTTAGTAGAACAGCCAGTCTCCCTCCCTGCTAATCAGCACTCCTAAAATAGGTACAGACTTTGCCCTCACCTCTGCAATGTCCCCACTGTCTACCAGCCTGGAGAGCATAATAAATCCTTAGTTTGCAGCCCAAATTGGAGTCTGCTGCATCCTGCATGGTATCAGTTGACAGATAAGAAGCTGACTAGCTGCACATCAACATCAAAATTTACTTTTACTTGGTCTCTAAATGGGTGGTGTGTGTTCTGTTGCTCTATGAGAACACTAATTACCCAATGTGGTCAAGTATCTTTAAGATCAGGAAGTGGGCTGTTTTCTTTTTAAAAAAAAGAGAAGTGGACAAAGACATGGGATTAGTAAATTATCCTAGTCATTTGCTTATAATTTTACAGTATAAACTGTAATGGCTTGTAACATAAAAACAAAATATTTCCACTCAAGTGTTCTTAGAACAAGACTTACTTTCTCAGGCAGTGGGAAGATGCAAGTTGCACATACACACAAACTTCAGCCTAGCTCACAACCCACTACTTCATACAGTTGCAAAATTTCTGTGCTCTGGGGCACATCTACCTTCACATATCCTTCTAAACCACATGGCCTTCTATGGTCTTATGCGCCCTGACTCAGCAAAGCATGTAAACACATGCTTAAGTCCATCCTCATTCAAAAAAGGAAGGTACTATCACTTGTGCCTAACTTTAAGCATATAAGCAGTCCCAGCTTTTGCTGGTATATGCTGAATCTCCAATAGGAGGGGTTTGCCAATAAAGCTAGGGTAGACAAGACCTAATTTGTTTTGCCCTCCACTCCAAACCTGAAAGGCTTAACAGATCACTTGTTCCACTAGAGTGATAACTTGCAGACTGGTCCTATTAACCTCTCTTTATCTGTCAATAAGGCTATCCTATACTAGAGAAGGTTTTGCAAGTATATCTATACTAGCAAACCTGCCTGGTGTAACTTATATCAGCAAAGGAGTGCTGATATAGGAATAATAGAATAAGCTAAACAGGTAAAAGCACTTTTATGCCAGTCTAACTATGTCTACACTAGAGCTTTTGCTGGAATAGAAATGTCACCAAAAATCACACCCTTAATCGATACTGCTACACAGGCAAAAGTTTCTAGTGTAGACCTGGCCTTAAGAGAGTTAGGAGCCAAATATTTCCTTTGGAAGACTAGTGGAACAGATGGAAGTAAAAAAGGACATTGTTTCTCATGTTGTTAATTTACCAATCCATAAATACAGCATTAACCATTTAGATCTATAATTTTTTATGGTTAAAACTTTTAAAATTAGATTTGTGATTAAAATTGGACCATACCTGAAAATTTGCAACAATGCCCATTCCAATACAGCCCAGCAATCCAATACATAATGCAATTAAGTTACATGAAGGACTCATAAAATTTGATGATTCATTTTGCTTCTCTATTATTAAATATCTGATGTACATTGTAGCTGCACCTAAAAACAGAAGAAAAACCACCCAAAACGTTTATTTTCATTTACCATGCAATTATGTTATACTTTTTCATTTTCTTTGGTGAAATTACATATACATTTACAAAATTAACTTAAAACCACTATCCACTGAATTATATCTTCTCTAATTCTACTGTGATGGGAGTGGGAATGGGGACTAAAAAGTAGTAAGTTCTACATGTATTATTTTCAGATGACATTTTGAAGGGGTCTCCTCAATACTATTTTCCCCAGTTGCCCCCATAAATTACTTTGGGACAATTTAGGAAACAGGGTCATTTCAGTCCCATTACAATTTGGATTTTAGAGAGCAGAGAATGTTGACAACCATGTAGCCCACATCAGGATAGGTTATGACAGGGAGACGAGCACTAAGTTGGAAGATGGACAGTTTATTAGACTTTAGTCTGCCCTGATAGATCTCTATATTCCAGAACTACATTTGTTAATGACCAGCATATAGTTTCTTTGTTGGATGTAAGTAATAGGAAAATAAGTGCATTCAACTATGTTATCTGAAATTGTTCTCAACTCTTGGGGCCCAATTCTGACTAGCCCTTGCCATAAGAACCCTCCAAACTAGTGTATACGGATATTTTTTGCCAAAATATCACTCAGTCTTTAGGCTCTGATACTCAATCTATAGGCCCTAATACTCAATTAATTCCTATCAAGGACCTATTTACATATGAAAATTGACTACATCAGCGAATTGCATTATAACAGGATGGAGTCAATATGTTGTAAATCAGGCCCTGTAAAGAACAATATTATAACACAGTTCATAACTCAGGTCCTGTCTACATAGGGAAGAACAAATCATACAGCGTTATACACAATTTCCCCAACACAGTAAACTTGCCTATGCAGATAGGTCCTTAGAGGAGATATAACTGGAGAAGGAGGTTGTGTATAGAGACCATTTTGGGGTTGGGGAGCATATATGCATAAATATGCAGGCCTAGATTCCCCACTCCAACAGATGAGAGGAGAGTGCACAGTCAGTTGCAGTTCTTTGATTCAGGACCGCCTGGCCCCGCTGCAAGATTCCTGATGGACAGGGTGGATTGATTTAAATCAAAGCAATTTAAATCACTGATTTTGATCATGATTTTAATCAGCAAGCAGGAAACCGGGATTCAAATAATCTATTTTAATTGTGTTTTGCATTTGTAGTTTTTAGTTAATTTCCTAAGACAGACTGATTCAAATTGGTGGTAACCATTGAAACATGTCGATTTACAACTAAATATAGCCTTTATACTAAATCGGTTCTTCTTTTTGAACACCAGGAGGATACATTATATCTACACATATTTATTTAAGTAATTACACAGCTTAACTTACATTTCTTCAGATTCTTATTTTTTACATTTATTATGTTAGAAAATAGTGAATGGTGCATTTCTTACTTACTAGATGACTAATTTTTACTTGTGATTTGTGTCAATCTATTTGAATGGATATTCAAATTCAATTAAAAGTACACAAAACCAGCATTTTTAAAATCTGCTGGTTCCCGGCCAATGGGAGCTGTGGAGCCCCTTGGCTGACCCTATGCATAGGAGCCGGAGGGGGGACATGCCGCTGTTTCCGGGAGCTGCGCGGAGCCCCCAGCTGGAGTGCCAGAGTGGGGCAAGCCCCAGCCTGGAGCACCAGAACAGGGCAAGCCCCCGCTGGAGTGCCAGAGCAGGGTAAGCCCCAAACCCTGCTCCCTGGCAGGAGCTCGAGGGCCGGATTAAAACGTCTGAAGGGCCGGATGTGGCGCCCGGGCCGTAGTTTGCCCACCCCTGCTTTATACTCACTGACCCCTAAGTCGCACTCTGCAGTTCCCTCTATAGTGTTCTGGAGTAGGCTCCCTGCAGTATTTTGTGGGGACTGGAATAGGGGCAATCTGCTTCTGTTACTCATCCTACTTCTAGATCCAGGTTCTCTGATATTCAGACAGAATTTGGCCCTAGATATGTTCAGACCAAATACCCCATACATACCTAAAAATGCTGAAATATTAATCATAAACCCAAAGATGCCACTTTCTGGAGGTTTTGTTCCTGTGTCACTAAAACAAGAAGAACAAGCTTGTAAGATTGAAGTCCTAAATTATACTACAATTCCCTAAAATAAATGTCATTTGTATGAGGTTTTATTTTAAGAAGACAGACATTTAAACAAGGAAATATAATGTCCTCTGTTGCTTGTCTAAGGCTTTACTGGTCGAATTGAATGTTTATTTTTGGGTGAAAAAACTGTTATCTTACCATAGAACACAGTCTCTGGGCTATATCCCTCCCCCAATCCAACACTCATACAGAGCTGTGATGATCTGGAGTTACACAACAGGTATCTATGAATGGCAACTAGTTAGAAGGTCATTGGTGAACTTTACGGAGGATGGCACTGTCAATGCCATTTTATATGTCAACTGCCAGCTAAGCTAGTACTGTAGTTAAGACAATGTCAATCGACAGTATGCAGGCTTGTGGGAACATATGATTCTGTGTTGGACTGTTGGATCCTACGGATAGTTCTGCTATCAAAGGACAGAATTGTACTCTGATTCACACCCCAGCCCTCAATTCCAATATCCTGCTCTCTCTACATGTGTGGATCTGCCTTTGACTGATAAAAGGACGGAGCAGCTACATTAAAATGCTAGAGCTGCAGGGCCCCAGTTCTCCTTTCATTTACATAATATAAATCAGGACTAACTCCATTGAAATCAATGATATTATATGAATGTAAAACTGCTGTATAGTGAAAGGAGAATCAAGACTACAGTGCACTGCTAACGTTCAAACCTGCAAGTGGTTCAAAACATAAGCTCTGCAATTTTCCCTCCTTAGCTTGCTATTATGTTTAGTAAAACAATTTTATTAGAGGCACTTTAGTAAGGTAGTCTCTGCTATATCCACACAAGTCTTCTCTTCAGGAATACATGGATGCTGGAACTAAGGGTGCTGCCACATCCGGTGGCTTGAAGTGGTTTTCACCATATAGATGGTTCACAGTTTGGTTCAATGGCTCTCAGCACCCTCACTATAAAAATTGTTGTTATTTAATGGCCAAAATGTCAAGGTTCTTGCTAAAATTCCAGGAATAAATAAATGTAGGTCTTACAGTATACACATAATTATAGTATACTAAACAATATACACTGTAATGAGCCTTGCTGGTACTGCACATTGAACAAGCAGTTCATTTTAGTGATGTGTACCCACTGCTCTCCTTCTACCTTGCTTACTGGTTATCTTCTTGAAAGGAGCCACCAATTCACCTACTCAGTAATTTTGGGAAGCCTTCATTCTTGTAACCACTGATGTGACAAACAATTCCTTATTTTAACATGATAGAAAGAAAAGGGGTCAAACACCCAGAAAACTAATATAGAATATTTAGTTGTACTTAGATTCCTTCTATTCTGCCACTTCCATTTATTTACAACCAAATTTTCAAAAATAGCCACTGACTTGGCTGCTTCAAGGTTTTTGACTGCCCAGCTTGGTTCAATTTTCATAAGTACTGAGCATCTGTAGCTCCCATTGACTTCAACTGAAACTGTGGGTGCTCAACACCACTCCCTCAAATCAGGTATCCAAAAAAAACAAGGCACCCCAAGTCAGTGGCCGTTTTTAAAAAAAGTTTGGCCATCTTGTTTACTTCAAGTAGGAAGACTGGAAACAGACCTTCAAAATTAAATCGGAGAATCACAATCTCCCTCTGCCCCCAAAAGGTTGATGTGCATAGTCTGTCTATCACTTCCGTGCAAATTAGGCTAGCTGGTTAAGAATGACAAGAAACTAGATGGATACACTGAAGATAGTGATGTGAGTCCTTTTCTTTGTGAAGTTGTTGAAACTAATACTGAAAACATCCATACTGACTCCCAGCACATATGGATAAAAATTCTAATAGGGTTCAGAAAGCAATAGCTTGGGACACTTCAGCATTTAGTCAATGTCTTAGAGTTTCTACAGCCTCTCGGGACAACGTTAAGATTTTCTATTCATCTTATCTTCTAGTTATTATGGTTGTTAAAGACTTGCTACAGTACATACTTTTTAATAATCACACATTCCTTACCATACAGCGAACCTGGTAAAAACAAAAAAGTTGCCTTAATTTCCCATTTAATGGCGTAGGTGTATTTGAATGCCATCCTTAATCTTTGTTTTAATTATCAGGGCCTTTTTAACCTTGCATTTTTTATATTTTCCTCATGAGCCTGGAGCAGTTTTAAAAAACGGCAGAAGAATTACTTCCAAAGTAAGCCACTTGAGACAATTCTGAAGTACTTCTGCAAATTAGAAACTGCTCTATGCAACCCAAGTACTGAACCATGGTTACTTCAAAGCCTTTGAAGAGCTTCAGGTGAGAAGGGAATGGAATCTGCACACGTGAAGTATGCAGTCATTTGAAATTCTGGGAACACTTCACATTTTAAGAGCAGTCCAAATAATTTTAAATTGTACTGAGCTCCATTAATTATTGAATTAAAGCTGTCAAACTAAATTGTATAGAGTTCTAAAGTTTCAAGGAAACTCAGTGCTGTGTATATTCAAATATGTACAGTATTTTAAAATGATTGTTTTTTCAGACCACAAATATCATAGGCACATCTACAATGTCACCATAAGGTACAGTACTGGATTTTCAGGGACAAAATCATTGTAATTCTATACTTTTCACTATAAAGAATAAACTAACATGAAATGAAAACTTAAAATGCATAACTGATGTTTTCAGTATCACTACTGTAGATATTTTACAGAAATGATTTGCTTTGCCTGTAGTTGAGAAAGATTTAAAATGAAATTACATTCATCATATAGAAAATTTTAAATGGAAAAAACATATAGCGCATATGAAACAAAATCTGCTATTAATTTAATTTACAATAATGTACAGGTAAGAGTAACCCACTGTGGATAACATGAGGGAATTAGCGAGAAGTGATAATATTAATGTTTAAGATTGCCACTCAGAACTCTGCTGAATCAAATATTATTTTGAAGTGTATGGAGGGGAAAGAGAATGAATATTTAAGATCTAAAATATTTACACTCACTGTCAGAAAATACCTTATATGCCTATTATAGAGTCAAATTCTTCTGCTTCAAAATGAAATCCCAACATTTATCATCACAAGGAACTATGACATTCATTGATCAAAAAAGTACCATCTTGCAGAAAATATCCTTAGGAATCTGACATTGAGTATTCAAACCACCAAGTTAAAAATGAGCCAGAAAATTCAACCCACTACATCCTACTAGGTGTCTTCAAGCTTTTTGTAAAGATCAGTTTAGATTCTGAGCAGCATAAAGGAAAGGACTCACCATCCATACTACATCCACTCCCCATTTTAGGTTCTGTATATGATAGACCGTGAAGTTTCCTACCAAGAACTGTGTTTAAGCAGTTTGCTAGAAAGATATTAATATAGATGTCCTGGCCAGTGTAGACAAGTCCTATGTCTTAGCATGATATCTGTTACATCATAAAGAAATACAACTGAAATAGCTATGAGTGGACATATATTGGGTATTTATAAAATAAAAATTATTATAACTGAAAACTTGAACTCAAACCTGATAATATCCTGCTCCTTTGTCTAACTGAAACTCTTTCTAGAGAACTAGTTCATTTTTTAATATCCAGTAAATGAGCCAAGAATGCATATTGCACAATTGAAGTATCTTGCAACATTCTTCCCCTTTCACTTTAATCATGCTAACTTATGGCTGAATCCCATGATTCAGCTATCTCTTAAACTAAAGGAATGAACCAAGTACTAAACAGTATAAAAATGTGTTACAGCTACTAGGCAAAAATCACCATATCATCCTGAAGAGCACAGAATGCTGAATCAGCCTTGTATCAAAATCAGTTGAGTTCAGAACTATTAAAAAATTGTATGCCAAATTTTGCTGCATATCCTGTTCCACCAATGCAATTCTATGCTGCTCTGAAATGATAGGGCATATTTTCGTCTCTTCATCCACTCATTCAGGAACTATGGCTGTACAAATGCTAGCAGACCTGGGGCCAAATTTGTCTAACGGTGTATGTGACAAAGGTCTTAGAGGTGACCTGCAAAGGATTTCAAATAAATTAAGCTTGTGTCCTTCCCCCCACCCCCACTTCTTACTGATGAATAAAGAGGGTCTGAAGTGTTTTTAATTTAATTTATTTTCCTGCTTATTTATTTATTTAAAATCTTAGACATATCAAGATTATAAAGTCTGGTCTTCCCTAGTTTTATTGGAAGATCTCCTAGGAGACGGAAGGATATTTAATGTGAGACCTTAACACCTTTATTGAAGGGTAAAGGTGTTGAATCTATAACCTAGGCCTAATCTCCATACAGTTCTTGTACTGATATAACTGTGTCAGTTAGGAGTGTGATTTCTTTTTTAAACCAAAAGGTATACCAGCACAATGCCTATCGTGGATACAGTAACACCAGTTTAAAGGTGCTTTAAGTTTAAATTGGTATATCTTATTTCCCTTCCTATGGTAGGGGAGAGCTATACTAGAATAAACACATTTACATAAGTAATACTGTGTCCAAACTAGGGGGGTTGTACTGCTTTAGCTATACTGGTATAGTTTACTCCTGGGGGAATTCTGCACCACTGCGCAATGCAGAATTTTGCAGAAACTAACGTGCCCACAAAATTTCCTTTCCCTCACAGAAATGGGCTGCAGTGCTGCTGGCCGCCACTAGGGGCAACTGGACTTGGCAGAGCCCAGATTGCACATAGAAGACCTTGCCGGGGGAGGGAGAGGGAGCTAGAGCAGTGGTGGGCAACCTGCGGGCCGCACATGGCTCGTCAGGGTAATCCGCTGGCGGGCCACCAGACCATTTGCTTACATTTGCACTGCCACCCGCAGCTCCCAGTGGCCGCAGGTTGCCTACCACTGAGCTAGAGGATTCCTGGCAGCTGCAGTTCCCAGCATGCCTTGAGGGAAGGAGAGGGTGGCGCGCAGGAAACTCCATGCAAGACTGGGACCGAGCATCAGGCTGTTTCTCCCTCTGGATCCCTGGGCTCTGGTGGGGAAGAGGGTGTGTGTATCTCGGTTGGGGGGGCCCCATGGTTGGGCTCTGGGGAGGAGGGGTTGTGGATGTCTGCCCCCCAGCTTGGGGGTAGGGGTAGGAGGCAGAGAAACAGGAACTGGGTTGTATAGGAGTTTCTTTAACTCTCTACTGGTGGAATTTGTGTGTGTGTCTGTATTGTTACAGACATACTTGCTGACAGGTATTTTGAAATAAATTACCAAATTAATTGAAACTTTCATGATTATGTAGTGTTATTTTGACAACTAAAATTTGCAGAATTTTTAACTTTTTGGCACAGAATTTTTAATTTTTTGGTGCAGAATGGCCCCGGGAGTATATAGTTACAGCAGTACAATTTTTGTGTTTACAAGGCCAAAGGCATCCTGTAATCAGAATGTCAGTCACTGAAGTTAAATAGGTGTAAATAAAAACACAATGTTGTTTTAAATGGAATAAATCTCTCTTCCCCTTTTAATTAGTATTATGTATTATTTGAATTGCAGAAGCCTCTAGAGCAGGGGTTCGCAACCTCTGGCACGCGGCTCGCCAGGGTAAGCACCCTGGTGGGCCGGGCCAGTTTATTTACCTGCCGCGTCCGCAAGTTTGGCCGATCGCGGCTCCCACTGACCGCAGTTCGCCGCTCCAGGCCAATGGGGGCTGCGGGAAGCGGCGCGGGCTGAGGGATGTGCTGGCCGTGGCTTCCCGCCGCCCCCATTGGCCTGGAGCGGCGAGCTGCAGCCAGTGGGAGCCGCGATCGGCCGAACCTGTGGATGCGGCAGGTAAACAAACCAGCCCACCAGGGTGCTTACCCTGGCGAGCCGTGTGCCAGAGGTTGTCGACCCCTGCTTTAGAGGCTCTGATCAGGGCCCCAATTGTGCTATAAAAGGTACATACATACGTGTAATTTAAAATGCCTGAGTCTCTGTCCCAAAGAGCTTACACTCTTACAGCCTAATCCTACAAACATTTAAGCACAGAAGCAATTAAAGATAAGCATATAAATATTTACAGGAGTAGGGCCCATATGTTAAGACAATAAATGGAGAAAAACAGATGAACCAGGGAGGAGTGTGGAAAGAACAAGGTAAACAGTTACATGATTGTGTTTGGTATAAGAAGCAACAGTCACTTAGGCCTGGTCTACACTTAAAAGTTTTACTGATATAACTATTTTAGTTAGTGGTGTGGTGTTTCTTTTACCCAAACAGTTATGCTTGTAAAAGCCCTAGTGTGAACATACATCACTACCTCGATATAACGCGACTTGATATAACACAAATTCGGATATAACACGGTAAAGTAGTGCTCCGGGGGGGGGCTGGGCTGCGGACACCAGTGGATCAAAGCAAGTTCAATGTAACACAGTAAGATTTTTTGGCTCCCAAGGACAGAGTTATATCGAGGTAGAGGTGTAGTGATATTTGTAAAAAGGTGATTTATACCAGGATAATTATTCCTCTTCCCATATGGTAATAGCCATATCATTGTAAAGCACCTTTATACCAACGTAAGTGTGTCCACACCTCGGTGTTGTACCAATTTAACAATACAGGTATAGGTAAAGCGATACAACTTTTTCATGAACATAAGCCAATGGGACCTGATCTAAAGACCACTGAAATCCAAGTCCATAAGACTCTCTCTATTGACTTCAGTGGGATTTGGATGAGGGGCAAGATTTTTAAAGGTATACAGTAACTCCTCACTTAAAGTCATCCCAGTTAACATTGTTTCGTTATTAGGTTGCTGATCTATTAGCGAACATACTTGTTTAAAGTCGTGCAATGTTCAGTTATAAGGTTGTTTGGCTCACCCCGCTCTGCCCACCTGCCTGGCGTTCCAGCTGGGGAGTGGGGTCAGGGTTTACCCCATTCTGCCCACCTGGCAATCCGGCAAGAGCGCCAAGCGGGCGGAACGGGGTAAGCCCCCAGTCCCCGACCCCGCTCCCCAGCAGGAACACCAGGCGGGAGGAGCGGGGTAAGCCCCGATGCCCCAACCCTGCTCCCTGGCAGGAACGCCAGGCGGGAGGAGCGGGGCAAGCCCCCGCACCCTGACCCCGCTATGCCCCTGCCTCAACCAAGCTTCACATTCATAATTGGTGAGCACACTACTACATTGTTTGTTTAAAATTATTAAAAACTTATATTGTAAATGTATATAATGTCTTTTGTCTGTCGAAAAAAATGTCCCTGGAACCTAACCTCCGCCCGCATTTACATTAATTCTTATGGGGAAATTGGATTCGCTTAACATCATTTCACTTGAAGTAGCATTTTTCAGGAACATAACTACCACATTAAGCGAGGAGTTGCTGTATAGGCAACTAAAGATGCAGATAGGTGTGCAGTGGCATTTTCAAAAATACCTAGGCACCTTAGGTGCCTTGGAAAATCCTGCTAGGTGCCTATCTGCATCTGCACCTAAATACCTTTGAAGTTCCGGCCCAAGGCCCTAAATGACTCAACTTTCTTGTGTCTTTTGATGTCATAATTTATATCAGCTTTCCAGTTTTCACCATGGCCCCAAAATGGCAAACACTTACACATGTGAGTAATTTTATGTGTGTACAGTAGTCTCATGAAACTACTCATGTCCATAAAGGTATGTAAGTATTTGCAGGATTGGGGCCATAGTCTTCCAGCCTGAACAGGATTTGAAATATATATGTATATAAAGCAGGGGAGGGGAAAAAATGTACAACCTCTCCTGCCCCACATTGGCTTTTAGGTCCTATTTACACACTATAGAGGAAAAAAGGGAACAAATCCATTTCTCCCCTTTGCCAGTCACTTTTAACCTTCTAGGAACTAAATCAAGATAATTATTCTACTAAATATTCAGATATTAAATATTAATAAAGTCAAAACTAGGAGTAATTTGTATTTTGCTTAACTGTACTTGAATAATGAAAGTAGAAAATAAAATAGAATATTTTAAGGCATTTCACACACATGCCCTCCCATCCCTTTCTGATGTAATGACTTTTATCCCCCATCTAGTTTAATTGTGAGAAAGAGAGAAACAAACATTTCCATAAAAATTGCTTCAGTCTTGGTTCAGTAACCCAACACATAAACAAAGATGACATTTAAAAGACATCCACTAAAAGACCCAGCAAAGAAAATATCAGATTCTGGGCTTTCTAAGCAGAATATAAACACTGCAGGACCCCAGCTCTTAAATGAGGTCAGACTCTCTCTAGATCCTTGAACCACGTTGTGCTCTTTGGGCCCAAATTGTGCTATCATGGCACAGGCAAAACTCCCAATACCGGAGAGACTTTTACCAGGATAAGCAGGGGCTTGGCTCTAGGGGAGGCTTGTTTAACCCCTGTACTCTGCAGGCATGCAGAAGCGGGACTCGCGAGAAGCATGAATGGCATAAGGAGAGCGGTCCCGCCTCCCCGGCATCCAACGGGCTCTGCTGTGCTATGGAGAACAGCCAGGTGGGGCCCTGCTGCAACACGTGTTTCCTTCCACCCGCTGGGAGCAAGCAGCCACGCCGGGCCCGGAGACCAGCCTCTGCTCTAGGACGAGACCAACTTCCCTGCCTCACTCTCCTCGGCAGGGGAGCAGGATCCTTCTCCTGTTCGTTGAGATGCCAGCGCAGTGTCCTTCCCTGCCCTCACCCCGCCAGCTTCTAAAACCTCAGCCCCTCGCCCCGCTGCACCCTCCACCCTTCCCCAGCCGCCTGGGCGGCAACCGCCAGGGATCCCCGCATGCAGCCCTCAGGCCCCCGCCCCCACCTTTCTCCAGCCCCCAGCTCCCCTGGCAGCCTCCAATATTGCGTCCCAGCTCCCTCCCCCGTCCCAGCCCCCATTTCCGCTGCCCCTCGCCCGAGGGCTGCTGCCTCGGAGCTCTTCGGCTCTGCAACCTGGGGGCAAGCCCCGGCCTCTGCCCCTCCCCTCGAGCGAGCAGGGCGGGGGGCTCCCACCTGATGTAGGGGACGAGCGGCTCCACGTGCCCCCCTAGCACGGCGATCGCATAGGAGATGATGAAGGCGGCCGAGGACCAGCAGACGAGCAGCGCGGGGATGAAGGCCACCCCCGGCATGAAGCACAGCATCCTGCCCCGGGGGATGCGCGGCCGCAGCCCACCCCGGCCGGCCACGGGAGGCGCCGGGCAGCAGGAGCGAGCGGGCGGGGAGGAGGAGAGGGCTCTGTTACGGAGCCAGTGAAGTCACAAAGCGGATGGGACAAGGCTCAGCGGAGGAGCCACGACAGGCTGCCAGCTCCTCGCTCTCCAGAGACACCCCGAGAGAGGGTCTCCCAGCCCCGCCAGAACTGCGCGGTCTGTCCCTGCCACACACACACTGGGCTATTCCTCTTCTTCTTCTTCTTCCCCAAACAGGGCTGGCCCCCTCCCCCGTCCCCTTACACACCCACACACAGCCTGGAGGGCTATTCCCTTCTCTCCCACGCACAGATCTTTTCTCCCTTCCTCCCCACACAGCTCTATCCCCCCCCCCGGACTATTTCTCTTCACAGGCACAGCACACACAGGGCTGCTTCCCTCACACACACCGCGTGTCTCTCCCGCACTGTCCCCTCTCACATGCAGGCAGGCACACAGGTCTATCCGTTCTCACAGCCAGGCTTAGCTAGCTAGTCCTTTGGCCCCTTGCACATTCTAAAAGTAAACCCATTCAAGGAATTTTCTCTCTCCACCCTCTGCTGACGTGGGTCTTCCCCTCTCTCTCTTATGATTTATTGGGTAATATTGTAAAGCAGCTAGTACTTTCGTCCCCCGCACTCATGTTCACACAGAGACTTTTCCCATGGATTTGTTCACTGCCACTGTACAGCGCTCGATGGCAAGGTCCCCTTTCGCTTTCGTTTCTGCACTTCACTTGGATATTGCTGCTCCTCGCTTCCCCTTTTTGTTTCCTGCAGGGAGGAATTCAGGGTTAGCTGGCGTGAAAGCCCCAGCAACCCCTGACTCTCAGACTGACTGCAGCAAAGTTAATTTTAGCATTTTTGAGGCAGGCCTGCTAAATGCCCCATCTCTATCCACCGTTATCATCCCACTAAGCACAGAGCTGGTATAAGGAGATGAGGAGAGTAGCGAGATAATTCTTTGGGACACATCCAAATGGTAATGTTTATTTTACATAAAAGGATCGGGGAAGAGAGAGAAACACCTTAGATCTCTTCCCTCCCAGCTGCCTTTCAGCTTCACGGTACAATCTTGTTATAGAATTAACTTGAGTGATCTAGTATCAGAGGGGTAGTAGCCGTGTTAGTCTGAATCTGTAAAAAGCAACAGAGGGTCCTGTGGCACCTTTAAGACTAACAGAAGTATTGGAGCATAAGCTTTCGTGGGTGAATGCCCACTTCATCAGACGCAAGACGTCTTGCGTCCGATGAAGTGGGTATTCACCCACGAAAGCTTATGCTCCAATACTTCTGTTAGTCTTAAAGGTGCCACAGGACCCTCTGTTGCTTTTTGTAGGGACGCATAGCTCCCGAATCGTCAGCCCACGGGTGCGGCACACTGTGCCCGTGGCTACGAGGCCGGAGCGGCCTTCACCCCAGCGTCTGTGTTTGGGAAACTTATTGGCTGACCTGATTTTCACCCTCGCTGCTTGCTTTCATGTGCACAAGATATGGGTTTGTTATCTCATGTTGTTGTACACTGTACGCTCCTCCTATGCGCAATAATTCAACCACTTAGAAGTGTTGTAAACAGGGAAGTAGAAAGAATAAAAACCCCAGGAAAAATTCCCTGGGAGGCTTTTTGGCTACCA
>NW_020664598.1:10784050-10812350 GCF_002925995.2 Terrapene triunguis
GACCTGGCGTTCTGTCTCCTTTCCTCTTTCGTCGCCACAGCTTTTGAGTGATCTAGTTTCTAGTTATTTCCCTTCTGTTAGCCTGTCATGATGGAGAGCAGCCACACCATCTAACAATAGGCCAGTTGCTGTAATGCTCACCATCCATACTGGTGCTCTACTAACTCATGTGGTGCTAAGGAACCCTGGCTGGGTTGAGTAAAAGTTCCCTCAGCTGAGCCTAAAGCTAGCTAGCTCAGGCTGGGAAATGAGCCAGCTGGGCTGCAGCAGAATCTCCTGATTGGCCAGCTGCCCAATTGGCTGCAGGGAGCCAACAGGTCTCCATCTAAGAGCTGCAACTCAATACTTATGCCCCACTGCTGTGATCAGCACTACTGTGTTCCTTGTTCCCAGTCTTGGCCCTACCTTGTTCTTGTCCAGCTCCGGTCTGCTCCAGCCCCGTACTTTTCTCTTGTTCCTGACTCCACCTCTGAACTTTGGTGCTGACTCCTGTTATGCTTATACAAAGCACACGGGATCTTTATAGAGGAAGGTAAATACACACAGCATTTATTGAGAATACCACAGTTAGCATATGCTTTTTAGACACACACACACACACACACACACAGTCCTGCAGTGATGTTTATAGTTACCAGTCCAGAGTCTGGATCAATCTAGTGGCCAGCCAGATTGGTCGCAGAGGGGAGCGGGGTTCTATCGGTCGCGATCCGATGCTCCTGGAGTGTGGCAAGACGAACCCAAAGTCCTATGGCAAAGCACCCTGTTCTTATAGGTTTTCTTCTTTGTTGAAGCCTATGGATTTTGCTGTGTCACTTTGTGACCGTTTACTTCTTAATTGGTGTAAACATTTCAATACACCTCCGAGAGGGTCATCCTGTCCTTTGTTCCGATTTAATCAATTGTCTTTAGGGGTGCCAGCCTTTACCTCAGGGTCGTCAATCTGCCCTTCATTATGGATGCGTGTTGATGATTCTTTGATGTCCTTTAAGTTTCTTCACTCCTTCTTCCTTGACTCTGGCTATAACAATGGCCTTCACACCTTATCTTTTTCTAATGCATACATTCCTCATTTACACAAACAGATTGAGAATACAAACAGTAGTATTCTATATTGAGCAAAAGGGCATTGCAAATTAAACCTTGCTAAGTTTTACAATCAATAACCAAGACAATTTACATTGAGACCCAGGCCTTCAATGTTCCTCTAATCTACTTAACATAGACACAATAGAGAATCCTGTCTCTTACTTCCTAATTTGTAATACATATAGGAAACCATAGTAGCTTTATAACTTATTCTAAAACAAAAGGATGACCATAATTAGTCATAAGGATTGTTCTGGTCTGTCATTCCTTTCTGCTATTCAAAAAGGGTGGCTGACAAGATGAAATCAAATCATACATTAATTCTCATAGTACATTATAAAATCCAGCTCCTACACTCCCACTTCATGTTCCTGACTCTAACTGCTAGGTCAGATGATCCATATCATGATCCCTGCCAGAGCTGGCCTTACCATGAGGTGAACTGAGGCGCCTGCCTCAGGTGCCAGACTGTGGGGGAGCGCCACTAGGACCCAGAGTGTAGAAAATTGTGTCTGCTGCTGGTACATATGTATTCTCTCTGCTCTAGATGCACAGAGATGGTGAAGTGCTGTGCTGGAGGAAGGAGGGCACAAGAGACATAACAGGCAGGCAGGAGAAAAGGTGAAAGGGAATAACAGAAAGCTGCAGGGAGAGAGAGGAGGGGGAGCCTCTTATGTACCTCTCTAGCACCCTCAGGAGCCTGGACTGATTAACACCAGCTTCTCAGGGAGCTTCCTATTTCCTGCTGCTTCCCTGAACCCACTTGAGGAGAATAGGCAGTCAACTGAAGTAGTAGGAACCAGTTAGGCCCTTAAGAGGCTGATATCTTCCCTCACTCAGGCCCTGCTACCACCCGGCTTATTTGTCCCCTTCAATTGAGTGTTGAGAGTCACTATAGCTGGCACAGAACAGCAGTCATGAGTGAAAGAAGAAAACGCCCCTCTGGGGCAGCATTCAGAAAAAGAAAGAAAGCAAAGGAAGCTTTTCTATCTAAGCAGGAAGATACATAGACACAAATGTTCACGGTGAGCCTTCCGGCCCCAGTGAGGATGTGAGTGGTGAGGAGATGCCTGATCTTCCAGTTAGTCAGAGTGCAGGTGACCTGGCAGCTACTGCAGCATCCATATCTCCATCTCAAATGGATGTAACCATGCACATTCCTGAAGAAAAGTGTAGATCAGAGAAGAGTGTGGTGGAGGCGCAAGAAACAGCTGCTGCTGAGTTTAGTTCCTTAAGTCTAGATGATCCAAGACTGTGGACCCACTTGAGCAGTAGCCTGAGGGACTTCCTTGTACTGCATGGGCCACAGCAAGTGAAAAACTTCATGTTCCCCAAAGACAATGAAAATAGAAGTTTCCATCCAACCCATTACTGGCAGGAAATCCCCAATGGTGACAAAGTGGAGAGGCCATGGCTTATGTACTCAAAAACCCAGAATGCTGCATACTGTTTTTGTTGCAAATTCTTCCAGTCTAATGTTCCAGCCACATTGGGTTCTACGGGTTCTACTGGAAAAATCTGGCTAGAAATCTGGCATGCCATGAGAAGGCAGCAAATCACCAGAGAGCATTCCATAGGTGGAAAGAGCTTGAGATGAGACTAAGGTTAAAGGCCACCATAAATGATCAGCATCAAGAGAAGATTGCATCAGAGTCTCTTTACTGGCAAAATGTTTTGAAAAGGCTCATTGCCATTGTCAGACTGCTTGCTACCCAGAATCTAGCACTGCGTGGCACTTCAGATCAGCTGTATGTGCCAAACAATGGAAACTTCCTTAAAATTGTGGAGCTGATGGCTGAGTTTGATGCTGTACTCCAGGAGCATCTAAGAACAGTCACCACCCAAGAAATGTACACGCACCACTACCTTGGAAAAACAATTCAAAATGAGATCATACAGTTACTAGCAACAAAAGTCAAATAGCGACAAAGAGTCCTGTGATACCTTATAGACTAACAGATGTATTGGAGTGAATACCCACTTCATCAGATGAATGTAGTGGAAATTTCCAGAGGCAGATATAAATATGCAGGCAAGAATCAGTCTAGAGATAACGGAGTTAGTTCAATCAGGGAGGATGAGGCCAGCTTTTAGCAGTTGAGGTGTGAACACCAAGGGAGGAGAAACTGCTTTTGTGTTGGATAGCCATTCACAGTCTTTGTTTAATCCTGAGCTGATGGTGTCAAATTTGCAAATGAACTGAAGCTCAGCAGTTTCTCTTTGAAGTCTGGTCCTGAAGTTTTTTGCTGCAGGATGGCTACCTTTAGATCTGCTATTGTGTGTCCAGGGAGGTTGAAGTGTTCTCCTACAGGTTTTTGTATATTGCCTTTCCGAATATCTGACTTGTGTCCATTTATCCTTTTACGCAGGGACTGACCAGTTTGGCCGATGTACATAGCAGAGAGGCATTGCTGGCACATGATGGCGTTACATTAGTGGATGTGCAGGTGAATGAACCGGTGATGTTGTGCCTGATCTGGTTAGGTCTTGTGATGGTGTCGCTGGTGTAGATATGTGGGCAGAGTTGGCATCGAGGTTTGTTGCATGGACTGGTTCCTGAGTTAGAGTTACTATGGTGCAGTGTGTGGTTGCTGGTGAGAATATGCTTAAGGTTGGTGGGTTGTCTGTGGGCAAGGACAGGCCTGCCACCCAAGGCCTGTGAAAGCTAGGGATTGTTGTCCAGGATGGGTTGTAGATCACTGATGATGCGTTGGAGAGGTTTTAGCTGAGGACTGTAGGTGATGGCCAGTGGAGTTCTGTTGGTTTCTTTCTTGGGATTGTCTTGTAGCAGGAGGCTTCTGGGTACACTTCTGGCTCTGTTGATTTGTTTCCTTATTTCCTCGTGCGGGTATCGTAGCTTTGAGAATGCTTGGTGAAGATCTTGTAAGTGTTGGTCTCTGTCTGAGGGGTTGGAGCAAATGCAATTGTACCTCAGCGCTTGGCTGTAGACGATGGATCGTGTGGTGTGTCAGATTGTGGCAGTTTTGAAGTCAGCAAGATATTACTCTGACTGCACATCTGACATCAGCCATATGGAATAAATGACTTTAATGGTGTGTTTTGTAACAACAACAGAACCTAATGAAAATGTCCCTGCAATGGTGACTGTCAGAGAGCATTTTCTAGAATTTATTGACATTGATGATGCTACAGGAGCTGGTATAACAAATGAGCTTCTTAAAAAGCTGGAAGATATGGGAATTACGATAGCTGACATGAGAGGTCAGGGCTACGATAATGGTGCCAACATGAGAGAAAAGAACAGAGGAGTGCAGATACGGATCTGAGAGTTAAACCCTCGAGCATTTTTTGTCCCATGAAGTTCTCATTCCTTGTACTTGGTGGTCAGTGATGCAGCGTCAGCTTCTAGTGAGGCTGCTGAATTTTTTAATGTAATTCAAAGCATCTATGTATTTTTCTCTGCATCAACTCATCAATGGCAAATTTTGAAGCAACATCTGGGAACATCCTCTCTGACACTGAAACCACTGAGTACCACACAATGGGAAAGTTGAGTGGAGGCGATAAAGCCTATCAAACACCAAATTGGGAAGATAGATGATGCCATAGTTGCCATTATGGAGGATAATGCTATGACAGGAACTGTTCATGGGAGAACAGTGGCAGAGGGGAATGGAATCACCAGAAACATACATAACTTCAAATTTTTGTGTGGCTTAGTGTTGTGGCATGACATACTGTTTGAAATAAATGTTGTAAGCAAGAGACTCCAAGGTGTTGACCTTGATATATCTGGAGCAATGGAACAACTGGAAAAAGCAAAGTCATACCTACAGTCTTACCGGTCAGATGAGGGATTTCAAAACATTCTGAAGAGTGCACAGAAGTTGGCAGAAGAACTTCACACTGAAGCTATTTTCCCACCCATTCAAGAATACAAGAGTCACTGAAGAAGAAGACATTTTGATTACGAGGCACGGGATAACCCCATAAGAGACCCCAAACAATAATTCAAAGTTGAATTCTTTAACCAGGTGCTAGATTGTGCAATACAGTCAGTTGAAGAACATTTCATGCAGCTCAAGGAACACAGCAGTATATTTGGGATGTTGTATGATATTCCAAAACTCCTCACTATACCTGAAGAAGACCTACACAAGCAATGCAGGGCACTAGAGACAGTGTTGACACATGATGACATGCGCGATATTGATGCAGGTGATTTAGGCGATGAACTGAAAGCCCTTTCAAGATACATTTCAGCAGGATCAACTCCAAAGGCTGTTCTGGAATATATGTGCACAAATAAGATGACCACTCTCTTTCCAAATGCTTTTTTTGCTCTGCACATAGTTCTAACACTTCCTATAACAGTTGCCAGTGGAGAACACAGCTTCTCCAAGCTGAAGTTAATAAAAACACATCTACGCTCCACAATGACACAGGAGAGGCTGGTCGGCCTTGCAACCATCTCAATAGAGCATGAGCTGGCCCAGTCTGTGGACCTTCATCAGGCAGCAGTTCAAATCTTTGCAACCAAGAAGGCACGGAAAGCACCACTTTGATTATTCAAACAGATAAAAATGCCAGTGTTTACTATGCAGACAAGAAAAGTTACATTTGCTGTTCAGGCATTTGAAAGTTAAGTGTTACTTAAAATTTTTGAACAAGGCATTTTAAGTTGTTAGTTCTCCTTTATTGGGGTAGGTAGCAGAGCAGTACCATGAGAAGAGTAGAACAGGAAGAAGGCAGAATTGAGACCTTTCAAAGTTTAGGCCCAAGCAAGGGGGAATGGGGGCGTCATTTGTGCTCCCCGCCTCAGGTGCCAAAATGTTTTGGGCCGGCCCTGTCCCTGACAACATGTGGCAGAACACCCCAGGTTTGTGGCACTGCAGTAAGCTGCACTGCCCTGAGAATGCTTTTTCAAAATATTTTGATCTGTGACCAGCTTATGTTGATTTATAAAAAAAAATATTTTTTCCAGGCTCTATGTGCAAAGAAAAGGGCTGGATATTTTGTCTAAAAATATTAAAGCTGAGATTTGTATTCTCCTTTCTAGTTCCCTAAAAGAGGGAAGCCCATCTCCACAGACTTTGTGTATTCATCTTCACTAGGAAAAAAAGCTAACTCATGTTAGCTAACACACGGTAAATTCCTAGTGAATGTGTCATTTTAACGCAAGTTTGCAGGACATGAATTCAGAACACACATTTTTGCTGAGTGAAAACAAGGCATAAGAGGTCCAAAAGCCAGTTCTGGACACAAGGGATATGTCTACATTGCAATGTAAACTCCGAGTTAGTGGGACTTGAGTCATCTGACCCTGGGTTAGAGAACCCAGGGCTTAAGCATCAACAGTGGTTGTTAACCCTAGGTTAAAAATTTTCTAATCCAGGCTTGAATGTGGGGCTCTGGCATCCACATTGCTGCCTGCAGACCCAAGTCAAACCAACCATATCCCAGACTCCCTAATGCCTTCCTGAAATGTGGCCAGAGTAGCCCATTGACCGTAGTGCAGTGTGGGAAAACTTGACTGTCCATTCTGCATGCTACAGGAAGTTTGAATAGCTGCCAACACATCCTGCCAAGCTGTCATTTTGGTTTGTGTGTTCCCAGCTACCAGCACCAGCAAGATGAAAGAGGCGCCTTTTAAATAACTTATTTTGCTTGTGCTTTCACTCCTGTGTCAAGAAAAAGGCAGAGCTTCCATGAGACGCTGGTTGACATTTCAGCAGTGTATTCTGAACCATCAAAGGCACATGACCGAGCTAATGATGGAGCAGGAGGAGGAGGACACATATGTGACAGACTCAAACTGGCTGAAACTGCTCATGATGCTTGGTACAGCCGCTGATGCCCCCCACGTAGACTTGTGCTTCTGGAACAGGGCCATGAGCACAGACCAATTAACGTCATCATGCAAACCTGAGATGACCAGCAGTGGGTCCAGAACTTTTGCATGAAAAAAGCTACATCTCTGGAGTTCTGTGAGTAGCTTGCCCCAACCCTCCAGCGTAAAGACAAAAGCATGAGGGTGGCCATTGTGATCCAGAAGCAGGTTGCTATACTGTCTGGAAGCTGGCTTCTACAGGTACATTGCCAACCAGTTTGGTGTTGGAAAGTTGACTATGGGTAAAGTAGTGGTGGAAATTTCTGAAGCAATCAGGCATGTGGTTTACCCCAAGGTGGTGGGCATAAAAGACCATCCTGTAGTACAGTGGTTTTCAAACTTTTTTTCTGGTGACCCAGTTGAAAAAAATTATTGATGCCCGTGACCCAACGGAGCTCCTTGTCAACCTCCTCCTAGCTCTGGCCAAAATGGCCATCTACAAAACCAGGGAGAGGAGATTGGCCGACGGGATTTCCTGCGACTGTGGGGCCTATTTCCGCTCCTCCGTCCGTTCACGCATCCAGGCAGAGTTCCTCTGGGCAGCATCCGCTGGCTCCCTTGATGCCTTCGAGGAACAGTGGGCGCTGTCCAGGGTTCTCTGCTCAGTGTCCCCGTCCGGTTCCCTTCGTTTAGCCCTGTGACCTCACTCCCGTTCCTGTTATTTCATTAGTTGTCCCCCAAAATTATTTGGTATCACGGACCTGTGGATCCTCCCCTTAGGCTGGGGGGAGGTCCTTTAGCCCGCCCACTTCCTGGATACCAACAGGACCCAATGGAGCTGGGGATGAGGGGTTTGGGGTGTGGGAGTGGCTCAGGGTTGGGGCAGAGGGTTGTGTGCAGGGCTGCAGGATGGGGCCAGGAATGAGGGGTTCAGGGTGTGGGCGGGGCCTCTGGGCTGGGGCAGGGGGTTGGGGTGTTGGAGGGAGTCAGGGCTCTGGGCTGGAGGTGCAGGCTCAGGTGGGGCTGGAGATGAGGGGTTTGGGGTGCAGGAGGGGGCTCTGGGTTTGAGGGGGCTCAGGGCTGGGGCAGGGGATTGAGGTGCTGGAGTGGGGTCTGGGCTGGGGGTGCAGGCTCTGGGGTGGGGCCAAGGATGAGAGGTTTGATGTGCAGGAAGGGGCTCCGGGTTTGGGGGGGGCAGGGGATTGGGGCACGGGGTTACCTCAGGCAGCTCCTGGTCAACGGCGCAGCGGGAGTGCTAAGGCAAGCTTCTTGCCTGTCCTGGCACCACGAACTGCGCTGTGCCCCGGAAGCAGTTTCTGGCCAATGGGAGTGTGGAGTCGGTGCTCCGGGCAGGGGCAGAGTGCAGAGTCCCATGGCCCCCCCGCTTAGAAGCCGTACCTGCTACTGGCCGCTTCTGGAGCACAGTGCGGTGTCAGAACAGGTAGGGACTAGCTTGCCATAGCTGGGCAGCACCGCCGATGGGACTTTTAATGGCCCGGTTGGCAGTGCTGACCAGAGCTGCCGCGACCCAGTGCCTTACATTCTGTGACCCAGTACTGGGTCGCAACCCGCAGTTTGAAAACCACTGCTGTAGTAATTGCTGGTTTTGAGGGAATGTAGTTTCCTAACTGTGTCATTGATGGGACTCATGAGTACTTAAACTGCAAAGGGTACTACTCCATTGTTATGCAGGCTCTTGTGGACCACAGAAGGAGATTTATTAATGTCAACATGGGTTGCACTGGGGAAGTTCATGATGACAGAGTTTTTTGCCCATCGCGGTCTATATTCATGGACAGGCTCAGACACTATTCCCACCAAATGATGCGGTCATAAATCTTGGTTTTGGAAACTGTATCCTGATTTAAGAGGCCCTGGCAAAAGAAGGTTTAATTACACTCTCAGCAGATGTAAAATGGTTGTTGAATGTGCTTTTGGCAAAGTGAAATCCTGTTGGAGATGTCTACAAATCCATTTGGATTCCAGTGCCATCAATGCTGTCTGCCTTACTGTGGCTTGCTGTATTCTTCACAATCTTTGTGAAGCCAGAGGTGAGCCACTTTCTGCTCAATGGCCCCATGACAACGAGAGGCTGCTGAATTGGTACACTCCGTCAGAAAGTCCACCTAGCACAGCTGGAGCTAGATGCACCTGAGCAACAGAAGTCAGGGATGCTTTGTGCTCCCACGTTATGGACTTGCATGGCCCAATGGAAGTGGGGGAAATAGTACCTTTATGAATGTGTTTGTGCGAGATGGAGATGGGCTCATTGATTGTGGTGGGTTTCAATGCTTGGGGAGGTGGGTGTTGATTGCCGTGCAATATACTTATAAATGTGGTGTGAATCATAGTATGGATTGATGTAGATCAGCGGTTCTCAAACTATGGGGCGGGCCTGCCAAGGGAGATGTGGGAATTTGACAAATATTACTTTTCACATTGCCACCGTTACTTCTGTGCTGCTGCTGACACGGTGCTGCCTTCAGAGCTGGGCGCTCAGCCGGCAGCCACTGCTCTCCACTTTGCCTTTGCAGCTGGGTGGCAGCATGTACTTAGGGGGCGCGTAACGATTACAGACACAAAGAAGTGGGGACCAATCAAATAAGTTTGAGAACCACTGAGATAAACATATTGAGAAACAGTGTTTGCATACTAATTCCTAATTGTCCCTAACCATGTGTTCACCTTTATTATTTTAAATACAGATTGTATGACGTGATACAGTGATAAACTTTCTTGATTAATTAAAAAAACTTTGTTTATAAATATGTATTGGAAAAATACAACATTCACCCTGTGCCAGGCAGGCCAGCTGACATTACCACACTAAAAACACCAGTAACAACAGTCCCTTAAAAAAAAAAAAAAAAAAAACAGAAAAACAAAGTGCATGAATAATGCAAACAGTGAAACCACATGCAAGACAGAAACACCCTACCATTGCATGTCCCCTGCCCCCCATTCTTTTTTCCTTTCTTTCCCCATTTGTTGTGCACTTGGTGCCCAGGTTGGGGTGGAGGCATCCCCAGGAGAGGGGGTCAATATGGAGGGCTGCATGGGGTAAAGTTGCTCTGCCCAGCCACTCCTGGGGTTTGATTGCATGGGCAATCCAGCCATGGAGTTTTCCAAGCTGTTTCTGGACTGCATCACATCCTACCACACAGGGGACTCGAGCCATGGTATGGATGATGCAGCAGGAGCCAATACTCTTGCAGCCATTAGTGATATCAGCCTGTCAAACAGCTCTTTCTGCTGAGCTCTGAGCTCCTCCCTTAACTGCCATTCCTGTTCCAGGAGCTGTGAATCGAGTGCCTGCTCCCACGCTGAAACCACATTCTCAAGGTGTGCCGCCAGCCTGAGTCTTTCTTGTCTCTCCTCTAGCCGCAAGTCCCTTTCTCTTGGTACTGGACCAGCTTGTTGGCCCTGTCCAGAACTTCAACCATAAGTTCATCATGGAAACGCTTCCTCTTGGAACAGTCCGTGAAAGTACGTTGGGCCAGGGCTTCTGCTGCGGTGTGAGCGACCTGTGGAAGTATTGCAGCCAGTAGAGGTCGAGGGGCCTGGAACAGGATAAGACACAGAGGGCTATTATCTCAACTAGCTCAGTGCAGAGCACAGAAAAAATCCTTGTGGAATGTCAAGGACAAAATGTTACTTTTCCAAACTGAACTTCAGTATATTGTGAGAAAATAACATTTGCTTTATAGTTTGTGGCTAGTAGGGAGAAGGCTCCACCAGCAAGTAAAAGAAAGCCCTTAGAATAATAAGCAGTATTACTTGTAGTGGGGAAGGACATACATAGGATATAACCAATAAAATAAAGAGATGCAGTAACAAGACAAAGAAAAACTGCCTTAAAAGAAACAGGCCCAAACCTTCCCACTTGTTCTGCTGGTAAGCAGGGGGAGGGAAGAGAAGATCAGAAAGGAAGGCCTTTGAGGAAGAAAAGCAGCAAGAATAAACTGCTTCAGACTGGGTTTTTGCTAAAGTTAGATGAAGGGTAGAAAGAGAGCCACAAATCTGAATGTTCTTTGTCAGACCCTACCTGATCATGATGGAGTACACCAGAATGAGACAGTCATCCTTAGGTCTGGCCTATTTGTACGTATATTGATCACATGCTTATGAATACTTTGTACTGTATTGGCTGTAGTGACTGCTTATTTTTAGGCTGTTAGACATGTTTGGAGTTATTGCATAATGTACCATTTGGTCTTTGGATTGAATAGAGGAATTTATGGTTAAACTGGTGTTGGGTGATTTCCCATATTAATAATTTTCAAATATTAGTTCCAACATGTGTTATAAATACTAATGTGTTGAGGGACCTGGTTACAACACAGAAATACTCTGGTATAGTTAAAACACAGTCGCTTCCCCCAGCATTTTAAAAACTCCCATTCAGTGTTGTAAAGCTGGTATCCTCAGTCCTACAATGATATGGCAATGGTGATGTCATCACCATGGTAACTCTACATTGCATTTTGTACATCATTGTTTGGAGGAAGGCTGGTAATAGGGCTAAACTGTTAGAAGTTTATTCAGAGGTGGTTGGCCTGAGGCCACAAATGTTGAGTTTGGCTATGAATTCAGAGGGGGGATATTCAGAGGAGGAGAACTGGATATTGCCTTTACTCAGAACTCCTGCAGAAACCCAGTCAGGTGAAAGCACTTTGTACAAGGCCTGGTTTGAAAGCCCAAGGACTGTCTAATGGCTGAAAAATCCAACATTCTGAAAACACAAACATCTCTAAGTGTTGATGGATTGAAGAGAGTTTCTAGTAAATCTAGACAGACTGTTAAGATAAGGTTTGCATATTTTGTTTATCTGAAATTTGTATCTATCAAATCTAGACCTTTTCTATTATGCCTATGGTAGTATTTAAGCACTGGCTGGGTGGGGGGAATTTGGACTGCGTATATTACACTAGATTTTTCAGCTGCTCCCTGTTTCCTGAGTGCAGCTGAGGCCTGGTCTACACTACGAGGTTAGGTCGACTTTAGCCGCGTTAAATCGACTTAAGCCTGGACACGTTTACACTACGAAGCCCTTTCTTTCGACTTAAAGGGCCCTTTAAACCGGTTTCTTTACACCACCTCGACGAGGGGATTAGCGATAAAATCGGCCTTAGGGGGTCGGAATTGGGTTAGTGTGGACGGAATTCGACATTATTGGCCTCCGGGAGCTATCCCACAGTGCTTCATTGTGACCGCTCTGGACAGCACTCTCATCTCAGATGCACTGGCCAGGTAGACAGGAAAAGCCCCACGAACGTTTGAATTTCATTTCCTGTTTGCTCAGCGTGGAGAGCACAGGTGACCATGCAGAGCTCATCAGCACAGGTAACCGTGATGGAGTCCCAGTCCCAGTCCCAGGATCGCAGAAGAGCTCCAGCCTGGACCGAACGGGAGGTACGGGATCTGATCGCCATCTGGGGAGATGAATCAGTGCTCGCCGAACTCCGAAGCAGTAAAAGAAATGGCAAAACATTAGAAAAGATCTCCAAGGCCATGAAAGACAGAGGCCATAACAGGGACGCACAGCAGTGCCGCGTGAAAATTAAGGAGCTAAGGCAAGCCTACCACAAAGCCAGAGACGCAAACGGAAGGTCCGGGGCTGAGCCGCAAACATGCCGCTACTACGCGGAGCTGCATGCCATTCTAGGGGGTGCAGCCACCACTAGTCCAAGCGTGTGCTATGAGTCCCTCGCTGGAAACAGGGAAGCGGGTTCGGCGGACGAGGAAGATGAGGATGGAGAGAACATAGATAGCTCACAGCAGCAAGGAAGCGGAGAAACCAGTTACCCCAACAGCCAGGATATGTTTGTCACTCTGGACCTGGAACCAGTAACCCCCGAACTCACCCAAGACCCTGAGGGCACACAGGGGACCTCTGGTGAGTGTACCTTTGTAAATATTACACATGGTTTAAAAACAAGCGTCTTTAATGATTAATGATTAATTTGCCCTGGCAATCGCGGCCAGTACAGCTATTGGAAAAGTCTGTTAACGTGTAT
This sequence comes from Terrapene triunguis, assembly GCF_002925995.2. Taxonomy (NCBI): domain Eukaryota; kingdom Metazoa; phylum Chordata; order Testudines; family Emydidae; genus Terrapene; species Terrapene triunguis. The sequence continues at coordinate 10,796,948 of NW_020664598.1, forward strand.
GGGGATGGAGCGGAAATCCTCCAGGGACATCTCCAGAAAGCTCTCCTTCATGTACTCCCAAAGCCTTTGCAAAAGGTTTCTGGGGAGGGCTGCCTTATCCCGTCCGCCACGGTAGGACACTTTACCACGCCAGGCCAGTAGCACGTAGTCTGGAATCATTGCATAACAAAGCATGGCAGCGTATGGTCCCGGTGTTTGCTGGCATGCAGACAACATCCATTCCTTATCGCTCTTTGTTATCCTCAGGAGAGTGATATCATTCACGGTCACCTGGTTGAAATGGCGCAATTTTATTAAGGGGACATTCAGAGGTGCCCCTTCCTGCTCGGCTGAACAGAAATATTCCCCGCTGTTAACCATGCGGTGGGGGGGAGGGGTGAAGTGACCATCCCAGAGAATTGGGTGTGTGGGGGAGGGGAGTTAGTTGGGTTTGTGCTGCATGTTAAACCTGAAACCGCAGCCCCTCCTTTTACATTGCAAACCCATTTTAAATGGCCAACCCAACGGGTGCTTGGTATGGTTAATGAGAGCAGTACTGTTTTAAAGCATCCCCACTTGTTAACAAGGTTAAAAAAGCCAAAAGACTGTGTCTTACCATGGCTGCCTGCAAGCTGAAATCTGTGGCCTGGCACTGCGTGAGTGATCTCTCACACCAAACCGGCAGGCCCTCAATATAAGAGGAAAAATGCGACCTTGTAACGAAAGCACATGTGCTGTGTGATGTGAACAGCAAAATCTAACGTGAAAGAGTGTACCCATTGTTCTCTAAAATGTATCTTTTTTAAACAACTCTCCCTTCTCCTCCACCAGCTGCAAATGTTTCACCTTCACAGAGGCTAGTGAATATTCGAAGAAGGAAGCGAAGGACGCGTGACGAAATGTTCTCGGAGCTCCAGATGTCCTCCCACGCTGACAGAGCACAGCAGAATGCGTGGAGGCAGTCAATGACTGATTTTAAAAAAGCCCAATATGAGCGAGAGGAGAGGTGGCATGCTGAATCGCGGGCTGAAGAGGAGAAGTTGCGTGCTCAAGAGGAGAAGTTGCATGCTGAAACGCGGGCTGAAGAGGAGAAGTGGCGTCAACTTGTACTCAGAAAGCAAGAGTTGATGCTCCGGCTGCTGGAGCATCAAAGTGATATGCTCCTGCGTATGGTTGAGCTGCAGGAAAGGCAGCAGGAGCAGAGACCGCCGCTACAGCCCCTCTGTAACCAACAGCCCTCCTCCCCAAGTCCCATTGCCTCCTCACCCAGACGCCCAAGAACACGGTGGGGGGGCCTCCGGCCACCCAATCACTCCAGCCTAGATGATTTCCAGTGCAATAAGTTTTAAAGTTTTAAAGTGCACTGTGTCCTTTTCCTTCCCTCCTCCCCCACCCATCCAGGCCTACCTTTGCAATTATCCCCCTAGTTGTGTGCTGAATTAATAAAGAATGCATGAATGTGAAGTAACAATGACTTTATTGCCTCTGCAAGTGGTGCTAGAAGGGGGGAGGGTAGTAGGGGAGGGTGGGGTTGTTGGTTTACAGGGAAGTATAGAGTTAACCGGGTAGGGGGGTGTAGGGGCGGAGGGTTCATCAAGGAGAAACAAACAGAAGTTTCACTCCGTAGCCTGGCCAGTCACAAAACTGGTTTTCAACGCTTCTCTGATGCGCACCGCGCCCTGCTGTGCTCCTCTAACCGCCCTGGTGTCTGGCTGCGCGTAATCAGCGGCCAGGTGATTTGCCTCAACCTCCCACCCCGCCATAAATGTCTCCCCCTTACTTTCACAGATATTGTGGAGCGCACAGCAAGCAGCAATAACAATGGGGATATTCTTTTCGCTAAGGTCTGAGCGAGTCAGTAAGCTGCGCCAGCGCGCTTTTAAACGCCCAAATGCACATTCCACCACCATTCGGCACTTGCTCAGCCTGTAGTTGAACAGGTCCTGACTCCTGTCCAGGCTGCCTGTGTATGGCTTCATGAGCCATGGCATTAAGGGGTAGGCTGGGTCCCCAAGGATAACGATAGGCATTTCAACATCCCCAATGGTTATTTTCTGGTCCGGGAAGAAAGTCCCTTCCTCCAGCTTTCGAAACAGAAGAGAGTGCCTGAAGACGCGAGCATCATGTACCCTTCCCGGCCAGCCCACGTTGATGTCGGTGAAACGTCCCTTGTGATCCACCAGGGCTTGCAGCAGCATTGAAAAGTACCCCTTGCGGTTTATGTACTCGGTGGCTTGGTGCGCCGGTGCCAAGATAGGGATATGGGTTCCGTCTATCGCCCCACCACAGTTTGGGAATCCCATTGCAGCAAAGCCATCCACTATGTCCTGCACGTTTCCCAGAGTCACTACCCTTGATATCACCAGGTCTCTCATTGCCCTGGCAACTTGGATCACAGCAGCCCCCACAGTAGATTTGCCCACTCCAAATTGATTCCCGACTGACCAGTAGCTGTCTGGCGTTGCAAGCTTCCACAGGGTTATCGCCACGCTTCTCAACTGTGAGGGCTGCTCTCATCCTGGTATTCTGGCGCTTCAGGACAGGGGAAAGCAAGTCACAAAGTTCCATGAAAGTGCCCTTACGCATGCGAAAGTTTCGCAGCCACTGGGCATAGTCCCAGACCTGCAACACGATGCGGTCCCACCAGTCTGTGCTTGTTTCCCGGGCCCAGAATCGGCGGTCCACGGCATGAACCTGCCCCAGTAACACCATGATTTCCACGTTGCTGGGGCCTGTGCCTTGTGAGAGGTCCATGTCAATTTCCTCATCACTATCGTCGCCGCGCTGCAATCGCCTCCTCCTCAGCTGGTCCTGGTTTTGCTTTGGCATGTCCAGGAGGCTCTGCATATACTCCAGGACAATGCGCGTGGTGTTCATAGTGCTCATAATTGCCGCAGTGATCTGAGCGGGATCCATGATCCCAGTGATAGCTATGGCGTCTGGTCTGAAAAAAGGCGCGAAACTAGTATCTAAAGACCAGGGGAAGAAGGGAGGGAGGGAGGGAGGGAGGGGCGAGTGACGACATGGCGTACAGGTACAGGGAATTAAAATCAAGAAAGGTGGCTGTGCATCAGGGAGAAATACAAACAACTGTCACACAGAATGCCCCCCCCCCCAGAGATTGAACTCCTAAGCCTGGGTTTAGCGGGCCGTTGATTTGACGGAGGGAGGGGGGAAGGAAATGAATACAGAACAAATCTATTTTTTACATCTTAAGACGACAGTGCAGCATGACTGATAGCCCTCGGCATTGTCTGGGTGCTTGGTAGCAATGTAACCCTACGTGTGCCAGCCACATGTCTGCCAGCACCCAGATCGCCCTCGGCCTTTTCTGGGTGCTTAGCAGACAATACTTGGCAGAAAATAGTATACTACGACTGGTAGCCATCATCGTCCAACGAGGATGGTTAAAGGCAAGGGGTTGCTGCTGTGTAGCAATATATGCTGTACAGTAGCCAGAAGGATCAGTAAAGGCGCTCAGGCTACAATAATCTATGAGCATTTCAGGCAACATGTAAATTTGTCCGACGAGGACGGTTACCAGTCGTAATAAACCATCTACTGCCAAAAGGCAAGGGGCTGGTGCAATGCAGCCCTACGGCTGCCAGCCCCACAGCTACCAGCATCCCGATCGCCGATGAAGGCTACCAGTCATGCTGCACCGTCTACCACCAAAAGGCAGTAAGCTGCTGCTGCTGTTTAGCAATGCAGTCCCACGTTTGCCGGCACCCGGAAGACATATGGTGACGGTGAGCTGAGCTGAGCGGGCTCAATGCTTGGTGTGGTATGTTGTCTGCACAGGTAACCCAGGTAAAAAGGCGCGAATCTATTGTCTGCCGTTGCTGTGACGGCGGGGGAGGGGCCTGACGCAATGTACCCAGAACCCCCCGCGGCACTGCTTTGCATCATTCGGGCATTGCGATCTCAACCCATAATTCCAATGGGCGCCGGAGACTCCGGGAACTGTGGGATAGGTACCCATAGTGCAATGCGCCGGAAGTCGACACTAGCCTCGGTACTGTGGACGCGGTCCGCCGACTTCATGCACTTAGAGCATTTTATGTGGGGACACACACAATCGGCTGCATACAACCGGTTTCTATAAAACCGGCTTCTATAAATCCGACCTAATTTTGTAGTGTAGACATAGCCTGAGACAGAAAACGCAAAGGAACCAGTTACAGCTGCATGGATTCTGGGGCTGGCTTGATGCCAGTCTTGGCCCTATTTTAATGTAGAGCAACATAGGAACTGCTCTAAAGTACTCAAAATGGTAGCAACTCCAAGAGGTTGTCCACCATCTGGGGATTGCTAGACTACAGTGTGCTGTGGCCAATGCCTTCTTTGCCTCTAGACTGAGGCTGGGAAGTGGTGTGTATGAACCATATATGGCTACCAGAGTGATCCCCAGCTAAGGAGATCTGGTGGCTTCCATTCAGGCTCTGCCCAGGGGCTGGCTGGCAGTCAGAATCTGTCCCATTATTTGTTTTTGGTATTGTTTATAAGTATTGATGTAAAGAAATCTGCTATGATTTCTGTTATTCACAAAATAATTGCTCATAAATAAAGGTATACAAAGGTTTTTGTTTTGCTTGTATGATATGCAAAGAAGTTCTGTAAGGGCATTTCATTAGATACATTTTAACTTTTATGGTTTTGCTGGAGGCTCCCTGGAAGACTGAAGAACTAGTAGGATTATATCATCACAGGAAATGAGAAATGGAGACCAGAACTGTAGATTGAGGGTAGGAGGGGGAGGGATTTTAGTCAAACTGTTCATAACCTTGTGTTCTGTTAATATCATTTTAAACCAAACACATGACGAACACCTGGAGGAAAAGCTCTTTGTTAATGATTCAGCATACCTGTCCTTTAACTGAGGACTGAGAGAACGGCATCACTTCAATTCTCCAATCCTTTAAGGAGTCCTCAGCAAAAACAGGGAAGGGAGATTTTTTTATTTAAAAGGCAAAAAGAAAACACCTTTCAGGCCTGCTTTGGACACCTCACAGAAGGGGGGGGAAATCATTTCCCCCCCCCCCTTGCGTGTTACCTTTAAGACCCCTTCACTTTACCATGACTCTACCACCTTTAACATTTCTTTAATCAGCAACATTTTTTCTAATATAAAAAGCAAGCATGTCATCCTTAACAATTGAATACATAAGCAGTGGAGCTTTTGCACTCAGATGCATACTTAGTGGGTTTGTGCAGCATGTATCTTTTTGAAAACCTGTAGATCTGAGCAGTTCTATAGAAACAATGAAGTACTGAGAAGACTCTGCATCATGTGGCTTGGATCATTGTAGCCATCATTACCAGGTATACAATGTAGCTTTAACCATTAGCAGGAGAGGTTTTTTTAAGCTGTGTTAGGGTCAAATCTGCGAAACTGGTTATGGGTCAAATGCCTCTGGCCAAAGATCCGCACCCCAACCTGAGCCAGAGGAGCAGAATTTCACATAGAAGGATTTCATCCACATGCTCCTTTCTTCTTATCAGATGGGAGCTGTGAGTGGAGTCTGGCAACTGTGCCAACAAAGGGCAAGATGCCTTTCCCATTTGCTGATGTGAAGAGGAGAGGGAGGTCAGTGAGGCCCCAATATGAAGACTTAAGCACATGCTTAACTTTATTAAAGCACATAACCAGTCACTGTCCCATTAACTTTAATGGGACTACTCCATGTGTGAAGTTGAACACATACATAAGTCTTATGTAGGATCTGGAATAAGGGCAGTCATCTGTCACTCTTCCACTCAGTTTTTAATCCTCCAGCTCTCCAACATTAGGCAGGATCTCAACAACTGTATCACAATGTCATTTGCATTTTCTCTTAACACCATCTTAATGTATATTATATTCTATAAAAAGAACAGGAGTACTTGTGGCACCTTAGAGACTAACAAATTTATTAGAGCATAAGCTTTCGTGGGCTACAACCCACTTCTTCGGATGCATATTGAGTGAAACATATCGAGGAGGTATATATACACACATACAGAGAGCATGAACAGGTGGGAGTTGTCTTACCAACTCTGAGAGGCCAATTAAGTAAGAGAAAAAAAACTTTTGAAGTGATAATCAAGGTAACCAAGTACAGACAGTTTGATAAGAAGCAAGTGTGAGAATACTTACAAGGGGAGATAGATTCAATGTTTGTAATGGCTCAGCCATTCCCAATCCCTGTTTAGCCCTGAGTTGATTGTGTCTAGTTTGCATATCAATTCCAGCTCAGCAGTCTCTCGTTGGAGTCTGTTTTTGAAGTTTTTCTGTTTTAAGATAGCCACCCGCAGGTCTGTCATAGAATGGCCAGACAGGTTAAAGTGTTCTCCCACTGGTTTTTGAGTATTATGATTCCTGATGTCAGATTTGTGTCCATTAATTCTTTTGCGTAGAGACTGTCCGGTTTGGCCAATGTACATGGCAGAGGGGCATTGCTGGCACATGATGGCATATATCACATTGGTAGATGTGCAGGTGAACGAGCCCCTGATGGTATGGCTGATGTGATTAGGCCCTATGATGGTGTCACTTGAATAGATATGTGGACAGAGTTGGCATCGGGCTTTGTTACAAGGATAGGTTCCTGGGTCAGTGTTTTTGTTCAGTGATGTGTGGTTGCTGGTGAGTATTTGCTTTAGGTTGGGGGGTTGTCTGTAAGCAAGGACAGGTCTGTCTCCCAAGATCTGTGAGAGTAAAGGATCATCTTTCAGGATAGGTTGTAGATCTCTAATGATGCGCTGGAGAGGTTTTAGTTGGGGGCTGAAGGTGACAGCTAGTGGTGTTCTGTTATTTTCTTTGTTGGCCCTGTCTTGTAGGAGGTGACTTCTGGGTACTCGTCTGGCTCTGTCAATCTGTTTTTTCACTTCAGCAGGTGGGTATTGTAGTTTTAAGAATGCTTGATAGAGATCTTGTAGGTGCTTGTCTCTATCTGAGGGATTGGAGCAAATGCGGTTATATCTTAGAGCTTGGCTGTAGACAATGGATCGTGTGGTGTGTCCTGGATGGAAGCTGGAGGCATGTAGGTAAGTGTAGCGGTCAGTAGGTTTCCGGTACAGGGTGGTATTTATGTGACCATCGCTTATTAGCACAGTAGTGTCCAGGAAATGGACCGCTTGTGTGGATTGATCTAGGCTGAGGTTGATGGTAGGATGGAAATTATTGAAATCATGGTGGAATTCCTCAAGGGCTTCTTTTCCATGGGTCCAGATGATGAAGATGTCATCAATGTAGCGCAAGTAGAGTAGGGGCGTTAGGGGACGAGAGCTAAGGAAGCGTTGTTCTAAGTCCGCCATAAAAATGTTGGCATACTGTGGGGCCATGCGGGTACCCATAGCAGTGCCGCTGACTTGAAGGTATATATTGTCCCCAAATGTGAAATAGTTGTGGGTGAGGACAAAGTCACAGAGTTCAGCCACCAGGTTAGCTGTGACATTATCGGGGATACTGTTCCTGATAGCTTGTAGTCCATCTTTGTGTGGAATATTGGTGTAGAGGGCTTCTACGTCCATAGTGGCCAGGATGGTGTTTTCTGGAAGATCACCGATGGATTGTAGTTTCCTCAGGAAGTCAGTAGTATCTCGAAGATAGCTGGGAGTGCTGGTAGCGTAGGGTCTGAGGAGAGAGTCCACATAACCAGACAAGCCTGATGTTAGGGTGCCAATGCCTGAGATGATGGGGCGTCCAGGATTCCCAGGTTTATGGATCTTGGGTAGCAAATAGAATGTCCCTGGTCGGGGTTCTAGGCATGTATCTGTACAGATTTGTTCCTGTGCTTTGTCAGGGAGTTTTTTTAGCAGATGGTGTAGTTTCTTTAGGTAATCCTCAGTGGGATCAGAGGATAATGGCTGGTAGAATGTGGTGTTAGAGAGCTGTCTAGCAGCCTCTTGGTCATATTCCAATTTATTCATGATGACGACAGCACCTCCTTTGTCAGCCTTTTTGGGTCTGAATAAACTCTAATCATATACTGTTTTCCCCTCTTTTGTTTTGAGGTATGTAGTCCATCTGTGACTATAAGGCTTTGTTTCTTAAGCAGTACTTATGTTATTCTATGGATTGTAATTTCCTTTTCCTGTCAAACCATGACTGATTAATACTAAGTTTCATGAATAGTGATGTTTACAAAGAAGCTATAGTTTTACTCTTGCAAGGATGTTGTCAGGGTTCCCTCCCCACTCTGAACTCTGAGGTACAGATGTGGGGACCTGCATGAAAGATCCCCTAAGCTTATTTCTACCAGCTTAGGTTAAAAACTTTCCCAAGGCACAAATACTTTCCTTGTCCTTGGACGGTATTGCTGCCACCACCAAGTGATTTAGACAAAAATTCAGGAAAAGGGCCACTTGGAGTCCCTATTCCCCCCAAAATATTCCCCCAAGCCCCTTCACCCCCTTTCCTGGGGAGGCTTGAGAATAATATACTAACCAATTGTTTACAATGTGAGCACAGACCACAATAACCCCTGGGTTATTAGGACACTGAAAATCAAGGAGGTTCTTAAAAGAAGAAGTTTATTTATAAAAAAAAGTAAGAAAATCACACCTGCAAAAATTAGGATGGAAGGTAACTTTACGGGGTAATAAAATGATTTAAAATACAGAGGATTCACCTCTAGGCTCAGCTTCAAAGTTACAAAAAACAGGAATAAAACTCTCTTTTAGAATAGAGAAAATTCACAAGCTAAAAAAAAAGATAATCTAATGTATTGCCCTTACTTAATAATTTTTGTAATCTTAGATGCTCATTTCAGGTATGTTTTCAGAGATGTTTTTCCTGCCTGGTCTCTCTCTCCATCCAGAGAGGGAACAACAAAGAGAGCACAAACAAAACCTCCCTCCCAGATTTGAAAGTATCTTCTTTCCTTATTGGTCCTTTTGGTCAGGTGCCAACCAGGTTATTTGAGTTTCTTAATCCCTTACAGGTAAAGATTCAGTATAGCTTCTCAGGACGGATTTTCTGGTACCCTTAGCTGTATGTTTATGACAGATGTCAAATGCAATGATATTGTATGATCACTTAAAAGCTCAAGTATGTGAATTTGTGTATTTAGGACTAAGTCTTGTATGATGCAGACCCAGCTGTTACAAACAAATTTTATGATAGACAAGAAATTATTTCTCCAAACTACATCCTGTCAGTCACTTAATTTATATGTGGTAGCTAGAAGTCATGTTGTGTTATTGATGTCAATAACGTCTCCCTTTCTAGGACTTCTTTTCCCCCTTCCCCCCAACAAAAAACAAAAAAACTGGCAACTGTCACTCCTCTGTTTTGTTGTTGCCTCCCTGATTTTGTTCAGGATGTTGACATCACTATAATGGTTTCCATCAAAAAAATTGTTAGCACATGCCCATTAGTATATTTTTATGACCTGTGATTTATAGGTATGTTTATGGTCTTCTCCACCTAGATGTTTTATTTCAGTAGAATCAGTGTAATCTTTATGTATTTTGTTTCTCCACCATGTTTAACTTCTTTAGATAAATATAGTGTGTAATTACCATATTAGCCTACCATGTATCAGAATTTTCAGTTTTGTCTAGTTCCTCTCCCAGTGCCAGGCACCCAGCTCAACTGATTTTGCTTTTAATTTTCTCACCTGGGCCTTTTCATTTTTATTCCTAAATAAATAACTGTTTATGTATGCAGTGGTGTTGTAGCTGAGTTGGTCCCAGGATATTAGAGAAACAAAGTGGGTGAGATAATATCTTCTATTGGACCAATTTCTGTTGGTGGGGGAGACAAGCTTTCGAGCTTACTCAGCATTCTTCTTCAGGTCTGGGAAATGTACTCAAAGGCATGGGCGGCAGGTGGACCCAGCTCTTCGGGGAGGCTAGTCTCGCAGCTCTGTCTAGGGTGACCAGATCAGAGATATAAAATATCAGGACATGGGGGAGTCGGGGGGGGGGGCAAAAAAAAAAAAAAGCGGCGGCACGTGATGGGTCCGGGCGGGGGCAGTGCGGAGTGGGCAGGGACTGGGTGGGCGGCGCGGGACGAATCCCCGCTGCTGCCGGGGAGCCCCACGCTTCTCCCTCCTGCTCGCGGCTGCGGCTCCTTTCCGGCGGGACGCGCCTCCCGCCGCCCCAGGCACATGCGGCGCGCATCCCCCGTGCCTAGTCTCCCTCCCGCTGGGAAGGAGCCACTGGAGCGCAGCTGAGCGGGAGAGGCGCGGGCTGCAGGGCTGGAGCAGCCTCCTCCTGCGCTCCTGGCCCCAGGCCCCCGTGTGCAGCGGCCCGGGAGCCGGGCAGGAGCCCTCTGGCGCAGCTGGGGGCTCAGAGCTGAGCCCCCCATCTCCCTCCCTCCCTTGCCAGCCCCCCTTTGCCCACCCGCCCGGTGCCCGGGTGCCAGAGCTGACTCACCAGCTCCAGAATCCAGGCACCACCACCACCCCCCTCCTTCCCGGCTTGCGCTGCCATGCAGCTGCAAGCCTGGGAGGGAGGAGGAATGCCGTGTGGTTGGGGAAGAGACGGGGCCAGGGTGGGGATTTGGGGAGGGAGCCAATGGAGGAAGGAGGGGGAGGAGCCAAGGCGGGGTGCGGGGTGAGAGTCCCTCTGGGAGGGCAAAATTTCTTGTTTGTCCAGTGTCCCGACCAAACATTGGTCAGGACGCGGGACAAAGAAGCAAATATCGAGACAGTCCCGATAAAATGGGGACGTATGGTCACCCTAGCTCCGTCCCTTATGCACAAGGCCCCACCCCTGTGACTGGAGCCCTCCAAATTTCCCCGTGGCCAGAGAAGCCCTGGGCTGGCAGAACACCGAGCCACACACTGCGTCCCCCACCTCCAGAGGAGTCCTGAGCCAGCCCTAGCTGGCCGACCAACCCAAGCCCCGGCCGGAGCAGTCCCAGCCGTGCTGGCCAGCCCAGGGCTGGAGCAGCCTCAGCCCAGCATCCCATGGCAGTGGCTGCAGCCAGGGAAGGCAGAGCCTTGCCTGGCCTGTTATATCCGCCACCCATGCTCAAAGGGTATGTTTATACTGCAAATAAATACCTGTGGCTGGCATACATCTGGCTCTCTGTAAAATAGCAGTGTAGATGTTCGGGCTCAGGCTGGAGCCAGGTGTCTGGGACCCTCACTCCTCTGGGACTCCGTGAGCTTGGCCGTCAGCCTGTGCCCAAACATCTACAGCACAATTTTACAGCCCCACTAGCCTGAGTGTGACGGGGTTGCTCTACTCACTGCTCAGCAGCACCTCCTTGTGGCTCATCTGGGGGAATTAGCTCTGCTACTTAATCTGATGCTCCTTCATGCGGTTATTCAGTCTGTCAGGACTGAATAGGTCAGATATAGAGTGATCATTTTGTGAAAAGTGTTCACCTGGAGGTGATAGGATGTTTTTGTCTTATAATTTTTCTGTGTGAGTTCATTTGAGAGTGCAGTGATTCTGTCTCATCTCACCCATATAGCTGTTTTTTGGGGCATTTAATACATGGATGTGGTATGCCACAGGCTATAATAGGCATATATGTGACTTCCCAGTCCTCATCCTCAAATGAAACCTGCACAATACCTTCAAAAGATGAGCCTGGGAGTTTAAATTCATAACTTTGCTAGATACTAGAAATCCTGGCGTGAATAGAGACACTGGAATTATGGCTTATTATGGCAATCTATAACCCACTTAACTCCCCTCCAAGCTTTTTTCCTTTCCTCCCTATGACTGGAGAGGTGTTAAAGGATCACTTCACCTTGAATGGTCCCTTGAAAAAGAGCTCCATGTCAGGTCAAAAGCTTGTGTCTCACCAACAGAAATTGGTATGATAAAAGATATTACCTCACCCACACTGTTTTATGTAACAGTTCCTTGTCTCTCATCTGACCCCTGGGCCAACCATTATTAAGGCTGCAAATCTTTCATGGAGGTCACGGAAGTCACAGATTCCGTGACTTTCCAGGACCTCCAGGACTTCCGCAGCTGCAGTGGCTGGTGCAGCTGACCCCAGGGCTACCCGAGCAGCTGGGGTGGCCCTGGGGCCAGCCACACTGGCTGTTGCTCCAGTGGCCCCAAGCAACTGGTCCCAGGCACTGCCCTGGAGTAGTGGTCCGGGAGCAGTAGCAGTGCCACAGGTCGCCTCCACCCGGAGTAGCAGCAGTAGTGGTGGGGCCACAGGCTGCCCCCTGCCCGGAGCAGCGGCGGCAGGGCCCTGGGTTGCCCCCCACCTCCAGGAGCAGCAGCCTCCACTGGAGCACCGACTCCCCCCCTCAGCAGGTAAGATTTAGTTAGGGGTATTTTTAGTAAAAGTCACAGACAGGTCACTGGCCGTGACTTTTTGGTTATTGCCCATGACCTGTCTGTGATTTTTACTAAAAATATCCGTGACTAAATCATAGTCTTAACCATTATATATACATGGCTTCACTTGTATGGTACTTCTGGCTATCCTGAGCAGACTTTATGTTCCTTGCAGCACTCATAGCGTGTCACAGTTTAAATACTCCACCCCCAAAAATCTCCCTTAGATACTCATTACTGGAAACATTGTTTTATTTTGAAAAAGTTGCAACCACTTCTCTGTACAAACCGTTCCACAAATGCTTCATAGCAGCTAATATATCAAACTCCTCTTCTCCGTGCCATCTTCTTCATTGCATTAGGATTCTTTAATTCCATCCGAATAGCTGGCCAGACGGAGCATGGTAACATTTCAAAGAAAGCAAATAAATATGGATTAGCTCTGGAAAGAGTAGTAACTCAGAAAAGATTATGGTGTGGCATTGAAGAAATTAGGCTAAAGTATTATGCATATCAACTTGCCTTTAAAGAACTTATTAATTTTAGTAAGACTTGTTAACTTTATATTTAATACACCTCTACCCCGATATAACACGAATTCAGATATAACGCGGTAAAGCAGTGTTCCGGGGGTGGGGAGGGCCGCTCCGGCGGATCAAAGCAAGTTTGATATAACGCGGTTTCACCTATAACGCAGTAAGCTTTTTTGGCTCCTGAGGACAGCGTTCTATCGAGGTAGAGGTGTATATTTGGCAGCAAGGCAAAATGCTTTCCTTTTTTCAGATTTTCAGTAAACAAAGGACACTAAAAGCAGTGAGTCTACTGCTGTTTTTCATAGGGCAAAGCCTTTGCTTGAGAGTCTGGCTCAGAAGGCCGGGTTCATTCTAGATTGCTCTCAGCATGGAAGCTCCTTTTGCAATAATATTCTATAATGGCTACTGCCATTTCGGGGTTCTCTGGAACATCTATTGTCTGCTCTCTAACAGAGACATCATTATGGTCATTCACATGTGTGCGTTTAACTATCATAATTTGTTCCAAATGGGGCTTCTCTAGAAACTGATTAATATGATGCAACAGTTGCATAATGAGGCAGCCATTTTCTCCTTGGTATAGGAACAATAGAATCTGTGAATATCTGCCATCTACACTGGTTTCTAATAAGGAAGCAGATTTAATTGAAGGTTTTGCTGACTGAATATAAAGCCTTTGATAATCTAGGTTTCAGGTGCTTGAGTGCTTGCCCCTCCTTCTATGCTTCTAGAAAGCATTTGGGATAGGCTGGATTTTTGCTCTATAGACTTCTTGCTGAATGGACTCTCAGCGAAACTTCATCCCTGAAGGTGTCTGCAGGAGTCACAGAATCATAGAAGATTAGGGTTGGAAGAGACCTCAGGAGGTCATCTAGTCCAACCTCCTGCTCAAAGCAGGACCAACCCCAACTAAATCATCCCAGCCAGGGCTTTGTTAAACTGGGCCTTAAAAACCTCTAAGGATGGAGAATCCACCACCTCCCTAGGTAACCCATTCCAGTGCTTCACCACCCTCCTAGTGAAATAGTTTTTCCTAATGTAACCCCCAATTACATTATTTATTTAGTTATTTATTACAAAAAAATACATTAATATCCAACCTAGACCTCCCCCACTGCAACTTGAGACCATTGCTCCTTGTTCTGTCATCTACAACCACTAAGAACAGCCAAAACAGGGAAAGAACAGGTTAAAGAATATTTAGATAAATCAGATGTACAGTATTCAAGTCCATAGGGCCTGATGAAATTCCTCCTAGGGTATTTGGTTCAGCTGCTTCCTTAATCTTGAAACCGTTAGCCATTATCTTTGAGAACGTATAGAGAACAGATGAGGTCTTAGGGGGCTGGAGAAAGGTACTATGTTTGGCAATGTTTTAAAAGGGGAATAAAGAGGAATTACAGGCTAGGAGAGGGCAACATGAGTTAATGGGGGGGAGAGTAATATTAATGAGGGGCACCACTTTTTCCCCATAACAATGAGTGATGAAATGTGACTGCTTTGGTTCTTTTAATAGATGCACAAGACTGAGATCTATGTTACATAATTTCTCTCCCAGACATTGAAGTATAGTAGGAAAGTTCTGTCACCACAATACTGCAGACATAATGAGCTCAATGTCTCAATGTCTTTCCTGGCATTGTATTTTACTGTGCCCATGACCAGGCTGCTTGCCTCAGGATGGACTTTTTGTTTGGCTAGTGACCCCTCCCACATCCCACTGCATGTCACAGGTGCTGGAACTAGGGGTGCTGTGGCACCCCGCTGGCTTGAAGAGGTTTCCATCACATCCAGGGTGTACAGTTCGTTCAATGGCTCTCAGCACCCCCACTATACACATTGTTCCAGCGCCCCTGCTTCCTGTGGTAAAGGTGCAATCGGTATCACTGGGAGTGACCCAGTATTGACAACCCCATGCCTTTGAAAATCACAAATCAGCCCCCCGCCCCCCAAATAACCAACCCAGGATAATTTTACAAATGATCCCCCGGGGGGAGTTATTGGCCTTGGAGTGGGGGGAGAGAAGACGCGCTGGGGAGAAATGCGTGACAATCACAAGGCCGAAGAACGTCGCTGAAAGGGAAGCGAGTCTCGTGACTCCCGGAGCTGGGGCTCTAGGAGACAGCACACGGGGTTTGTGTCCGTGGGGCCCCGCCTCCGCGGGAGAAGGTGGGGGCGGCCCCCGTGTGGCTGCGCCACCCAGCTCGGTACCGGAGCCGACCGGCCCCCGCAGGGGGCTGCTGCCAAGCCCAGGGCGGCTTGGGCGCTGAGCCCGGAGCCAGGCCCGCCAGGCCGCGTCGCTGAGCGCCGGCCCCGCTAGGTGGCGCCGCCCAGTCTCGCATCGCAGCCGCGCTCTGCCGCTGCGCCCGGAAGCGGCCGCGGGGATGAGCCGGGCTGGAGGCGGAGGCGGAGGCAGCGGGCGGCGGTGGCCAGCTGCTGGGACCCGGCCCCCTCCGCCCCGGCGCATGGCAGCGCGGTGAGCGGGCGGCGCGGGCGGCGCAGGGTGATGGTGGCCGGCGGGTCATGCTGCTGAAGCTCCTGCAGAGACAGACCTACACCTGCCTGTCCCACAGGTATGGGCCCTGCCTCTGCCTCGGGGGCCTGGTCCTCGTCCTCGTCTCCGCGCTGCAGTTCGGAGAGGTCAGTAACGGCCG
>NW_020664598.1:10812750-10825921 GCF_002925995.2 Terrapene triunguis
CACGCATCTTACCACTTCCCCAGCCCCCCTCCCCCTGCAGCACTCACTTGCACGTGTGCCATGTTCCCCCGGCCCCCTCCCCTCCACAGCACACCCCTCCCCCCATGTGTCTTACCTGTTCCCCTGCCCCCCTGCAGCACCCACCCCATGCAGTGCCCTGCTTCCCTCCCCCTCATCCACATGTGCCCAGCCAGCCCCATCTGTGGTGCTCCTGCCTGATGCACCCTCCTTGTGCATGTGCCCTGCAGCACTGCGCCCCTGAGTGACAGTCCCTGTCTCCTTCCCTCTGTAGCACCCTGTGCCCCGTAGCAGCCCCCACATCTCTTCTGAGCACCCTGGCAGAACCCACCCTGTGTATATGCCCTGAAGCACCACTGTGCCCCTTGCCTCCCCAACCTTCCCTCTTGCTTCTCCCTTTCAACACTCATCTTAAGTATGTGAATTACTTCCGACCGCAGTGCCCTCTTTCCCCCTCACTATCAAGCTGTGATGCTCCTGCAGAGCCCCCCACCCCACTTTTTGACATTTACCATAATACAATGCCCTGTTTCCACGGTCATGCCCTGTGCTTCCACAGCACCCACCCCAGTATGCTGGCTTCCCCCTGCAGGACCCTGTGCCTACACAGAAGCATCCACTCATCTCCTCCTATAACTTGTGTTTCCAAAATACCCATCTCCAGTGCTTCCCCTGCCCTTTGAGTACTACCACTCCTGTGCTCTTGCTTTTCCTCCCTATATTCCCCCATGCCCAGTGCACTGGCTAGTCCACGGTACGCAGCACTTGCTCCAATGTCTGTGCAGCACCATCACAGAACCCTCTTCAGTATCCCAATGCAGTACCCATCTACAGCACTTGAACCACGGTGCTACTGCCTCCATACAACCTTGTCTTCTGCAGAAGTTTACAGCACACCAGTTCAGTGCCTCTAAGTGCCCTTGCTCATAGGCTCTCCCTAGCCAGCATCAACCAGTACTTCTCCTGTGCCACTCCTGTCCAGTGTTCCTGCTTCACCCCTTGTAGCACTTCCACCCATGGACGCTCTGTTTTGATGTCTTGAATTTATCACTCTCTCAAGTGCTGCTTTTCCCTTAAGCAACTCCCACTCTCTTCCCCTGCAACATTCTTGCCTTCCTATTATTGCTCTCCACTGAGACAGCCATATTTGCTGTGGGGAACTGAATGTGGAATTTTGATGTATTTGGTATATTCAGAATACAGAGATTTGTGTATAATACAAATTGGATCCCCTTCAGCTAATCACAATGCAGGGATTTGTGGAATTGCTAAATAACCATTCGGTTCTGGGGTACTACTCAATATGGTCATATTTACCCTTATTTTTAATATCTTACTAAGCTCTTTATAGGGCCAAATTATGTTACATCTGTGCAACCTATTAAGATCACCTCACTGAAAGTGTAAGTTAAGGCCGAATTTGGTCATATATGTAAAAACCCTCTCAAGTCAGTTAGCTGACTTCTGTTTTGGAAAGTGGATTCAGGCAACTTAATTTTAAATTCTTCATTCAGCTACCAGTTTGTATGTAAGGCTATATGTTTTTAATATGCTAAGCTGAAAACTTGTATCCAAGCATAGCAGCAATCATTCTTGTTGTGTGTATTTCAGTACTGCCTACAGGTCTCAGCTGAGATCCTTGTACTGTTGTACTAAGCACTCTACAAATGCATACACCTTGTGTTCACTAGAGAATTTTTTTTAACCTTAGTAAATGTGTTTATGAGCCTAGTGTAAATAAGTCTCAGGTAGGGTTCACCTTGATCAGGTAACGTGTTAAAACCACAATTGCCTAGTCTACACACAGATCTTAACACGTATCAAAACAGCTAATATGTTAAAAATACACCTCTTTTCCAGTATAGCCAGGGACATTCTTGCTCCAAGAGCTTACAGTGTAAGTAGACAAGAAAGAGGAAGGGAGGGAAGGGTGACAGAGGTACAAGGAATGAAGTGTCTTGACCAAGGTGAAACAGCAGGTCAGTGAACAATTAGGGAATAGAACCCTGGTCTCAGAACCTTGTTAGACGCTGCCTGTTTTGTATGCAGTTTCACTTTGCTCTGAAATTACTATTCTGATACCAAGATAACGCAAAGGAAAAGATGTATGATGATGATTTGATATTACTGACAGTATGATATCTGGGTGGGGTGTAGTTCTTGTTGACTCTTGAGCTTGTGAAAGGATTAGTTTAAAAAAATCCAACCCAACACACACCAGGATTTAGATTTTCAATGTGATTAGCATTTGTTGATTGTAGCCCCAATTTGATTAGCACTCCTGCATCATGAAAGCAATTTGTATTGCAGTTTAATATTTCAAGATAAAATACTCTAGAGATTTTTGAAAATTGAAGCACTTTATAATCAAGTAGCATGTACAATTTTGTTTTGCAGGAGAACACAGGGAACTAATATACTATATGTCTTTACTGAAAAATGCCATTCTTCTTTTGGTCCATTTCAGAAATAGTGTGTGAATTTTAAATGTCAAGAAAAGGGCCTTTAAGTGCTGAATGGTCTCAGCAGGCCTGGGCAGTGAGAGACTGGGTACAATCGGCACTTGCTCAGAGGCCTTGGTTTCTTTGCTTGTATAACCTCCATCCCCTCCCTCTTCAGATGACTTATCATTATCACTTTCTTTTATCAGGGCAGGCTGATTGGAGTTCTCTTTAGAGCTCTGTTAATGCCATTTTTGGATGGCGAACTGTTACCACAATAGGGAGATTGAGTTCTTTTCCCCTGCAGCCTGGAGAACTGAATTCAGTATTTCCAACCTCCTGCTGCTCAGCAATATCATCAGTATTTTGACTGTCCTGCTTTTATCGTTTTTAATATTTTTGTTCCGAAAATAATATGCAACTTAATTTTTTCCTAACAAATGGGCTGAACTGCCTGGAATGATTTGCACGTGCACAGATACACTAAACACTCTTAATTATATATCAGGTCAACACAAGCTTTTGAAAATGACAACTGCCAATTTAGGGGATTATCAAAATCAAATAGACTCAGAGGGAACACTGGCCTGCAAATGCAACATAAAAATACCCTTCAGATCTTAAAGATCCCAGTCCTCTAGCAGTTTCTCAACTGTACCTAGATATCTATTGGGAGGATTTCTTAGGGAATGTATCCAGATTTTATCAAACAGAGAATGTTTGTGGAGGATAAGTATGCCTTTTTGTAAAATGGATGCTAAGAGGCTGAAAGCCCATGTTGGGGGCAGTTGGGGGCATTGTGCATTCATTTAGAGCAGTATCTTACCACAAATTTTCCTGTGTTCTGAAACTGACTAGTGACTGTGCAATGTATATGTTACATTGTCCTTTGCAACTCCTGGTGATAAAATCATATCTAAAAATAAACTAAAACATGTACTTGTTTGCATGTGATATGCAGTTAGAAACCCCAAATCCAATGTGTACATCTAATAACGGATGAGAAATCTCCCACAAATGGTGGTTATATACCTGAGTTTTATAAGCTTGTCTATGTCAATAATTATCAGTTTATAAGATGAACAGAATTAATTCTTCTGTTTAATGGAGGAATTCATCTTAGATAAAATTCCATTAGAATAAACTACATTTAGGAATTTTAAAATTGAACAGCACTGAAAAGTCAGGAAATGCCAAAGACGTGGTTGGACAAGCAGCTATAACCTCTCCCCCCTTTGATTATGCTGAACACCTTGGGAATGAATTCACTGTGCAATGCATTTAGCCACCTATTTATGCATGACTAAGAATTTGTCTACGCTGCCCCTTGGTTTGAACTATAGAGGTGTGGATAGTGGTGGGCACTGAAGTGTTGTGCTGTAATTCCCTTGCGTGGACACTGCAGGCATGAACTAAAAGGTTCCTAGTTTGCATTAATGTAATCCTGTTTGAAGAGGACTATGTTAATGCGAAATAGGTACCTTTTAAATGTAGTCCTCTTCAAACAGGATTACATTAAGGTGAACTAGGAACCGCTTAGTTTGCGGCTGCAGTATCCACACGGGGGGACACTTCGGTGTCCATGGCTATTCAGATCCCTATAGTCCAGAAGGCGGGGCTCTGTAGACAGGTCCTGAGTTTTCTTTCAATTAGAACTAGAGCTGATTGAAAAACAGAGACAAAGTGGTGGAAGTTTGAGTAAACTTTTTGCGTTTTTCACTGATATTTTGATTTGATGGCTATTGTTGGATTCCATTTAGAATACTGGTAAAACTGGCTAAAAATTAGTGCAAAATATACTTCACCTGCCTGAAATGTGCTTTTCGCTCACTATTTGTTCAAGTCACAACAGATCTTCACAAAATCACTCAAAGGCACTGCTTATCAGTGAGAGCTGTCTCCATGCACATTTCATCTCGCTACCCCTCAGCCATTTAAGCACTAGAGCTGTTCAGAAACAGTCACATATATTTTAATGGTAAGAGTGTATTTTTGTCACTCTTCTCGTACTTAAAAATGGCTGAATTGTGTTTGAGTAAAGTTTCCAGAAATAATTAGCCCTTGGGCAGACACCAAGCATAAAAAGACGTAGAAAATTTTGAGCTATAAGAACTGGGATGATAGTACTTTAATTATAGCTATTGTTTGTGATCCAATTATAAAAGAGAGAGAGGCTGCTATCCTATTGCAAAACTTAATACTGATGCCAGAGTGGCACTTGCAATTAAACAAAATTGGGTTTGCCTGCTGTAAATCCACCGCAGTAGGCATTAGTGCTGCCAGTAAAATGGGTAGATAAGGCAAATTGTTTAAAACTGACAACATACTGGTAGCAGCAATATGTGAAAGTTGGCTTGTTGGCATCAAGCTCCATCTATGAGTTGAAAAGCCCAGTGCAGTTTAAGTACAGTTCAAACTTTTTTGTATCCAATAAGTGTTATAACCAGGTTTAAGTATTGCAGCCCACGGTTTGGTTGGAACATGGTTGTTGAACTTCATTATGGCAGAGTTTGGTTATAGACAATTTTTGACTGAGCTTCTCTTGGTGGTTCAGCTTTGTTCAAAGCCCTGTGTAGATGGAACATGAGCAAAAGACATATTTGGATTACTGATACAATAGCTTCAGGGTAGAGACTTTCTTCCTAGTTGTTCATATGGCACTTAGTACAGTGGGACCCCAGTTTTAGATTCCTTAGGCATTACTGTAATACAAATAACAGAATGTGGTTGCCTTCTTCATAGAAAAAGGGGTATGTCAGGAGTGAGAAACATGACATTTATCTTAAAATTTATCATTGCTTTTAGCAGTTCAAAGCAGCTAGTGAAGTTGACATGGGATTCATAAATCTTTGTTTTTGTAAGGTGACACGTAGGTCCTTATGGTTTAACTGATATAAGTGATGAGGTATTTGCACAGTTAACCCTCTTCTTTCTCAAAAATTGTATTCATAATAAGAATTGAGATTTTATTGTCTCAGAATTCTAAAGTGTAGATTATGCTTGGATTCATCATTATTAGTAATAACATCTACATTAAAAAATACTATTTGCCATCTTAGTTCTGTGTTAAACTAGTTTCTGAGACTGTGAGGAGACTAGCATATCTGCTAGAGAGAGAGGGAAGAGACTTAGATGAAAAACAGATTTTTTGCATTGTATTATTTTAAGATAAGCATTTATTTACCTTCACATTGAAATAACAATGACCAATTATGCTCATTTTGTAAATTCTGTCTCCGTGTGTGAGAAGGATGAGAATTGACAGGCATGGTTTTGGTTGCAAAGAGCCTTTTTTTGCAGACTTGGAAGAGGGTTTATATGTGCTTGTGGTAGGCCCAAATACACTGGACCTGATCCTTTACCCATGTAAGTCAATAGGAGGTTTGTCATTACTTCGGTGGTGAATGATACAGCTCATTGTGGAGGTGGCTTTAGAAATGTTGTATTCTGTGAATGCTAGCTTGGAGAAATAATTTATTTTGTAGTTTGATGTTCTTTTGTAATGCAAGGAAGATGCAACCATATAAATGGCACCCAGCCTGGTGAATAAGTGATATGAAGTATTAAGAATTATTTTAAAAAGTAGTATCATGTTGAGGGGGGGAGGAAAGAATCTCCTTTTGTGGTAATTATTTAGTAAACTCTGAGAACTGGTAGGTAAAATCCCATAGGAAGAAAATCTAAGGGAAAAAAGAGCTCAGGAGAGCTTGCAGTTTCTCAGAGAGACTATATTAAAGGCTCAACAGCAAACTGGCCTGATACGAAGGAAAGATAGGAAGACTAGAAAGAGGCCAATATGGTTCTGTCAGGAACTCCTTGAGTGTCCTGAAAATAAAAAAAGAATCCTACAAAAAGTGGAGACCTGGTCAAATTGGTAAGGAGAAGTACAAAAGACTAGCCCAAGCCATCAGGGACATATTCAGAAAAGTGAAGGCACAAAATCAATTATATCTAGCAAGGGACAGAAAAAGCAATTAGGAGCAAGAGAAAGACAAAGATCTTCTGCTTAGTGAGTAAGGAGAGCTAATAACAGATGACATCAATAAGGCTGAGGTACTTAATGCCCATTTTGCTTCATTCTTCCCTAAAAAGGTAAATTGTGACCAGATACTCATCACAGTTTATATTAACAATGAAGCGGGAAGGAACACAAGCCAGACTAGGGGAAAAGAATACATTAAAGAATATTTAGGTGTATTCAAGTTGGCAGGGTCTGATGAAATTCACACTGGGGTATTTAAGGAACTAGCTGAAGCAATCTCAAAACCGTTAGTGGTTATTTTCAAGAACTCATGAAGGATGGGTAAAGTCCCAGAGGGCTGGAGAAGGCCAAACATAGTACCTGTCCCTATAAAGGGGAGCAAAGAGAACCCGAGGAATTATAAACCAGTCAGCCTAACTTGGATACTTGGAAATATTAGTAAACAATGAATTTGTAAGCACCTAGAGGATAATAAGGTTGTAAGTAATAGCTAACATGGATTTGTCAAGAACAAATCATGCCAAATCAACCTAATTTCCTTCTTTGACAGGGTAGTAGGTTAGTGGATGGGGGAAGCTGTAGATGTGAGATATCTTGATTTTAGTAAGGCTTTTGGCACAGTCCACAAGATGTTCTGATAAGCAAACTAGGGAAATGTGTATATGAAATTACTATAACGTGGGTGCACAACTGGTCAAAAGACTGCTCAGAGGAGTTATCAATGATTCACTGTCAAACTGGGAGCACGTGTCTAGTGGAGTACTATTCTATATTGTCATTAATGACTTGGATAATGGAGTGGAGAGTATGCTTATAAAATTTGCAGATGACAAACTGGGAAGGATTGCAAACACTTTGGAGGATAGGATTAGATTCAAAACTACCTTGATAAACTGTAGAATTGGCCTGAAATCAGCAAGATGAAATTCAATAAAAGACGAGTGCCGAGTACTACACTTAGTAAGCAAGAATCAAATGCACAACTACAAATTGGGGGGATAACTGGCTGGGTGGTCGTAGTGCAGAAAAGGAGCTGAGGGTTATACTGGATCACAAATTGAATATGAGTCAACAATGTGATGCAGTTGTGAAAAAGGCTCATACCATTCTGGAGTGTATCAACAGGAGTGTCATACGTAAGACATGGGAGGTAATTGTCCCGCTCTAGTTGGCACTGGTGAGGCCCTCGGCTGGAGTACTGTGTCCAGTTCTGGGCGCCACACCTCAGGAATGATGTGGACAAATTGGAGAGTAAAAAAAATAACTCTGTCAGAGCTAGGATAATGGACTATATGGATCATTGGTCTAATCTGATATGGCAATCCTTATGTCTCCCAGCTGAACTAGAGTCTGTGGGCATTCTCTTTGTGTCATTACGTAGTGTGTCCTGGGTTTCAGGTTTGATTGGTGTTTGGAGATTAAATGTGACATTTTTTTCTTTGGTTAATTTCCAGTTTGTGTGTACTAACGTGCACATCATACTTGAATTTATTTTTTTATATATATATATATATATATAATATAGATATATATATATATATATAAAATAGTAAAGGGTTTGAAGGGAGATAAGTAAATTATCATTTAATTCTAATTTAAAAAGAATGTGACTCCAAGTTTTCTTTCTTTGTAGGTTGTCCTGGAGTGGAGTCGAGACCAGTATCATGTTTTGTTTGATTCTTATAGAGACAACATTGCTGGCAAATCATTTCAGAATCGGTAAGCTCTGGTATAACTCTTGGGGTTATAGCGTTGCATATTTAGCTATTGTGTATGTTTGCCAGATGTTTAAGATGTAGTAACATACTGTATAGCTGGATGTTTTTCCTCCTACAAATTTTAAGTCTGTACTAAAGTTGTATTTGTTTTTACACTTTATGTATTAAATCAGAAAATGTAAATTGGAAGCGATAGTGACATGAGAACTCAGATTTTAAACTTGTTTAATAGCATTTTTTACACTACATTAGCACTTCAGTCTGGAATGAACAAAATAGTTCTTTTTAGCACTGCAGAAGGGAAAAGTGACTAATTTTGCATATTAAAGTGTGCATATAAATATACAAGTAAAGTTCCAACTTGGTTTATTTTAACATCTCAGGAAGTGTTGTTTTCCATATGTTGTAAGTTTTCCTTCATCTTGTATGGAGGTCATTATTAAGTGGAAAATGTCACAAGGCATGGAGAAAGAGGACCTTTTAAACTGAATGATTTTAAATCAGAGAAACTGGTCACATCAGAGTGAAGCCTGAGTCATATGAATAGTTATTCTTCAGTTGTGACAACTCTTGGGAGGCTTCTTACAGTGTTTTAGTTCACGTTTTGAATAATGATGGGGTCTACTGTTCAGGAAGTCAGTACGCCTGTGGGCTGTAATGTGGGAGAAGCTACTTAGGGTAAGTCATTTGGTTTCTTTTAGCCTCAATAAACTCAGCTGGAAACTTGTCTAAAAAAGAGGATCTCACTGAAAGCCAGATGCTGAATCAGAGTTAAAATGTGTTGGATCATAGGACCATGGAAATTAGTTGGCGGGGGGAGGAAGGGTTAGATCATGTAGTCTGTCCCCCTGCTAGTACAGGATTGCGCTCTACTGTACATTTTGTTGTAGTGCGTTAGACCTCCCACTGCTTCCGCTTATCTCCCCACCCTCAAAAAGATCAGTGATAAAGGAAAGTGGACGCTTTTGTAGCTCTTATAGATGATAATCGTTAGTTTAGAGATGAAATGTTTCTGCAGAACTATGCAGTGGAGCTTTTTGATCTGTCTTTTGCTATCCATATCCATTTCTAAAATGCCTGTCACTATCTGTCACTAGATAAAACAGTAGGGTCTGTCCAAAAAGGGCATGCAGATCTCAGCACTGTTTTATGTATATAGTCAGTTTTCTGTTTTGCAATGTGCAGCCTAATTCTTTTCTGCTTTGGTTCTTCAGGGAATGCTTCCTTATAGAGGAGACTTTTGCCACTCTTGAGCTGAAGGATTAGTGAATGAGTGGACCTGGTGACTGGGCAAGTCCTAAAGTTTTCATAGTAGGCACCACAGCTACTTAATATTTTGAGTTCATTAGCTGGCCTTTACACTTGCTCTGTCAGGTGTGATAGGAAGGGGTCTGCAGTATTGGGAGGTTTGTCAGGAGATTTGTATACAATTAGCTACTCCATATTGCAGTTTTCCTGGAATTGGCATACCAAAAATGACTTTGGTTTAGGGGTATATTTTTCTTGCATCTGTCAGCTACAGTAGTTCAAGCCTTCCTTGTTACCTAATCCTATGATTAAATGGATATCCTTCGCACGTGAGCTGAATCAGTGTGAGGCTGGTGGAATCTTTTTGTGAGATTTTACAGACATGATGCGCCTTTTGCATAACCTGTAGATAGAGGAGTTCTGATTTTGGTACTTTCTATCCTGTCTGTGTTTATGCTCTGAAATTAAACTGAATGAAAAGGAGGGACCCACAACAAATTGGGCTTGAGAGAATTGTTCTCCTGAAAGTAAACAAATATTTAAATGGACGGAAAGTAAAACACATCTCTTTCAGATATCAAGTGATCAAGCAGTTTACGACAGTGAACAGTACAGTTTTTGGGAACATGCTAGTACATTTTCTACTTTGTTTAAATCTCTGGTATAGTGCCTTTTAAAAACAATAAAAGAATATCTCCATTACTTGACAAACTGTTATACATTATGATGTGATTTTCTTTAATAACATCGTAAAGTTAAAATTTGACTTATGTACGTAGGAACACATACTTAAAAAAAAGAACAAATTTTTATTTTGCGAGTGATTTAAAAAACTGGTGATTTTATTATTAATAATTATAAGAAATTGTACTAAATAGTTGTAAGGACAAGGACAATTTCTTGTTCTTTCCTTTAAGGCTCAACATTGCAGCTTTTCTTTCATCTGCAGCCTGGTCTCTTTCAGCAGTCCCATGAGTAGGGTGACCAGATGTCCCGATTTTATAGAGATAGTCCCGATATTTGGGGCTTTGTCTTATATAGGTGCCTATTACCCCTTACCCCCGTCCCGATTTTTCACACTTGCTGTCTGGTCACCCTACCCATGAGACACATTAGCCTCAATATCTCCTCCTTGTCTTCTCTTTGTCTTCCTTTCATGCTGTCTGTGGTATGTATAATGCTTACCACAAAACTGTTCACCAGGTCACTTTCCTCCTCTCATTAATAATCTTAAAAACTTGCTGCTTCAGTCTTGCATGTGAGAATCTACATGTTAACTGTATGATTGTATGATTTTCACCTCTGTTCTTCCTCCTCCATCTATTAACAACCCTTGCTTGTTGTGGCATGTTGAATTTATATTGTATGCCGTTCTGGAACATGACCAAATAATATTTGAGTGTGCCAAAAAGCGCTAGGTGCCAGACAAAGCAAGTGAATAGATAATCCCTGCCCAGTACCATAGAGCATACAATTTAAATTTAATGTGACACAAGCGAAGGCCACAAATAGGTGGGAGGGAGGGGGAAGATGCTGAGTGAGGCTGGGGAGGGAAAAAGACACAGGAGATGGGGAGCCAAGAAGGAACAGAATGGGGCTCCAGGCATAGGGAATGGAGTAGCAGAGTTGTAATTTAGGCTCAGGGAGATGGGAAGAAATTGGAAAGCTGATGGGGGGAGGAGGAGGGAAAGAGCTAGGGCTCGTAGTAGGACTGTGCCAGCAAGTGAAGGTAGTTAAGAGAGTTCTTATCGACTCTGTGAGCCTCACCACACAAATATAGAACCAGCTGGCAGGCTCTGGATCTCCAATGGAAGAAGCAACAAATTCCCATACCTGTAACTAACTAATCTTCAGAGCTATGGGAATTTGTTGAGGGGACACGATAGCAGTTTTCAGGTATCTAAAAGGGTGTCATAAGGAGGAGGGAGAAAACTTGTTCACCTTAGCCTCTAAGGATAGAACAAGAAGCAATGGGCTTAAACTGCAGCAAGGGAGGTCTAGGTTGGACATTAGGAAAAAGTTCCTAACTGTCAGGGTGGTTAAACACTGGAATAAATTGCCTAGGGAGGTTGTGGAATCTCCATCTCTGGAGATATTTAAGAGTAGGTTAGATAAATGTCTATCAGGGATGGTCTAGACAGTATTTGGTCCTGCCATGCGGGCAGGGGACTGGACTCTATGACCTCTCGAGGTCCCTTCCAGTCCTAGAATCTATGAATCTATCAGCTCCCATTTCCTGGTCAAACAAGATCTGACCCCCCAACTTCCTTGGCCGGCAACTGGAAAGTGGGGCAGTGTGGGGGAAAGAAGGAGATGTGGTAAAAGTAAGACAATTGTTTTATTGTCTGGAAACCTTCCACATTTAAAAGTTTCTTTTAATATTAAATTCCATGTCAGATGTGTAAAGTGATCCGCTTTATGCAGAACACCTCATGGAGAGACTTTATACTGAGCAATTGAGGAGGAAGATGCTGAAGTAGCCTTTTTTTATTCCCTTTTAAATTTCATCTAAATAATACGATAACATACCTTTTGAGATGTAAAAGTCTGTAAGTTATTTTTTGAAGAGGCAATGCAAAATTTACTAAAAACTTGGAAAAAGATTGACTGAAGAACTAAAATTTTCTCCCTTAATGCTATTGAATAATCCTAGTGATAGTTAATCACTGTACTCTATTATGTATAACCTCTGTAAAATACTTACTTTTTATTAGTGTTTATTGGTAACCATTAATCCCACAACAATGTTAGGTTTATATGGAATTGGTTTTTTTAAAAAAAATAGGTATAGATGAGAGTTTGGAAACAATTTTAAGAGCAGCCTTCAGATTATGCACATACAAACAGTTAAGTGAAATTGTGTTGATATTTTTCTAATCTTGTAGACACTGGTTGTTTTATTTTCCCTGCTAATGGAGAACAGACTTGTCAAACCAGTATTATAATTGAGACATAATATTTTTATAGCCAAATACATATAACCATAAAATGTTTCTTTCCCTAATTTTATTTACAAATTATGTGGCTGAATATGGCAGCACTGTAATAGGCCCATTTTAATTATAGTAGCTTATACTGTACTTCTAATTGATATAATGATATATCCATATTTAGTGTTAGTGACAGTTTAAAAATAATACATTTTAACAGTCAAAACTAGCACTAAAAATCTCCTATAATTTAAGAAAGAATTGGAATTGGGATTATTTTTCAATTCAGCTCCTCAAAAGAAGAGTGAGTTAATAGGCCTTGCACTATACCCAGAAAGTCAACATACTTAGGCTTTGTTGGACTAAGAAGGGAAGCAAATTCCAGAGTCAAGGCCCTTCCACTTAAAACTCCCAGGATATAGACATACAACTCTAGGGATTGTCTGCCTAAATAATCCATCCAGTCACAACCCACAAAAAGAGCTCTTGTTACTCAGATTCTAAGCCATGATGGATCTGATCAGGGCCGACTCCAGGCACCAGCTGAGCAAGCTGGTGCCTGGGGCGGCAGATTGTTGGAGGCGGCATTCTGCCCAATCCTAGGGCGGCACGGCCACTTTTTTGTTGTTGTTCTTGTTTATCTCCGGCGGCGCGGAGAACCAGAGCGCCCTGCAGGGCAGTCCTCTTCCTTCCCTCCCCGCCGACCGGAGCGGAGCCCTCGCGGCAGGAGGCGGCGCAGCGGGAGGGGCCGCCTGGCAGCGCCCCTGCTGTAGCCCTGGCCGCCCCCTTCTCTCTCGCTCTCTCCCGCCCTCTCCCTCCCCCTTCCCCTCCCCC